>NC_139716.1:44048320-44088320 GCF_964188405.1 Protomyctophum parallelum
GATGGCGGAGGCGCTGGTTGTTACTATGGGACTTTATTTAATGATAAATCTATGAAGTTGTCTTATCAAAGCTCTCGTCGATCGGCAGCTCCGTGTTCGATTGCTTTCCCTTCAGGCACAATGCATTGAAAAAAGAGCAAGGTGGAGGATGAGGCCTTTTTTTTATGAGTATTCCATTTCAAATCGCACTGGCTGAATAAAGGGACTGTGTTTAGTGGCTCAATAGCAACTCCCCGTGACCACACGTCTAAAATATGAACGCTTCTAAAGACTCTTAGCCAGTGATTTAGTCCGATCAGCGCGACCACCTCCACCATCGCTGTTTTGGGCAGCGCTCTTCTTCTACAACCAGATAGAACGGTGGTGAGCGCTGGCCGTCGCTGAACTATCGGCCCTTGCAGCCGTCTGAGTGTCGTCTCTTGTTTCTATAGAATCCCTTTGGCGTGACTGAGCGGATCGGACGACACTTCCATGATGGAGGTGTGGAACTCTTCAGGGGGAGGAGGAGGAGGAGGAGGGGCAGCGGGGAACGGCAGCGGTCAGCGCACGGCGGAGCAGGTCCTGGTGCCCGTGCTGGACGTCCTCATGATGGCGCTGGGCGTCACGGGCCACGCCCTGGTGCTGGCCGTCCTGTGTGGGCGTGGCGGGCGCAGGAGGAGGGGCGGAGCCACGGGGGGGCCCATGTCGGGCCCGGGGACAGGTATGTTGTTGTGTAGTTTAGCCTATGTTAGGTTCTGTTCTGTTTGGCACCAACGTCCTCCTGACCTCCTGGTGGCGCTGTGACCTCCTGGTGGCGCTGTGACCTCCTGCCTCTCTCTCCCGACAGGCACCGACGTCCTCCTGGTGGCGCTGAGCGTGGCCGACCTCCTCCTCCTCGCCACGCTGCCGTTCCACACGGCCGCCGTGGCGACGCAGCACTGGCCCTTTGGTGACTTCCTGTGCCGCGCCCTCAGCTTCCTGGGCGCCGCCTGCGCCTCGGCCTCCGCCTACACGCTGGCCGCGCTGGCCGTGTCGCGCTACCTCACGGTGGTGACGCCCGCCGCGGCCTACCGCCTGCTGTCCCCACGGAGGTACTAATATATACACACCTATACACTACCTGTCCCCACGGAGGTAGCATAATATATACACACCTATACACTGTCCCCACGGAGGTAGCATAATATATACACACCTATACACTGTCCCCACGGAGGTACTAATATATACACACATCCATTACTACCTGTCCCCACAGAGGTACTAATATATACACACCTATACACTACCTGTCCCCACGGATGTACTAATATATATACACACCTATACACTGTCCCCACGGAGGTACTAATATATACACACACCTATACACTGTCCCCACGGAGGTACTAATATATATACACACCTATACACTGTCCCCACGGAGGTACTAATATATATACACACCTATACACTGTCCCCACGGAGGTACTAATATATATACACACCTATACACTGTCCCCACGGAGGTACTAATATATACACACACCTATACACTGTCCCCACGGAGGTACTAATATATATACACACCTATACACTGTCCCCACGGAGGTACTAATATATATACACACCTATACACTGTCCCCACGGAGGTACTAATATATATACACACCTATACACTGTCCCCACGGAGGTACTAATATATATACACACCTATACACTGTCCCCACGGAGGTACTAATATATATACACACCTATACACTGTCCCCACGGAGGTACTAATATATACACACCTATACACTGTCCCCACGGAGGTACTAATATATACACACCTATACACTGTCCCCACGGAGGTACTAATATATACACACAGCCTGTCTGTCCCCACGGAGGTACTAATATATACACACATCGATTACTACCTGTCCCCACGGAGGTAGTCTACTAATATATACACACATCCTGTCTGTCCTTTAGAGTATATATGAATAGAGACGGCACCCGAGTTCTCCTTCCATCCACTTGCATTAAGTTGCTCAAAAGCGCATGAGGCGATTTCAGTCCTCCTTCCGGGTAGGAACAGAGTGCATTCTGCGCACAAACGCGAACGAGCGTGCTGCCGTCGTGAACGTGCACAATAATAGTCAACGGAGCAGCGCGTTCATGTGTTTGGGGCCAGGCTGCAATACCTTCATTCGGCCACTATGTCCATTTCGCCCCAGGGTTTCCTCTGGGTGCCTTCTCTATTTATATATACTCTAAGTCTAAGGTCAGTCCCCACACGGAATTCGTGTCGTTACACCGCATTTCCAGTATATAAGGAGTGCTGGGTTGCGCCCCGACAATAGTCGCTAATAGTCAACGAGTTGAGAGCTCGTCCAAAAGTGCTCCTCTTACGAGATTTCAGCCCCTGCCTCTCTAACACTTTCCGCACATGCCTGCACACAGCCAAGGCCTGCCGCCTGCTGTCCACACGCAGGTACTAATATATACACACAGCCAAGGCCTACCGCCTGCTGTCCCCACTCAGGTACTAATATATACACACAGCCAAGGCCTGCCGCCTGCTGTCCACACGCAGGTACTAATATATACACACAGCCAAGGCCTACCGCCTGCTGTCCCCACTCAGGTACTAATATATACACACAGCCAAGGCCTGCCGCCTGCTGTCCACACGCAGGTACTAATATATACACACAGCCAAGGCCTACCGCCTGCTGTCCCCACTCAGGTACTAATATATACACACAGCCAAGGCCTGCCGCCTGCTGTCCACACGCAGGTACTAATATATGCACACACCCAAGGCCTACCGGCTGCTGTCCACACGCAGGTACTAATATATACACACAGCCAAGGCCTACCGCCTGCTGTCCACACGCAGGTACTAATATATACACACAGCCAAGGCCTACCGGCTGCTGTCCCCACGCAGGTACTAATATATGCACACACCCAAGGCCTACCGGCTGCTGTCCACACGCAGGTACTAATATATACACACAGCCAAGGCCTACCGCCTGCTGTCCACACGCAGGTACTAATATATACACACAGCCAAGGCCTACCGCCCTGCTGTCCACACGCAGGTACTAATATATACACACAGCCAAGGCCTACCGCCTGCTGTCCCCACGCAGGTACTAATATATACACACAGCCAAGGCCTACCGCCCTGCTGTCCACACGCAGGTACTAATATATACACACAGCCAAGGCCTACCGCCTGCTGTCCCCACGCAGGTACTAATATATACACACAGCCAAGGCCTACCGCCTGCTGTCCCCACGCAGGTACTAATATATACACACAGCCAAGGCCTACCGCCCTGCTGTCCACACGCAGGTACTACTATATACACACAGCCAAGGCCTACCGCCCTGCTGTCCCCACTCAGGTACTAATATATACACACAGCCAAGGCCTACCGCCTGCTGTCCACACGCAGGTACTAATATATGCACACAGCCAAGGCCTACTGTCCACACGGAGGTACTAATATATGCACACAGCCAAGGCCTACCGGCTGCTGTCCCCACGCAGGTACTAATATATGCACACAGCCAAGGCCTACCGCCTGCTGTCCACACAGAGGTACTAATATATGCACACAGCCAAGGTCTACCGGCTGCTGTCCCCACGCAGGTACTAATATATGCACACACCCAAGGCCTACCGGCTGCTGTCCACACGCAGGTACTAATATATACACACAGCCAAGGCCTACCGCCTGCTGTCCACACTCAGGTATACTAATATATACACACAGCCAAGGCCTGCCGCCTGCTGTCCACACGCAGGTACTACTCTCAGGGTGACCGCGGCTGTAGCTCTCCTCTGGGTCCCGGCCTCCCTCCCTCCCTCCATCAGTACTGCCACACTATCAAAAGAGCTGCGGACTGTTTCGGCCGCGGTCAGCCGAAAAACCGGGTTTTTAGACAGCTGGTGGATGGAAAAGAAGCTCCACTTCCGCGGACGGCTTGCGGACGACCGCGGACGACTTGCGCTCTCCTCAGCTTCTTTCGTCCGCGGAGGTGGAGCTTAATTCCCGTCCACCAGCTGTCTAAAAACCAGCTGCGCACACACGCAGTCACAGCTTCTTCTGTCCGCAGCGCAACATCTTTTTCCGCTTAGGTCTGGAAACGGGGCCTGTCTGTCTGTCTCTCTCTCTGACTGTCTGCCTGTCTCTCTCTCTCTCTCTCAGGGTCACGGGGGTCGTAGCGCTCCTCTGGGTCCCGGCCTGCCTGTCTCTCTCTCTGACTGTCTGCCTGTCTCTCTCTCTGACTGCCTGCCTGTCTCTCTCTCTGACTGTCTGCCTGTCTCTCTCTCTCTCTCTCTCTCAGGGTCACGGGGGTCGTAGCGCTCCTCTGGGTCCCGGCCTGCCTGTCTCTCTCTCTGACTGTCTGCCTGTCTCTCTCTCTGACTGCCTGCCTGTCTCTCTCTCTGACTGTCTGCCTGTCTCTCTCTCTCTCTCTCTCTCAGGGTCACGGGGGTCGTAGCGCTCCTCTGGGTCCCGGCCTGCCTGTCTCTCTCTCTCTGACTGTCTGCCTGTCTCTCTCTCTCTCTCTCAGGGTCACGGGGGTCGTAGCGCTCCTCTGGGTCCCGGCCTGCGCCCTGGCGGCTCCTCAGCTAGACTTCCGCACCGTGGTGACTCCGCGGCGCCCCCTAGAGGAGGAGGGGGAACGCCTGGCGTGCTTCGCCTTCCTGTCGCAGCAGGAGCAGCTGGCCATGGGCCTGTGTCACTTCCTGCTGGCCTTCCTGCTGCCGCTGGCGACCATCGCCGTGGCGTACGGCGGCATCTACGCCTTCCTGTGGCGGAGCCGGCGCGACGGCAGAGCGCCCCAGGTGAGGCCCGGACCAGTGTTGCTTTTGGCAGCACATTTCTATTTTAGTTTTAGTCATTAGTGTCTTGGAACAGTTTTCACGTAGTTTTAGTCACATTTTAGTCACCTGGAATGTTCTAGTGTTTAGTCTAGTTTTAGTCGACTAAATGTCATATGATTTTAGTCGACTAAATCTACAGGTGATTTAGTCGGCTAAAATGTATTTTTGCGGGCCCTGTTGCCGTCATAATGACTTATTGTACACTTGTTGAAAATAGTGTAGAATGACTTATACTGGATCTGTTGTCCACTAGTCCCTTCCTGACATTTTAGTCTAGTTTTTATTTGTTGACGAAATTGTCAGTATATTTAGTCTTAGTTTTAGTCACCATAGCATAGTTTTAATTTAGTTTCCATTTAGTTTTCTTCATAGGAAAAAGGTAGTCGACGAACATTTTTCGTCTTAGTTTTAGTCGACAAAAACAACACTGCTACCAGAGCAAGGTGACCCATATCTCTCTCTCTCTACCGCCCCCTACAGGTGGAGCGCTACCAGAGCATGTTGACCCATATCTCTATCTCTCTACTGCCCCCTACAGGTGGAGCGCTACCAGAGCATGTTGACCCATATCTCTCTCTCTACCGCCCCCTACAGGTGGAGCGCTACCAGAGCAAGGTGACCCATATCTCTCTCTCTACCGCCCCCTACAGGTGGAGCGCTACCAGAGCATGTTGACCCATATCTCTCTCTCTACCGCCCCCTACAGGTTAAAGCGCTACCAGAGCATGTTGACCCATATCTCTCTCTCTACCGCCCCCTACAGGTGGAGCGCTACCAGAGCATGTTGACCCATATCTCTCTCTCTCTCTACTGCCCCCTACAGGTGGAGCGCTACCAGAGCATGTTGACCCATATCTCTCTCTCTACCACCCCCTACAGGTGGAGCGCTACCAGAGCATGTTGACCCATATCTCTCTCTCTCTACTGCCCCCTACAGTTTAAAGCGCTACCAGACAGTGTTGACCCATATCTCTCTCTCTCTCTGCCGCCCTCTACAGGTGGAGCGCTACCAGAGCAAGGTGACCCATATCTCTCTCTCTCTCTGCCGCCCTCTACAGGTGGAGCACTACCAGAGCAAGGTGACCCATATCTCTCTCTCTCTCTGCCGCCCCCTACAGGTGGAGCGCTACCAGAGCAAGGTGACCCATATCTCTCTCTCTCTCTGCCGCCCCCTACAGGTGGAGCGCTACCAGAGCAAGGTGACCCATATCTCTCTCTCTCTCTGCCGCCCCCTACAGGTGGAGCGCTACCAGAGCAAGGTGACCCAGACGTCGGTGGCTCTGGTCCTGTCCTTCACGCTGTGCTGGCTGCCGTCTTACGGCCTCACGCTGGCGCTGCTGGCCTCCGCCAGCCAGGGGGCGGCGGGCGCCTCGCCACGCTACGGAGCCTTCAGCGCCTTCGCCCGCTTCACGGCCGTGGCCTCCACCGTCATGAACCCCCTCCTCTACGTGCTCATGTCCCAGAAGTTCAGACGGGACGTCCTGGCACTGCTGAGGAGGGGGAGGGGGAGGGGGAGGAAGGAGGGGGAGGAGGCAGGGGGTGTGGTCAACGGGGGAGGGGCGAGGGGCGGGGCAGGGGGTGTGGTCAACGTAGCCATGACCCGAGTGGAATAGTATAAGAGAGTGGGGCGACACGCTTCCAAACATTGGAACTATCCCATTGAGACAAAGTGGGGTGCTATGGGCTATAGTTCCAAACATTGGAACTATCCCATTGACACAAAGCAGGGTGCTATGGGCTATAGTTCCAAACATTGGAACTATCCCATTGACACAAAGCAGGGTGCTATGGGCTATAGTTCCAAACATTGGAACTATCCCATTGAGACAAAGCGGGGTGCTATTTGGGCTATAGTTCCATACATTGGAACTATCCCATTGAGACAAAGTGGGGTGCTATGGGCTATAGTTCCAAACATTGGAACTATCCCATTGACACAAAGCAGGGTGCTATTTGGGCTATAGTTCCAAACATTGGAACTATCCCATTGACACAAAGCGGGTGCTATGGGCTATAGTTCCACACATTGGAACTATCCCATTGACACAAAGCGGGGTGCTATTTGGGCTATAGTTCCAAACATTGGAACTATCCCATTGAGACAAAGCGGGGTGCTATTTGGGCTATAGTTCCAAACATTGGAACTATCCCATTGAGACAAAGCGGGGTGCTATTTGGGCTATAGTTCCAAACATTGGAACTATCCCATTGAGACAAAGCGGGGTGCTATTTGGGCTATAGTTCCATACATTGGAACTATCCCATTGAGACAAAGTGGGGTGCTATGGGCTATAGTTCCAAACATTGGAACTATCCCATTGACACAAAGCAGGGTGCTATTTGGGCTATAGTTCCAAACATTGGAACTATCCCATTGACACAAAGCGGGGTGCTATGGGCTATAGTTCCACACATTGGAACTATCCCATTGACACAAAGCGGGGTGCTATTTGGGCTATAGTTCCAAACATTGGAACTATCCCATTGAGACAAAGCGGGGTGCTATTTGGGCTATAGTTCCAAACATTGGAACTATCCCATTGAGACAAAGCGGGGTGCTATTTGGGCTATAGTTCCAAACATTGGAACTATCCCATTGAGACAAAGCGGGGTGCTATGGGCTACTATAGAAGACCAGGCCCCTCACACAGACCCCGCCCCTCAAATACACCACGCCCCTCACATAGGCCCCGCCCCTCACACAGGCCCCGCCCCTCAAATACACCACGCCCCTCACATAGGCCCCGCCCCGTCACACTTTTCCAACCCGGAAGAAGCTGGGGTGAAAATGGAGTATATGCGCTGGGTTTACTGTTTGTTTTTACTTCAATGTTTGTTTTAAAAACGCCGTTGACAATGAAGGGAAATTGATGTTTGTTTTGTCCCTATAAACACAAACATTAAATCCCATTATCAATAAAGATAATGTAATGTTTGTTTTGACACCATCATCATTACATCATTACATAAGATGATAAGAGCGCCCCTCACTTCACACGGGTGTGATTTTTAATATTGTAGTAGATTAAATAATCTTGCAAAGATGAAGGAATGACGAAGTGAAGTGTTGAGAATTTATTAAAGGGATTGTGACATTAAAAAAAAGGTTTTGGAATTGTTTTTAGGTTTTCTAATCTCAATTGCACCCAAAAAACATGAACTTTTAACATTCAGTAGATTTTCTGTGATCTGGGGTTTTCTGGCTCAAACAGGTGCTCTGATTTTCCTGCTGTTTGTGATGAAATCCCATATATGTCAATGGGATTTGCCAGCAGATGTCACTGTTTTCACTGTGTTGCCTGTTTTCATTGTAGCTCAAAAGGCTTCCAAACCCCAAAGAAAACTTCAGAACACAGAAAATCCACTGAATGTTCAAAGTTCAGGTTTTTTGGGTGTAATTGAGGTCATAAAACCTAAAGAAAAAAGAAAAATAAAAATAAATGAAAATGAATGTCATAAAACCTTTAAGAAGATTGAGCAGAGTAACGACATACAGAGAGTGAGGAACAGGCCTCCTCCTTGCCTGTCCCAGCAGCCCCTCCGGGCGCCAGCCTCCTCAACCCCATTCTCAGACAGTCCTTATAATCTTGTCCTAACAGAGATGCCACACTGAATGTACATATAAGGATCTGCGCTAAACATAAGGGCGACACACAAATAAGTATACCTTTGCTGACAGCGTGGAGGAGTCAAGTCAGCTGTTAGATTGACAGCTGCATGAATTAGACTGAGCACATTGGTGAGAAAATACACTTAAATGGAAGGAAGATATATAGACAATAATGCATATATCTGGCACTGTAGTTGGCATACTAAAATTCCCATTACAATATTTAGCTATTAGTGTACAAACATTAAATTATTTAGCTATTAGTGTACAAACATTAAATTCCCATTGACAATGAATGGGGAATGTACGTCATGATGATAAGATTATATAACGCCCCTCACTTCACTCGGGTGTGATTTTTAACTCCCCTGGGGATCCTGGGGACCTCAATCCAGAGGGCCACTATAGTTCCACACTCACTCCAGAGGGCCACTATAGTTCCACACTCACTCCAGAGGGCCACTATAGTTCCACACTCACTCCAGAGGGCCACTATAGTTCCACACTCACTCCAGAGGGCCACTATAGTTCCACACTCACTCCAGAGGGCCACTATATTTCCACACTCACTCCAGAGGGCCACTATAGTTCCACACTCACTCCAGAGGGGCCACTATAGTTCCACACTCACTCCAGAGGGCCACTATAGTTCCACACTCACTCCAGAGGGCCACTATAGTTCCACACTCACTCCAGAGGGCCACTATAGTTCCACACTCACTCCAGAGGGCCACTATATTTCCACACTCACTCCAGAGGGCCACTATAGTTCCACACTCACTCCAGAGGGGCCACTATAGTTCCACACTCACTCCAGAGGGCCACTATAGTTCCACACTCACTCCAGAGGGCCACTATAGTTCCACACTCACTCCAGAGGGGCCACTATAGTTCCACACTCACTCCAGAGGGCCACTATAGTTCCACACTCACTCCAGAGGGCCACTATAGTTCCACACTCACTCCAGAGGGCCACATTGCATATTACTGTCATAGCAAAAATAGCAGATCTACAAGCTCAAAACGCATTTTGAGCTTGTAGATCTGCTATTTTTTGCCATTATTTGAATTGAAATCCTGAATGATGTTCTTTTGCTATTTTTGAATCCTGAACAATATTTTTTTTATTTAATTTCAAATGCCTTTGATTATAGTTATGTTAACTTCATGAACTAAATACAAATACATTCTGACAAAAAAAAGACAATAACATTTTACTACTACTCATTAAGCTACTAATTCAGACTCGGTAATTAAAGCGGGTCATAGTTGCATGTTTGGAATTGTAACAGGAGATAAAATAAATAAATATTCCGATATTAATCTGAAAAAAATTAGTTCAAGTCCGTTGCTCTCCCCTTGTCCCCCATATATGAGGACTAGGTTGGTCTCCCCTTGTCCCCCATATATGGGGACTAGGTTGGTCTCCCCTTGTCCCCCATATATGGGGACTAGGTTGGTCTCCCCTTGTCCCCCATATATGAGGACTAGGTTGGTCTCCCCTTGTCCCCCATATATGGGGACTAGGTTGGTCTCCCCTTGTCCCCCATATATGGGGACTAGGTTGGTCTCCCCTTGTCCCCCATATATGAGGACTAGGTTGGTCTCCCCTTGTCCCCCATATATGGGGACTAGGTTGGTCTCCCCTTGTCCCCCATATATGGGGACTAGGTTGGTCTCCCCTTGTCCCCCATATATGGGGACTAGGTTGGTCTCCCCTTGTCCCCCATATATGAGGACTAGGTTGGTCTCCCCTTGTCCCCCATATATGGGGACTAGGTTGGTCTCCCCTTGTCCCCCATATATGGGGACTAGGTTGGTGGAGGGTGTGTAGAGCCCAGGATCACATTAGATGATTGACACAGGGGTGAAAAATGGGTTACAAAATCGTGGGATAAAAAATATATTAAAAAACATAAACTGTAAAAACTAAGAAAATGTAATATTCTGTGTTATTAGAAAACCAATACCACACACTTTTTACAACTGTAGAAGCGACAATAAAGTCATGTTTGATATGGAATGACGTGGTGGAAGCCTCCCTTTTCTCTGTGGTGGAATAAATACTGCATTTACTCAAATACTGTATTTAACACTTGGTTTTGCCCAGGAATCTTTCAGAATAAAAGGTGCCCGCAGCAGATGAGGCAGATTTTACTCTGAAAAGCCTCGCCTTCCATTTCCCCCCAAAAACCCGGGAGGTATAATCTTCCATTACTACATCGCCAGATCTCTCCCTAGGAGCGTTAATATTCTAAACGAGATGCTTGATTATATTAGGTCAGAAATGTGTTAAGAAGTTTGCCGTTCTGATCAAAACCATGGAGGAAAACGACGTAGATTCAGAGAGAACAGACAGTGTTGTGGGCACCGTAACCAAGGAGAACAGACAGCGTTGTGGGCACCGTAACCAAGGAAACAGACAGTGTTGTGGGCACCGTAACCAAGGAGAACAGACAGCGTTGTGGGCACCGTAACCAAGGAGAACAGACAGCGTTGTGGGCCCGTAACCAAGGAAACAGACAGTGTTGTGGGCCCGTAACCAAGGAAACAGACAGCGTTGTGGGCACCGTAACCAAGGAGACAGACAGCGTTGTGGGCACCGTAACCAAGGAGAACAGACAGCGTTGTGGGCACCGTAACCAAGGAGAACAGACAGCGTTGTGGGCACCGTAACCAAGGAGACAGACAGCGTTGTGGGCACCGTAACCAAGGAGAACAGACAGCGTTGTGGGCACCGTAACCAAGGAGAACAGACAGCGTTGTGGGCACCGTAACCAAGGAAACAGACAGCGTTGTGGGCACCGTAACCAAGGAGAACAGACAGCGTTGTGGGCACCGTAACCAAGGAGAACAGACAGCGTTGTGGGCACCGTAACCAAGGAGACAGACAGCGTTGTGGGCACCGTAACCAAGGAGAACAGACAGCGTTGTGGGCACCGTAACCAAGGAAACAGACAGCGTTGTGGGCACCGTAACCAAGGAGACAGACAGCGTTGTGGGCACCGTAACCAAGGAGAACAGACAGCGTTGTGGGCACCGTAACCAAGGAGAACAGACAGCGTTGTGGGCACCGTAACCAAGGAGACAGACAGCGTTGTGGGCACCGTAACCAAGGAGAACAGACAGCGTTGTGGGCACCGTAACCAAGGAAACAGACAGCGTTGTGGGCACCGTAACCAAGGAGAACAGACAGCGTTGTGGGCACCGTAACCAAGGAGAACAGACAGCGTTGTGGGCACCGTAACCAAGGAAACAGACAGCGTTGTGGGCACCGTAACCAAGGAGAACAGACAGCGTTGTGGGCACCGTAACCAAGGAAACAGACAGCGTTGTGGGCACCGTAACCAAGGAAACAGACAGCGTTGTGGGCACCGTAACCAAGGAAACAGACAGCGTTGTGGGCCCGTAACCAAGGAAGTAAATGTCTGCGCGACCACCAACAGCCAATAGGAAAAGAGAGAGCTGCACAAGGCGCTGGGGACGTCACGGGGACTACATCTGTTAACCCTTGGCCTACAATTCACGGAAAAAACGGAATTAATCGAAAAATCTAAACCTCCCGTTAACGGAAAAAGCGGAATGACAATCAATATCAGTTATCGCGGGGTCAAAAGAGCAAAAATTAATATTTTTTCGCTAATATCACTAATGTTGGATGTAATTTACCAAAAAACGGCCGAAATCCGCGCGATCGTGCGCTATCGTGCACGCGCGCCGTCTCTATGTGCGTCGCTGTAAAAAATGTGATATTTTGCGATCTTTTGGGGTTGATTTGAGGTAAATTTGACTTAGTTATGAAAAATATAGCATTAGCTTAGCAATCCGGACCAGCCAAGCTATTGACTAGGGTCAAAATACTACAGGTTGTTGTTGATCGTTGAACCGGAAGTGACTTAGGAAGATCTGTCTATTTTAGCCAAAAGCAGCATAATGATGCTTTCCCGCCATCTGGTGGCGAATCGAGAGAATACATTTGCAATGAATGCAAAAAGAAAAACATCTCTTCAATCCACCAGATCTTTCTTGTATGTTAAAACGATGAATTAAAAATATGCCAATTTGTTACCCAAACCAAAAAATTGGGACTGGTAGTCTAAGGGTTAAGTACAGTTTTGACTGAGCTACTTTTACTAGTTCTAGTTACTTTGTACATTTAGATAATTCTAATTACAAAACATACGCTGATTAATTAAGCGCTTCATTTTGTATGGCTTGAATGGCCCAGATGGACCCATACAGGTACAACTGGTTCCATGTGGACATTCTCAGAGTTACATGTGCAAACACGCACGCATGCACGCACGTGTGCACACACACACACACACACACACACACACACACACACACACACACACACACACACACACACACACACACACACACACACACACACACACACACACACACACACACACACACACACACACACACACACACACACACACACACACACACAGCGAGCGGATAGGTGTTAAACTATCCACTGTAGCAGTTGTCAGAGCAGTAGCAGGTCAGTCTATGACGTCAGGCCTCTACGACACACCAACTTGGCCTACATGTGACATCATGTCTACGTCACACGTAGGCCCGCTAACCTATATAAGTGCTGACCCACACAGCAGGACTGCGTTCCTTCAAGTCATCCATTGAAGGTACTCGGCCACTGCATTCTTTCTTTTACGGGGTGAAACTTATTAGCTGCTGTGTGAAATGCTTCGTTGGACGGTGCACCTAAAAGGTCTTCCAGAGACACCTGATGCTGCTGTAGCCGTGGACCACAAAGTGTACTGCTTTAGGGGAGAACCTCCGACTGATGTGCATGTCTTCAACACAATGTCTTTATCCTGGATCAAGCTCCCTCACCCACAGACACCTGGAAGAGGACAACGCCCCCTTGAGGTTGCCTGTTTGATAATCAGACGCACAGCTGTGCTCATTGACCCTTTCATCTACATCTGGGGGGGAATGACTTGGGACTGCAGCACGGTGCTTTATGCATTTGATGTCGACGACCAAATAATGCTCACACCTGTGGCTTCTGGGACTGTCCCAGAGGGGAGGCACGGCCACTCAGCCTGTGTCCTGGGGAAGGTCATGTTTATCCACGGAGGATTCTCCTATCTGATGGTATACACTAATGACACATACAAGTTGGACACCAGCACAATGGTCTGGTCTTTCATTAACACCAGAGGAACTCCATCTCCTGCCTCAGTATGTCACTCAACAACCATCATCGGGACAAAGATGTTTGTATTTGGAGGCTATGGGGGGGATCAGCACTACAACACCATCAGGGTGTTTGACACAGAGACCGACCACTGGCTGGACACGCCTTCTGCAGAGCTTGTTCCAGAAGAACGCTGCGGTCATTCAGCCTTTACCTACAATGGAGAGCTGTACATACAGCGACACAGCTATTACGAGTACTTAAATTACCTGTGGAAATTCAGTCCAGAGACCTTCTCCTGGAAGAAGGTTGAGTCCAAAGGGAAAGTTCCACGTTTAAGCACTTCTGTGTACGACCTCCCACTATGCTGTCACATAGTGGGAGGTCGTATGTTCCTCTTTGGAGGAGTCAAAACACCTAAAGACCTGTATGTCTTGGACCTAAGTCCTAGTCTGAAGACGTTGTGTAAGCTAGCAGTTATTCAGTACGGTCTGGAGCAGTCTGGACTCCCACACAACATCAGGTGGGAACTGGCAGCCATGACTACCAACAGCCAATAGGAACTGGCAGCCATGACTACCAACAGCCAATAGGAACTGGCAGCCATGACAACCAACAGCCAATACAAAAAATAACAGCCCATAAAAAGGTCCATTATTATTCTAGTTTTGTACTTTGATATTTGTACTGATATTAGGGAGGGGGGAGGGGGGGGGGGGGCACAGCAAATCATATTATGATAAATAAATAAAATGGATAAAAATAAGTGAACAAAGTTGATGTGCAGCTTCAATCATAAATCAAATCAAACAGTCTGGCAACGTGAGACTATAGTGAGACTATAGTGAGACTATAGTGAGACTATAGTGAGACTGGCAGCGGCAGTCGACGCCAGCGTCCTCACTTCCCACATTCACACACCGACGGTGGCGAGCTCACACCGACCGACTCACTGGAGGCGACGTGGGGTTCAGTGTCTTACCCCAAAGACACTTCCACATGTGGACAGGAGGAGGAGGAGCCGGGATTAGAACCGCCGATCATTGGACGACCTGCTCTACCTCCTGAGCCACAGCTTTGTGAACGTGAACTAGATTTGATTGTCTGTTTGTTATATGTTGTTGACGTGTGGGGAAAAAATAAACAATGAAGCAAGTTAAAGTAGAAAATAAAAACCACAGCGTGGAACTCACTCTCCACCACGGTCTTGCGCGCCGAGCCGTCGTCGTTCATCTGCTGGATGTTTCCGAAGTGGATGTCGCTGAAGAAGATGCGGTTGGCGCCCCGCCCCCCGCCGCCGCGGTAGTCGAAGGTCAGCGCGATCACGTTCTTCATGTGGTCGGGGTCCTCGAACGGCTGGACGGACAGACGGACGGACAGACAGACAGACAGAGGGACGGACAGACGGACAGACAGAGGGACGGACAGACGGACAAAGGGACGGACAGACAGACAGAGAGACGGACAGACGGACAGAGGGACGGACAGACGGACAACGTTAGCATGCTTAGTATTAGTAACCAAACCTAAACCAAATAAACAACACTAAAATCGGGGGAAAAAAATATGTTAACTACATAAAAACGACATGAAAACTACAATAATAACAGCCCTGTCTGAAGTGAGTGGTGCTGTACTGTACTGTACTGTACTGTACTGTACTGTACTGTACTGTACTGTACTGTACTGTACTGTACTGTACTGTACTGTACTGTACTGTACTGTACTAGCCCTCCTCCCTGGCCTCTGTCTGTGTGTTAGGCTGCACAAGAGTTACACTTGTTGGTGACAATATGCTACTTCCGTGCTCGGACACAGGGACACACACACATAGCTGTCAATAGGAGTGGTTGCACCACTCAAAAACAATAACTAACTGAAACTGTACTGTGTTTACAAAACTAACTAAAATGGACCTAAACCATTTGTTTTAGTTTTTCTCACTGATTGTCCAACTGTAATTGAACATGTATTTTTAAATGGTATCTTTTGTTGAGTTTTGATTACACAATACTTTCTCTAACCTTGTTCAATCCTGAAAAAATTACCCAAAGTTATACTAAAACTAACTACAAAAGTAAACCAAAACCAACTAAATACTATTTAGAATTAGCTGAATTAGAAGAAAAAAATGAATTGTCAAAACATTGACAATTACACAAAGTAAATTGTTTAAACTACCTACTATTAGACCCTCCAGAAAAATGCGGACAAAAAGCCTAGATTTTGCGATGAGATATGCAGGGTTTTATGTGCTTTTATACGATGAAATATGCGGGAAGTTGGAAAATATGCAGGAAGTTTTCACATTTTCATGGAGGGTCATAATATGATCTTGGGGGTCCTTGACATGGAAATGTTTGAGAACGACTGACACGGAAACGTTACATGAGGTTGTTCAGAAAACTCTCAGGATTTAGAAGACATTCTGCAGAATGTTTCCCGGGTCCAAATGGGATAAGGCAGGGCCGGAATCCGGCCGGAATCCGCGTGATCGTGCGCTATCGTGCACGCGCGCCGTCTCTATGTGCGTCGCTGTAAAAAATGTGATATTTTGCGATCTTTTGGGGTTGATTTGAGGTTAATCTGACTTAGTTATGAAAAATATAGCATTAGCTTAGCAATCCGGACCAGCCAAGCTATTGACTAGGGTCAAAATACTACAGGATGTTGTTGATCGTTGAACCGGAAGTGACTTAGGAAGATTCGTCTATTTTGGCCAAAATCAGCGTAATGGTGCTTTCCCGCCATCTGGTGGCGATTAGAGAGAATACACTATCAATGAAAAAAAAATGAAAAAACATCTTTTCAAGCCACCAGATCTTTCTTGTATGTTAAAACGATGAATTAAAAATATGCCAATTTGTTACCCAAACAAAAAAATTGGGACTGGCAGTCCAAGGGTAGCTGCCCTTCTCACCAACAATAAAACACAAATATTTTTAGACACCATTTATTTCATTCGGATTAGCAGGGAAATTATCTGTGGAACTAAAAGAAGGGGCCCCTGGTGCCCAAAGTGCCCATATGGTAGATCCGGCCCTGTGTGGTACCTTGATGGGCGCGTTGAGGTTGTTCTCGTCCGACAGGTGCACGCTCTTCAGGATGGTGCGCTCCGAGTAGAGCAGGTAGCCGTCGTAGTCGTGGCAACTGGCGCCGTCCTCCGCCAGCATGCCGTGCGCGCACGCGCACGTGCGCGCCACGCCGCCGCGGAACAGGCACAGCTGCTGGCAGCCGCCGTTGTTGTCCTTGCAAACGTTGGTTCCTGAACGGAGAGAAACACAATGTGGACCCGGTGAGACCCAAGGTCCACAAATATGTTTTTGAATAAGACCGAGGTCCGGTCCCATGCGCGGCGTCCATCGGAGAGCGGGGCTCTATGCCCGTTTAGTATGGTCAAGCCAAGCTTATACAAATCAGATCGCCTTCCAACCAACCAATAATGGGGTGCAGAGTGCAGGCCCGGAGTGGAACTCCAAATCAGGCCGGGAGTTACTGTATACGCCCTGGCAGGCCACAATTTTGGGGGTCCTTGGGGGACATTTTGGGGGCCTTTGGGGGACATTTTGGGGGCCTTTGGGGGACATTTTGAGGGCCCTTGGGGGACATTTTGGGGGCCCTTGGGGGACATTTTGGGGGCCTTTGCAGCAATTTCACATGAGAAATGTACCATCTGATGTTATTTATATTATTAACTTCTTCCCTCCATTAACATAAGACACACAATGTAGTTGTGCTGCAGCAACACTGCCTGAATTTAATTGAAATTGACTGTGGCTGGCCTGGCCTGAGCTTAGGAGAGATTTTTTTTTTGCTGGCCTGACCTGATGCATTTTTTATAATTTGCCTAGGGTCCGCAGAGAGGTGGTCCGCGGTCCGGTCGTGGACCGCGGTCCGCCAGTTGAGTACCCCTGTTCTACACATTACTTCTAAATCCTAACAGTTTTTTGGAGCAGTGGTTCCCAGAGTGGGGTCCGGGGACCCCCAGGGGTCCTTGAGGAAGTTCCAGGGGGTCCCCATCCAAATGATAGTTTGTAACCAAATGGACCCTAATGGGTGTCTAATGGGTCTATTTGGTTCCATTTGTACACTCTCAGAGTTATAACAGGCTACAGCAGGCCAATGTGAAAAGGGTGGGATATATTCCTCAGCCAAGTAGGAACGTCAGTGAAAGATTTCACGTAAATTGCACACTGCTTTTCATGATTTGAGGCTTTTTGTTCAAAACGGGCCAATCCTGCAAACTTTGAAAGCCAATGTTAGCCAAATAGGAAATACGAAATATCGGACGGATCCGTCTTGAACACATGACTATAGAGATAGTGTGTAAAGATTTGCGGGATTTTTGGACAGAATCTGGAGGAGTAATATAATTGTATTTTTTCAAAAGTCGGCCTCCTGGTGGCGCTATAACAGGCCGTTCTGGAAAATGTGGGGCAGAGGTTCATCGTTGGCATCCAGGGAGTGTGTGTGTGCAAAATGTGGCATCGACCGGGTTAACGGTGCCGGAGATTATCTGTACGGACACACAGATTCACACACACATGCACGGAGTGCAAAACATACTCTCTCCCCATGCCTTCAGCCTGGTGGAGACATTAAAACATACTCTCTCCCCATGCCTTCAGCCTGGTGGAGACAATGAAACATACTCTCTCCCCATGCCTTCAGCCTGGTGGAGACATTAAAACATACTCTCTCCCCATGCCTTCAGCCTGGTGGAGACAATAAAACATACTCTCTCCCCATGTCTTCAGCCTGGTGGAGACATTAAAACATACTCTCTCCCCATGCCTTCAGCCTGGTGGAGACAATGAAACATACTCTCTCCCCATGCCTTCAGCCTGGTGGAGACAATAAAACATACTCTCTCCCCATGCCTTCAGCCTGGTGGAGACATTAAAACATACTCTCTCCCCAGGCCTTCAGCCTGGTGGAGACATTAAAACATACTCTCTCCCCATGCCTTCATGGTGGAGACAATAAAACATACTCTCTCCCCATGCCTTCAGCCTGGTGGAGACATTAAAACATACTCTCTCCCCATGCCTTCAGCCTGGTGGAGACAATGAAACATACTCTCTCCCCATGCCTTCAGCCTGGTGGAGACAATGAAACATACTCTCTCCCCATGCCTTCATGGTGGAGACAATAAAACATACTCTCTCCCCATGCCTTCATGGTGGAGACAATAAAACATACTCTCTCCCCATGCCTTCATGGTGGAGACAATAAAACATACTCTCTCCCCATGCCTTCATGGTGGAGACAATAAAAAATACTCTATCCCCATGCCTTCATGGTGGAGACAATAAAACATACTCTCTCCCCATGCCTTCATGGTGGAGACAATAAAACATACTCTCTCCCCATGCCTTCGGCCTGGTGGAGACAATAAAACATACTCTCTCCCCATGCCTTCAGCCTGGTGGAGACAATAAAACATACTCTCTCCTAATGCCTTCAGCCTGGTGGAGACAATAAAACATACTCTCTCCCCATGCCTTCGGCCTGGTGGAGACAATAAAACATACTCTCTCCTCGTGCCTTCAGCCTGGTGGAGACAATAAAACATACTCTCTCCTCATGCCTTCAGCCTGGTGGAGACAATAAAACATACTCTCTCCCCATGCCTTCGGCCTGGTGGAGACAATAAAACATACTCTCTCCTCGTGCCTTCAGCCTGGTGGAGACAATAAAACATACTCTCTCCCCATGCCTTCAGCCTGGTGGAGACAATAAAACATACTCTCTCCCCATGCCTTCATGGTGGAGACAATAAAACATACTCTCTCCCCATGCCTTCAGCCTGGTGGAGACAATAAAACATACTCTCTCCCCATGCCTTCGGCCTGGTGGAGACAATAAAACATACTCTCTCCCCATGCCTTCGGCCTGGTGGAGACAATAAAACATACTCTCTCCCCATGCCTTCGGCCTGGTGGAGACAATAAAACATACTCTCTCCCCATGCCTTCATGGTGGAGACAATAAAACATACTCTCTCCCCATGCCTTCAGCCTGGTGGAGACAATAAAACATACTCTCTCCCCATGCCTTCAGCCTGGTGGAGACAATAAAACATACTCTCTCCCCATGCCTTCGGCCTGGTGGAGACAATAAAACATACTCTCTCCCCATGCCTTCGGCCTGGTGGAGACAATAAAACATACTCTCTCCCCATGCCTTCATGGTGGAGACAATAAAACATACTCTCTCCCCATGCCTTCATGGTGGAGACAATAAAACATACTCTCTCCCCATGCCTTCAGCCTGGCGGAGACAATAAAACATACTCTCTCCCCCATGCCTTCAGCCTGGTGGAGACAATAAAACATACTCTCTCCCCATGCCTTCGGCCTGGTGGAGACAATAAAACATACTCTCTCCCCATGCCTTCGGCCTGGTGGAGACAATAAAACATACTCTCTCCCCATGCCTTCATGGTGGAGACAATAAAACATACTCTCTCCCCATGCCTTCAGCCTGGCGGAGACAATAAAACATAATCTCTCCCCATGCCTTCGGCCTGGTGGAGACAATAAAACATACTCTCTCCCCATGCCTTCGGCCTGGTGGAGACAATAAAACATACTCTCTCCCCATGCCTTCATGGTGGAGACAATAAAACATACTCTCTCCCCATGCCTTCAGCCTGGTGGAGACAATAAAACATACTCTCTCCCCATGCCTTCATGGTGGAGACAATAAAACATACTCTCTCCCCATGCCTTCAGCCTGGTGGAGACAATAAAACATACTCTCTCCCCATGCCTTCGGCCTGGTGGAGACAATAAAACATACTCTCTCCCCATGCCTTCGGCCTGGTGGAGACAATAAAACATACTCTCTCCCCATGCCTTCATGGTGGAGACAATAAAACATACTCTCTCCCCATGCCTTCATGGTGGAGACAATAAAACATACTCTCTCCCCATGCCTTCGGCCTGGTGGAGACAATAAAACATACTCTCTCCCCATGCCTTCATGGTGGAGACAATAAAAGGTACCTTGCTGTCGGGCGCGGTTGAACACCTTGATGTCTTTGAGCTGCACTCCGATGCCCGTCCTCAGAGACACAGAGTCTGTGGCGTTGTCCTTACTGCCCCTCTTGATGGAGCCGTTGGCATGGGTCCTAGGACGCAGGGCACGCACACACACACACGCACACAGCACGCACACACGCACGCACGCACACAGACGCGCCCACGCACACACACAGACAGCAAATGATATATCAATTTGCTGCAGGCGTAGTAAAACAATCAATCGTCTTGTGGAGGAAATAAAGACAGATTTATACTTTAGCTGTGAAGCTGGTGTCACTCACTGACCCCCCCCCCCCCCCCCCCCCCCCCAAGTTACTTAGGACATTCTACACACGTAGCTTCTATCTATATTCTATGGAAGCCTCGTGGGTCTTAACCCGCCACGGGTGGGTCTTAACCCGCCACAGGTGTGTCTTAACCCGTGGCAACTGGCGTATGCTCCCCAAATGTCTGACCTGTCGCTTCACCAGTAGAGGTAGCTCTGTGTTGGTGTAGTTACCTGTCTGACCAGTAGAGGTAGCTCTGTGTTGGTGTAGTTACCTGTCTGACCAGTAGAGGTAGCTCTGTGTTGGTGTAATTACCTGTCTGACCAGTAGAGGTAGCTCTGTGTTGGTGTAATTACCTGTCTGACCAGTAGAGGTAGCTCTGTGTTGGTGTAGTTACCTGTCTGACCAGTAGAGGTAGCTCTGTGTTGTTGTAATTACCTGTCTGACCAGTAGAGGTAGCTCTGTGTTGGTGTAGTTGCCTGTCTGACCAGTAAAGGTAGCTCTGTGTTGTTGTAATTACCTGTCTGACCAGTAGAGGTAGCTCTGTGTTGGTGTAGTTGCCTGTCTGACCAGTAGAGGTAGCTCTGTGTTGGTGTAGTTGCCTGTCTGACCAGTAGAGGTAGCTCTGTGTTGGTGTAGTTACCTGTCTGACCAGTAGAGGTAGCTCTGTGTTGGTGTAGTTGCCTGTCTGACCAGTAGAGGTAGCTCTGTGTTGGTGTAGTTACCTGTCTGACCAGTAGAGGTAGCTCTGTGTTGGTGTAGTTGCCTGTCTGACCAGTAGAGGTAGCTCTGTGTTGGTGTAGTTACCTGTCTGACCAGTAGAGGTAGCTCTGTGTTGTTGTAATTACCTGTCTGACCAGGGGCCTATTTCACGAAACTTGGATTAGAGATTAAGCCGGGCTTTAACACATATCCTGGTTTAATATATCCTGGATCAGTGCTTAACCGGTTTCATGAAAGCTTGTTGATCTTGCCAGATTAATTTAACCAGTTAACCTGGATATGTTGAGGCTTGATTCGGTTTCATGAAAGTGATGCTACATAAGTTACCATGGAAACTAATGCTTTGGACTTAGCCTGCTCCGGACCAGGCTAACAGCCAGGTTTAACCTAATCCTGATGTCTTTACTGTTCATTACATTAATCAGTCAAACTGATCACAAACCAATGATGTTTTCCAGATTCATTCAATTATTATGGTTTTATGTTGCCTTATTTGTATCGGTCTGCATTAAAGGACTAATTTAAGCACTATATAAAATCAAATAACCAAAATATATAGGCTGCACAACATCATGACAGCTTGTGAGCTTGTAGATCAGCTGCTTTTGGTGAATGTTCCCCATGAATAGGTTTGCTGTCGTGCAAGTGCACGGTTAAGAAGAATTATTATATTATATTATATTATTATTATTTTTTTTGTAAAAGTGAAAACCACTAAATATTACCATTACTCATTGTTTTACAACATATTACCATTGTAACGTTTCACCCACTACTAGTCCTACATACTTACACCTAGAAACCCCATTCAAACCTATTTAGGTTCATCCTACGGTGGACATGTGTGCCTGAAAAGGAATCTTTGAAATGTTTCATAGTTTTAGAAATATAGTGCTTTCAAATTTGAGACATTTATAGGCAGATAGTGGCACTTAAAAAATTCACTTTCACCTAGAAACTCCATTCACACTTTGTAAAATTCAGCTTACTGTAGAGACACATGCTGGAACTTTTTACTTTGAAATGTTTTGTAGTTTCTGAGTTATTTAACTTAAACGCCCAATGCATTCTCATTGGCAACAGCACAAACTTTGGCATGCTACATGAACCATGACCCGGCCCTGTCTGGACCACAACCCCCTTCTCCAAAGGTAGCTCCCTCAGAGGAGGGAGTTATGGCCAAATATCACAATGCGACAATATCATTATGCTTACAATATTAAGAATTCTGTTTTAAGTTAATAGTAGTGGTAAAATGTAAACTATATTTTTGGGGTAGTTAATCATTCAGTCTATCCACTATTGAGAGTATGTTCTCTCTTTAATTACAGCAGCAGTATTTATTTTAGAAGCTTAAGTCCTTGTATCAGTAAGTCTTGAATAGATTAGTAAAGATAATGAGATATACAGAAGGGGGCTGTAATGCAACTATTAAGGATGCAAACTGCCTTAATACCCCATGAAGAAGAAGGATCAGTAAATCTGTGATCCACATAAGGAGTCTAGAGACAAAAAGCCAGACTGTCTATTAAGCCTGGCTTGCTGATCCCGGCTCGCCAAATCCACCAATTCTGAGCCTCGCTTGGCTTTAGTGGAACGGAATAAACCAGGCTATAAAGATCAGGATTTAAAAAGCCTGGCTTTGGCCTAAATCCTGGATTAGTTAATCCAAGTTTCGTGAAATAGGCCCCAGTAGAGGTAGCTGTGTGTTGGTGTAGTTACCTGTCTGACCAGTAGAGGTAGCTGTGTGTTGGTGTAGTTACCTGTCTGACCAGTAGAGGTAGCTGTGTGTTGGTGTAGTTACCTGTCTGACCAGTAGAGGTAGCTCTGTGTTGGTGTAGTTACCTGTCTGACCAGTAGAGGTAGCTCTGTGTTGTTGTAATTACCTGTCTGACCAGTAGAGGTAGCTCTGTGTTGGTGTAGTTACCTGTCTGACCAGTAGAGGTAGCTGTGTGTTGTTGTAATTACCTGTCTGACCAGTAGAGGTAGCTGTGTGTTGTTGTAATTACCTGTCTGACCAGTAGAGGTAGCTCTGTGTTGTTGTAATTACCTGTCTGACCAGTAGAGGTAGCTCTGTGTTGGTGTAGTTACCTGTCTGACCAGTAGAGGTAGCTCTGTGTTGTTGTAATTACCTGTCTGACCAGTAGAGGTAGCTCTGTGTTGTTGTAATTACCTGTCTGACCAGTAGAGGTAGCTCTGTGTTGGTGTAGTTGCCTGTCTGACCAGTAGAGGTAGCTCTGTGTTGGTGTAGTTACCTGTCTGACCAGTAGAGGTAGCTCTGTGTTGGTGTAGTTGCCTGTCTGACCAGTAGAGGTAGCTCTGTGTTGGTGTAGTTACCTGTCTGACCAGTAGAGGTAGCTCTCGAACACGCTCACAGAGAACATGTCCATGTTGTTGGTGTTCAGAACCACCTCTCTGTTCTCGCCCGTCTCCAGGTTGATGCGTTCGATCTTGTCTGTCCGCGCGTCGCACCAGTACAGCATGCTCTCCTACAGATACAAATATATATATATACTGTACATACATCACACCATACAAACCATGTACAACCCAGATTCGGCACAAACAAGGGACTAAATTAATTTCGCTCCTGTGCCACCAAAATGTGGAACGCCCTACCAACAGTCATTAAGACATGTGAATCCCTTGACTCCTTCAAAACCGCTCTCAAAGGGCACCTACGGATGGCTGCAATTCAAAACTGGCCCCCGTAAAATCTGAATCCCCCCACCGCCCCCCCCTTTCCCCCCTCACTGTATATGTTTCTTTTCCCTTTTTGCTTCCTTTATGATGAATTCCTGTTCTGTTCTTTAACTATATAGAAGTGTCTATTTGTACGTCTCTAAATGTTTTGATGAATTGAACAAGGTGGACCCTGTTGTAAACAAGTGTAATGCTTAATTTGGTCGTCCACTCACATGTAGTTAACAATCTTTGTATTGAGTTTGTGCTTGAAATGTACTGTAATTCTGCAAACTGTTAATACATATTTCAATCAATCAATCAAAAACCAGTACAGCATGCTCTCCAGTGGCGATTAGAGTGTTCCGCGGGCCCTGAGGTGAGATTGACTTGACCGTCTTGTTTTGACTGTTCAAATAATCAAAACTCACCTTTTATCAGGCGATGTCAGAGCAGGGCTAACAACTGTATATAAAACCACCGCACAGACCGGAGCAAATCAGTCTGCTCTTAACGTGCAGCCAAGCAGCCCAGTTTAAACACTCTATTTCCTGCCAGGGCCGTGAAGGGGCCTTCACAATAAAGCGTCACCCTTTACCTCCCACTGAACTACATTTTACTGCTTATTATTGACAGGAAATAGTCACGGTAACTTAACAGCGTGTTTGTGGGAGAGAGAGCCAGAGAGAGAGAGAGAGAGAGAGAGGGGGGGGGAGAGAGCATACAGTTTATCCTATCTATCAATACAAATAATTATAGGCCACAGTGCTCCAAAAGATAGCCTGCAGAAAAGGTCCTCATGGAGGCAATTGTGAAGTCCAGCAAATTAACAAATTAGGTTAGGGCCGAGTTAACGATCCATTGTTCAGGGGTGGACCATAATAACTCTGGTTTTTCTGGGTAGCCGTCAGCATAATTGTAGTTAAGCTGTGTCCATTTTAACAGGATCAGTTTCCTCCCCCTTTCTAGCCCCCTGCACACACACACACACACACACACTGTAACCGTTGGCTATCGTTAGCATTAGCGCACACTGTTTACCTCTCCCCGGAAGCGTTTACATGTCAATATACAATTTAGGCATTTATCAGACGCTCTTAATCAGAGTGATTTACATTAAGCAAGAACAAAAAAGCAAGGGAATACATCACATAAAAATAATCTATCATGAAACATGCGTAAGCTAAGAAAGTAACAGTGGAATATCTATATAATTAAACTATACATATAAACTATACATATATACTATACTATGCTATACATATGTACTATGACGTGCTATGACTACATACAATGCAATTATAGTGCTGTCTACATAACATGCTATAAGTCTACAGAAATGCTATCTAAGGGGGTATAGGGTAAGTGCTACGGGCCATGATGGAGTCTGAAAAGGTGGGTTTTCAGACTACGACTCTCCAGACTCAAATACCACATGACGACAGTGTGATTTAAGTGTGGCTTATTAGCCAGGCTAGCTGTACGGACCTGGTAGATGAATAACTATGAATCGTATCACCTGGTAGTCTATGGAGACGCCGTTACAGACCTGGTAGATGAATAACTATGAATCATATCACCTGGTAGTCTATGGAGACGCCGTTACAGACCTGGTAGATGAATAACTATGAATCATATCACCTGGTAGTCTATGGAGATGCCGTTAGGCCAGCTGATGCTGCCGTTGACCAGGACGCGTCTCCCGGTTCCGTCCAGACGAGAACGCTCGATGCGAGGGTACTGACCCCACTCTGTCCAGAACAGGTACCTGCACGCACACGCACACGCACACGCACACGCACACACACACACACACACACACACACACACACACACACACACACACACACACACACACACACAATTTATAACCTCGCAGGGACTCCCAACACAAAAAAACAACTATATCCAAGAAGGATATTAGAATTCACATCAAACCATTCATGCATGTTGTATTCTATTGATAATGAAAATGTACCTTATTTAAAAAAAAATATATATATATATATATATATATATATATATATATAATATATATATTAAGTCACATTTATCGACACGTAATAATATCATATTCTGGTTCTGTGTGGAATGTGCTTGTGACAAAAACAGCCGTTTATTTAAATCGATGCTAAAGAATTGTATGAAATAAACACATCATGTATGAAATAAACCCATCATTGGGTTAGCTCCCATCATTGGGAAAGCTCCCATCGATGGGAAAGCTCCCATCGATCCACTGATGACGCAATGCGCTGTGAGCCGATAGGTCGCCTGTTTTCGGCACGCCACAGCGCCGCACAGCAGGGACGAGCAGAGGCAGCGGCCAGGCTGCCCTCCTCTCCTTCCTACCCTTCAGAGGCAGCGGTCAGGCTGCCCTCCTCTCCTTCCTACCCTTCAGAGGCAGCGGTCAGGCTGCCCTCCTCTCCTTCCTACCCTTTCAGAGGCAGCGGTCAGGCTGCCCTCCTCTCCTTCCTACCCTTTAGAGGCAGCGGTCAGGCTGCCCTCCTCTCCTTCCTACCCTTTCAAAGGCAGCGGTCAGGCTACCCTCCTCTCCTTCCTACCCTTTCTCTGGGTGGACGGTGATGGCCCGCGGCTTGTCCAGACCCTGGGAGATGACCACGTAGCGGAACGACCCGTTGAGACGCGCCACCTCGATCACATCGAAGCCCTGGTCCGTCCAGTAGATGTTCCCTGTAGAAACGAGAGGAGAGAGAGAGTAGATTTAGCCCTGGTCCGTCCGGTATGTGGTCCCTGTGAAACGAGAGGAGAGAGAGAGTAGATTTAGCCCTGGTCCGTCCGGTATGTGGTCCCTGTGAAACGAGAGGAGAGAGAGTAGATTTAGCCCTGGTCCGTCCGGTATGTGGTCCCTGTGAAACGAGAGGAGAGAGATTATATTTAGCCATGGTCCGTCCGGTAAGTGGTCCCTGTGAAACGAGAGGAGAGAGAGTAGATTTAGCCCTGGTCCGTCCGGTATGTGGTCCCTGTGAAACGAGAGGAGAGAGAGAGTAGATTTAGCCCCGGTCCGTCCGGTATGTGGTCCCTGTGAAACGAGAGGAGAGAAACTTTCGTTGACTATCTTTTTTCACTGGCATGAACTAAATAAAAACTAAACTACTTATGATGAATAAAACTAAAGACTAGAACAAATAAAAAATAGATAAAAATGTCAGGGATTGACAGTAGTCGACTAGGGGAGAAGAGAGATCCAGTAGAACTAGAAGACAAGTTATTTTTATGTTTGGTTGCGATCGGGTTTTGCACTCCTGAAACCTGCTATCCAGACCTGGTGTCCAGTGGAACTACAAGTCAAGTCCAGGATGTAGGTCACCTGCTACCCAGTAGAACTACAAGACAAGTCCAGGATGTAGTTCACCTGCTATACAGTAGAACTACAAGTCAAGTCCAGGATGTAGTTCACCTGCTGTCCAGTAGAACTACAAGTCAAGTCCAGGATGTAATCACCTGCTGTCCAGTAGAACTACAAGTCAAGTCCAGGATGTAGTCACCTGCTATCCAGTAGAACTACAAGTCAAGTCCAGGATGTAGTCACCTGCTATCCAGTAGAACTACAAGTCAAGTCCAGGATGTAGTCACCTGCTATCCAGTACAACTACAAGTCAAGTCCAGGATGTAGTCACCTGCTATCCAGTAGAACTACAAGTCAAGTCCAGGATGTAGTTCACCTGCTACCCAGTAGAACTACAAGTCAAGTCCAGGATGTAGTCACCTGCTATCCAGTAGAACTACAAGTCAAGTCCAGGATGTAGTTCACCTGCTATCCAGTAGAACTTCAAGTCAAGTCCAGGATGTAGTCACCTGCTATCCAGTAGAACTACAAGTCAAGTCCAGGATGTAGTCACCTGCTATCCAGTAGAACTACAAGTCAAGTCCAGGATGTAGTCACCTGCTATCCAGTAGAACTACAAGTCAAGTCCAGGATGTAGTCACCTGCTATCCAGTCGACGGCGATGCCCTCCACCCTGCCGATGCCGTTGGTCACCACGTCCTCCCTCCACGTCTGGTCTCTCTTGGCCCGACTGATGGTGGACAAACCCATGTCCACCCAGTAGATGGTGTCGTTGTCTAGTGGGGACAGGGGGACAGACAGGGACACATTAGAGGGTTAGGGACAAACCCATGTCCACCCAGTAGATGGTGTCGTTGTCTAGTGGGGACAGACAGGGACAGACAGGGACACATTAGAGGGTTAGGGACAAACCCATGTCCACCCAGTAGATGGTGTCGTTGTCTAGTGGGGACAGACAGGGACAGACAGGGACACATTAGAGGGTTAGGGACAAACCCATGTCCACCCAGTAGATGGTGTCGTTGTCTAGTGGGGACAGGGGGACAGACAGGGACACATTAGAGGGTTAGGGACAAACCCATGTCCACCCAGTAGATGGTGTCGTTGTCTAGTGGGGACAGGGGGACAGACAGGGACACATTAGAGGGTTAGGGACAAACCCATGTCCACCCAGTAGATGGTGTCGTTGTCTAGTGGGGACAGGGGGACAGACAGGGACACATTAGAGGGTTAGGGACAAACCCATGTCCACCCAGTAGATGGTGTCGTTGTCTAGTGGGGACAGGGGGACAGACAGGGACACATTAGAGGGTTAGGGACAAACCCATGTCCACCCAGTAGATGGTGTCGTTGTCTAGTGGGGACATGGGGACAGACAGGGACACATTAGAGGGTTAGGGACAAACCCATGTCCACCCAGTAGATGGTGTCGTTGTCTAGTGGGGACAGGGGGACAGACAGGGACACATTTGAGGGTTAGGGACAAACCCATGTCCACCCAGTAGATGGTGTCGTTGTCTAGTGGGGACAGGGACATGAGGGGACAGACAGGGACACATTAACACGGGAAACTGCATAATATACTAAATAGCTTGACACTGATGGTTCTCAGACCCCATGTTCACCCAAGTAGACGGTGTTGTTTTCTAGTGGGGACAGACAGGGACACATGAACACGGCCGATGGTTCTCAGACCCATGTCCACCCACTAGATGGACATTAAAGGTGCTTTTGTGTGACACTTTGACACTAGCAGTATAATTCACGACAAAACACAAACAAAGTTGACAATACAGACTTTCTGTCCGACGGCGTCAATGTGTTTTGTACAGAAAGTGTCGCAGAGACCTGAACCCATTCTGACCTGAGATCAGATTCTATAAATGTTCTTCTCCATCCTGACAGTTTTCTGGAAAAAGCCATGTTTCTGTGTCAGTCGTTCTTCGATTAAAAAAAAATAGCAGACCTACAAGCTTGTAGATCTGCTGTTTTTCAATAGCTAAAGCATAGCATAATGCTATAACACCAAAAAGGGGTTCCCGTTCAGAATGGGTTTGAACTCACCGGCGTGGAAGTCGATGCCCACGGCCAGGGAGGTTCCCGACACCGGCACCAGGGCGTCAGACTTGTCGTTGGGGTCCAGCGGGATGCCGCGGATACCCTCGTGGACCGAGTAGAGGAGGAACGACCCCACGCCTGGAGGGGACAGACAGACAGACAGACTTCCTTATTGACATTCCCCATTGCTAGCTGCGACAGAGCAGATCAGAGGCAGGGACGTATAGGGACGCGCAAGCTAGCCACTGTCGGTGCTGGAGGCGGTACAAGGAAGAGAGGATTTCAGAGCTGCCAAAACGGTCAAACACAGATAAAAAAAAAATACTTAACGGCTTCTGCGCCAAAGGGAAATTCTCAGACGTTTCCGTTGTCTCCTATAGCTCCGATATGCTTCTTTTGAAATATATCTAACCCGCATCAAGGATGTGCACCACGGACGTTTCCGAAGTTATGTATGTCTGTGCACCATGCAGCCGGGGAGAGATGGCACGGGACCCTACGTGTATAAAGTCATCCAAACGTCATAAACTTTACGTACGTAGGGTTCCTGTAAACTTTACGTACGTAGGGTTCCGAGCGGGGCTAAGTATAGAGCCCTGCATGGGGCTCAACGGGAACGCTACGAGCTTCAGGCGGGGTTTGAACACCTGCTGTCAGGAGCAGGCGCTCAGGATACAGAGCTTCAGGCGGGGTTTGAACACCTGCTGTCAGGAGCAGGCGCTCAGGATACAGAGCTTCAGGCGGGGTTTGAACACCTGCTGTCAGGAGCAGGCGCTCAGGATACAGAGCTTCAGGCGGGGTTTGAACACCTGCTGTCAGGAGCAGGCGCTCAGGATACAGAGCTTCAGGCGGGGTTTGAACACCTGCTGTCAGGAGCAGGCGCTCAGGATACAGAGCTTCAGGCGGGGTTTGAACACCTGCTGTCAGGAGCAGGCGCTCAGGATACAGAGCTTCAGGCGGGGTTTGAACACCTGCTGTCAGGAGCAGGCGCTCAGGATACAGAGCTTCAGGCGGGGTTTGAACACCTGCTGTCAGGAGCAGGCGCTCAGGATACAGAGCTTCAGGCGGGGTTTGAACACCTGCTGTCAGGAGCAGGCGCTCAGGATACAACCAGCCAAAACCCCACATCCTCCCACAATTATTATTAACCAGATTCAGAGCTTATATATATACTTATATGAATATGTCTGAGGAGAAGGTGATGTCTCTCTCTCTCTCTCTCTCTCTGGATTTAACGGGAGTAAAAAACATTAACAGACAGACAGACAGACAGACAGACAGACAGACAGAAGGACGGACGGACGGACGGACGGACGGACGGACGGACGGACGGACGGACGGACGGACGGACGGACGGACGGACGGACGGACGGACGGACGGACGGACGGACGGACGGACGGACGGACGGACGGACGGACGGACGGACGGACGGACAGACAGACAGACAGACAGACAGACAGACAGACAGACAGACAGACAGACAGACAGACAGACAGACAGACAGACAGACAGGTAGGTCCCTACCTTCACAGGACTGCTGTCCGCTCTTCAGGCTGTACCCCGCGGTGCACATGCAGGCTCTGGTGGTGGGCGAGGTGGGCAGACACAGCTGGGAGCAGTCTCCGTTGTTGACGCTGCACAGGTTGGAGCCTGAAGAGGACATCATAACAAAGGACGGTTTGTTGGTGGCTTTCACCTCTATTTTATATGTTTTTATAGAGGGGTAGACAGTTAGGCTGACAGGAGAGGGAGACGGGAGAGAGATAAAGAGGGGGGGGGGGTGACATGTAGTCAAGAGTAACTATTCCACAATCTCAGAATGCTACATAGAGTCTGGAACTACACCTCCTGATGCTATATAGAGTCTGGAACTACACCTCCTGATGCTATATAGAGTCTGGAACTACACCTCCTGATGCTATATAGAGTCTGGAACTACACCTCCTGATGCTATATAGAGTCTGGAACTACACCTCCTGATGCTATATAGAGTCTGGAACTACACCTCCTGATGCTATATAGAGTCTGGAACTACACCTCCTGAATGTTATATAGAGTCTGGAACTACACCTCCTGAATGTTATATAGAGTCTGGAACTACACCTCCTGAATGCTATATAGAGTCTGGAACGGAGGGTTACACTGTAACCCAGGTTCTCTGAGTGGAGAGACTGGCTCTCCACTACATATTATTCAATATGTACGGGAACTGACCCCACAGGGGCAGTGTAATGGATACCTCTTTAAGACACATCCTCTATGGTGGCCCTGCCCAGATTCCAATCAGCAGGCTATTTAAGCCCCATCTGTGCAGAGCCACTTCGATTAACTTGATTGACACGAATTTCGGAGCGGCTCTTTGGTGGAGAGCCAGTCTCTCCACTCAGAGAACCTGGGTTACAGTGTAACCCTCCGTTCTCTATCGTGTTCGAGACTGGCTCTCCACTACATATTATTCAATATGTACGGGAACGCTATAAGACACACCGCGAGGAAATAAGCAGACCAGCTGCCCCCGCGGCAGCCCGAGGCAGTTTAACCTGAATTCCATCCGAGCCTATAAGTGGTGAGCGCCATGAGTCACAGGCGCTTGCCAAAATGCTCCAAAACTTCAGTATTCATACCAAGTAAGTAATACTCGTGGCCTAGGCGCCAGACGCCCCCTAGGCTCAGCTGGCCCAGCACGATGCTAGGCCAGTGACCACCGGGGTGAAGGGCTGCTCAAGCCAGCCCGTCAGATGCCCGGCCGACCTGACCGGTCAAGGTGCTGGTGGCCCTACCGCTGAGTAGCACGCAGGAGCGACTCCCACAGGGGGAGCGGATGCCACCACGTTCCATCGGTAGGACAGGGTGAATGTAGACAGAGTCGCCCATGTCACTGCTGTGTAGATCTCTGTCAGAGATACACCATTCTACAGCAACCAGGGGGCTGTCGTCCCATGGGCAGAGTGTGCCCGCCTTCCAGGCGACACTGGCACCCCTGCCTGCTTGTCCCTGTTGGATCGCCCCTGTGATCCGGTGGGACCGTCCAGCCTTCGACCATGGTCTACCCGAGCACCCCTGCTAAAACACACGAAGCGCTGGTCCGTCAAGTTGTGGGCATACGTGTGGCCCTGACATACAGCTCCAACGCTCTAGCGGGGCAGAGTGGGTGACCAGCTCTGTCTGCACACTTCATCCGTCTGCATGTAAAGAGAGGACAGAGCTCAATCACCTGATTGAGATGTGCCCCTGGGAGAACCTTGGGGAGAAGGTTGGGTCGAGGTGTAAAACTACTCCATCACCCGGCCGAGCGTGTCAGGGGTTGGCAGCGCTCGCACTTCCCACATTTCTCCTTGCAGACGTGACTATATAATGTCATGCTGTCTTGAGTGACAGCAAGTCAGGCTCACTGACTAAACGATTTTAAGGGGGCTCATCATAGAGCCTCCGGGGCAAGCGGCCTGGCCCCCAAACAGGACTGGCGGGGCCCTAACCTGAGCTCCTCTGGGCACCAGGGTGCCATTCGGGAAATGTAACCAGGTTACTGCAGTCTGCAGTCATGCACTCCCGCTCAAGTCAGCCCGTCGGACAGTAGGCCAACAGACTGTTGAAGCCGTGTCCTGATGCGGAGCCCAGCACACTCAGTGAGGAGGGTGCTGGCTGTCACATGGATACCACACTGGCATAACCTGCTAAATGCGGACGGCATCGACACAGAGTCCGTCACACAGATCTCAGATAGAGGGACATCTCGTCATCAGTGCATGGGCCACAAGGCCCTGCACGGATTGTGCCAACATCCCTGCCCACCTATATGCCTGCTGGATTGTTTCACAACCCAATGAGGGAGCCCAGTCTTGGAGCCATCTGCTTAAAACAGTTTGGCCCATTAGAGGCCCTGACAGGGCCCAACCGTGACTGCAATCCTGCTTCACCACCCTGCTTAGGAGGGTGGGAAGGGTGCAACTCAACAGGCTGACTGGCTCGTACTCTGATCAGGCCATATGGTATAGAATGCAGGGATTGGTGCCAGCACCACCTAACCATTGCCATGTAGGAAGTGGCAGCATCCTTCATGCACCGATAGGGACATTCTTGTGGCTGACACTGCTAACAACAAGAATGCTGTCCTGCGAGAAGCCACCCAAGTGTCCACGCTTAATTGGCTCATGCCGCAAGGCAGACAGTACCACCTACCGTGGGGGGACTGTCGACCTAATGTGCGAGCACCCTTCAGTAACTGGGTGATCCTTGTGTTGCCCTTGTGTGGGACGGTGGTCCGCCGTGTCACAAGGTCACCGGCATAGCCCATTACCCCTGGATGAGGAGGGAGCTCGCTCCGATAACCGGTTTCCCCCACACCTAATTACACCCAGGCGCTTAACGGCCATGCCGTAATGCACCCTTCTGGTGATTCTGCTCCCCCCTGACAGTCTCGTCACACTCTGCTGTGTGAACCGACGTAACTATACACATTTACATACATGTAAACTGACATTGTCAGCAATACGCCCGCTTAGTGCCTGACCGTAAGGACAGATAATGCACTGGCCGCATGTTCAGGGGAGCCGGGGGGGCACAGTGCACCGTGGCAGCCCTCAGCCCTAAGGGGCGGTCTGTAACGGTGTACAGCCGCGATGATCAACCAAGAGGTTCACCGACGAGGTCGGTTTCGCTCGGGTCTCACCGCGCTTCTGCAGCCAGAGAACCAAGGCTCCGCCAACGAGGTCAGCTTCACACTTGGGACCCTTTGGCCACACCGAACGCCGTCTCAAGGTTTCCCCCGACGAGCAGGTTCCACCAGGGAGCGGACGCACGGACCGAACGCCGTCTCAAGGTTTCCCCCGACGAGCAGGTTTCACCAGGGAGCGGACGCACGGACAAGACTGAGGCTTCCTCCGCGGGGCAGATTTGGCACTCAGTCTTGTTGCTGTAGTTCTCTCAGGCACCCGCTGGCTCAACTGCCAAGAGATGCCAGCCAGCAACTAGTGCTGTGGGATCCAGCACACGGGCACCGGTAACGAGGACGTCCCACGCTAACATACGCGGATGTACTCAAGAACGACGCAGGAGCGCAAAGTACCTGTACGCAAAGTACAGTTCCCTGGACTGTCAGGACTGAGGAGTGGGCTCGGTGTGCTGAGCACATCTAGCCATACCCCGCCGGTTGGCCTCCAACCGGACCCGTAGGCCCCTGGAGCTGCCAAACCTAACTGGGGTTGCGCAGCCTGAGGAGCCGTTGAGGCAAGTTGCTCATGATGGAGCATTCCTGCCATCACCTCCTGCGTCTGGTCATCTGCACAAGCCTTCTTAGCTTGTTGGAGCAATGCACTGACCTCCTGGCCTAACCAGGCCAATGGCTAACAAGGCAGCTTCATTGGACGAGCTCGGCCCTCCTGCTGCAGCTCGGATTGTGGCAGCCGATGGCGCCACACCAGAATAGTCTTGCCCGCTGCTACTGCCTGGGAAGCTTGAAGCCAGTTGCTGTATCTCCTCAATAATGCAATATGGTCACCGAAGTGCCGTGTAAGCAGGTGCCGGTGGCATTGACAAAATCGCCCTGTGTTGGCTAGCTGTGCCTAGATAGCCATGACTTTGTGACTTCTCTGGATGAGAAGAGCTTTTCTCTGTGGTTTCAGACCGGTAACCGGATTATACGCCGCAGAGTCACACCTAGGTGCGTGACCGGCTCCGCCGTGACACCCTGTATACTGTATCGTGTGCTCTGCCTGACAGCCACAGCACACTCTGCTGTGAGCTGAGCCCGGCTCCACCGTGAAACTACACCACGGACGCATGAGCTGACCCCGTCAGCAATACGCCCTATAGTGTGCCAATGGCTGAGATTCAGGCATACTTCCTGGCAGACCCAGCACGTGTTGTCTGTGTCACTGGGGAACCAGATCCACAGACAGAACTACACCACGGTCGCGTAAGCAGGCGCCCCGCCAGCAATACGACAGTATAGTGCGCTATAATGCCTGCAAAATTTGCCTTCAACCAAACGTCGGACAGACACAGCATGTCCTGTCCGTGACAGAACTACACCACGGACGCATGAGCTGACCCCGTCAGCAATACGCCCTATAGTGTGCCAATGGCTGAGATTCAGGCATACTTCCTGGCAGACCCAGCATGTCATGTCTGTGTTACCAAACATCGGACAGACACAGCATGTCCTGTCTGTGACAGAACTACACCACTGTCGCGTGAGCTGACGCCTCGCCAGAAATACGACAGTATAGTGCGTTATGATGACTGCCCAACATAAAGGGAAACATTCGACTGACCCAGCACGTTCTGTTTGTGTCACTGAACCCAGATCCACAATACCGAACCACATCATAGGCGTAACACCAAGGCGCAACACCAACAATACATGTATTCATGTACTTTTTGTATGTCTATTTTATATGGACCCCAGGAAGATTAGCTGTCGCCTCGGCCTCAGCTAATGGGGATCCATTCAATAAACAATAAACCATACCCTGTATAGTGTGCTCTAATGGCCGTCTGACCCCAAGGAATTTTGTTAGTCTCACCTACAAACGAGACAACAGCTAACCCGAGAGGGCGAGTCAACGCTCGCTCCCTAAACTGCACACTGTAGTGCGTTAATGGGCTGCTGACACTCGTAAGTAGTCTCACAGAAAACTTTCACTAAATCCTTCTTTACGGACCTGTCCATACCAGGTAGGGCAGGAAAGAGGTGGAGCCATAGCCTGAGCTTAGCTCACCCAGCTCTGCCAACCTGGGACAAGGTTCAAGGTAGTCTTTATTTGTCTCCCTATTGAGAAAAAATTGTCTTGGAGACAGTGTCACCACTGTATACAAATAGCATAGACGTTCACGTAAAAATGACATTTTTATGGGACATTTTAGTCTGTCAGTGTGGAAACGACTGGTCTTTTGCCTCTAAAACCAGGCCCCCATGGCCCCTCCAGCTTCAGCTGGAAGGATGAGACCATTCATACAGGGGGCGGGGTCCTCATACCAGGGCCCCCGCAGGACACACTCTGGTCATGGCCATCCTCTGTGGGCATGTGAGCTCCACATGCCGCCTGAGAAACCCCTGTTGTTTCCATCTCCTCTTGTCTCTATATAGATATATTCATATGTATACCTATATTATTTATTATATGTGTACTTATATATACATATATTATGTATACATCTTGTATTGTACACCATATTTTAACTGTTCGGACTGTGCTCAACAGGGAGTGGGCACATAGTAATTGCTTGAACGCGAGGGGTCATAATCTACCCTTTGCAGAATCTCACAATGCTGCCTAAGCAAATCAAGGCAACATGGTACCCTAAGACATCCCCATGACACGGGTTCTCAGTGTGCTCTCTCTTTGTTAGGACAGAGTCCATACCAAATCAATGTCCACAGTTTGTTTTGTGTCACCAGCAGAGTTATGGACCTCTGGAAGAGGTCGTACATAAACTTCTCCGCCGCTCTGAGGCGCTCTGGCACAGAACAATCTGACATTAAGCACACTGGAGGCTTCCAAACTTTTGTATATCATTCCAGTAGGCCTACAAGTCCACATGCATAGTGTGTTGTTGTAGCCATTATCATACTATAAGCATATAAGTATATATTAACCAGAACCAATTGTGACAGAGTAAGCGATTTAATTGCAGCGCCTGACAGTGGGTCATCGGGAGATTTTGTCTCCTGATCTTTGAGCCACACCACCCTCTTGTGAACCATGAGGCACAGTGCAGTCTGGGCAGCCGTCCCTCCTACACTATGACGCTCATGTCAACCTGTCAATGAGGAAGTTAGAACACGCTGGAATTGTTTGTTTACGCTCTCTGCCGTGTGGTCTGGCCGGACCGCGGCGGCAACGATCAGCGACCCTAGATGGCCTCAGAGTACGCCGACTAGGTCAGCTCCTCTGGGTTCTACCCCGCTACCCGCCGCAACGGTGTACAGCCGCGATGATCAACCAGGAGGTTCACCGACGAGGTCAGTTTCACTCGGGTCTCACAGCGCTTCTGCAGCCAGAGAACCAAGGCTCCACCAACGAGGTCGGCTTCGCACTTGGGACCCTTTGGCCACACCGAACGCCGTCTCAAGGTTTCCCCCGACGAGGCAGGTTTCACCAGGGAGCGGACGCACGGACCGAACGCCGTCTCAAGGTTTCCCCCGACGAGCAGGTTTCACCAGGGAGCGGACGCACGGACAAGACTGAGGCTTCCTCCGCGGAGCAGATTTGGCACTCAGTCTTGTTGCTGTTGTTGTTTTTGTGGAGCTACGCGGCGCCCCGAGAGGGGTCGTCGAGACGACCGGCTCTCTTCTTACCTAAGGTAAGTGGACTGTGTGCCACGCAGCTGTATGTTCTAAATATATATATATAGGCTATATATATCGTTTAATAATAAGTGTCAAAACTGCTGAGATACACGAAACGTCTGCTCTCGTGGAAATCAAAGAATCGAAGTGGCTCTGCACAGATGGGGCTTAAATAGCCTGCTGATTGGAATCTGGGCAGGGCCACCATAGAGGATGTGTCTTAAAGAGGTATCCATTACACTGCCCCTGTGGGGTCAGTTCCCGTACATATTGAATAATATGTAGTGGAGAGCCAGTCTCGAACACGATAGAGAACTACACCTCCTGATGCTATATAGAGTCTGGAACTACACCTCCTGATGCTATATAGAGTCTGGAACTACACCTCCTGATGCTATATAGAGTCTGGAACTACACCTCCTGATGCTATATAGAGTCTGGAACTACACCTCCCGAAATCCGAGTAAAGAAGCTGCCATTTCAGTTCACGGAAATATATTTTAAAATATCTTTAGAGCTTATTTTTTAATTACCTTTTCTGCTAAGCAGCACGCTATATATATGCTTAGATGATTTATATTTGTTTTGGGATACATTTGAGCGACTGTAAAGACTCCAGACTGTACAACGGAAGCATTTATATTTGACTCATGATCAGAGCTTCCGTTGCTCCAGACTGTACGACGGAAGCATTTATATTTTACTCATGACCAGAGCTTCCGTTGCTCCAGACTGTACAACGAAAGCATTTATATTTTACTCATGACCAGAGCTTCCGTTGCTCCAGACTGTATGACGGAAGCATTTATATTTTACTCATGACCAGAGCTTCCGTTGCTCCAGACTGTATGACGGAAGCATTTATATTTTACTCATGATCAGAGCTTCCGTTGCTCCAGACTGTATGACGGAAGCATTTATATTTTACTCATGACCAGAGCTTCCGTTGCTCCAGACTGTATGACGGAAGCATTTATATTTTACTCATGATCAGAGCTTCCGTTGCTCCAGACTGTATGACGGAAGCATTTATATTTTACTCATGATCAGAGCTTCCGTTGCTCCAGACTGTATGATGAAGCATTTGGAAATTGCGAGAGGAAACAGTCTGGTAACGAGAGACTAGGTGACATAAAGCCCAGGATGGACCTCTGAGCCACGGCCCAGGATGGACGTCTGAGCCACGGCCCAGGATGGACCTCTGAGCCACGGCCCAGGATGGACCTCTGAGCCCCACGGCCCAGGATGGACCTCTGAGCCCCACGGCCCAGGATGGACCTCTGAGCCCCGGCCCAGGATGGACCTCTGAGCCACGGCCCAGGATGGACCTCTGAGCCCCACGGCCCAGGATGGACCTCTGAGCCCCGGCCCAGGATGGACCTCTGAGCCACGGCCCAGGATGGACCTCTGAGCCCCACGGCCCAGGATGGACCTCTGAGCCCCACGGCCCAGGATGGACCTCTGAGCCCCACGGCCCAGGATGGACCTCTGAGCCCCACGGCCCAGGATGGACCTCTGAACCACGGCCCAGGATGGACCTCTGAGCCCCACGGCCCAGGATGGACCTTTGAGCCCCACGGCCCAGGATGGACCTCTGAACCACGGCCCAGGATGGACCTCTGAGCCCCACGGCCCAGGATGGACCTCTGAGCCACGGCCCAGGATGGACCTCTGAGCCCCACAGCCCAGGATGGACCTCTGAACCACGGCCCAGGATGGACCTCTGAGCCCCGGCCCAGGATGGACCTCTGAGCCACGGCCCAGGATGGACCTCTGAGCCCCACGGCCCAGGATGGACCTCTGAGCCCCACGGCCCAGGATGGACCTCTGAGCCCCACGGCCCAGGATGGACCTCTGAGCCCCACGGCCCAGGATGGACCTCTGAACCACGGCCCAGGATGGACCTCTGAGCCCCACGGCCCAGGATGGACCTTTGAGCCCCACGGCCCAGGATGGACCTCTGAACCACGGCCCAGGATGGACCTCTGAACC
>NC_139716.1:44093320-44096433 GCF_964188405.1 Protomyctophum parallelum
TGACGGCATGGAACAAGCTCCCACTGTACCTTCGTCAGGCAGCCTCTGGAGACATTTTTAAAGCTCAGCTCAAGACCCACTTCTACACTCTTGCTTTTAATTGATCTTTTATTTTTTTGTTATTCATGTCCTCCCTGTATTGCATTACTGCTTGTTTTTTAATGTTTATGCCTTGCTTTTCTTTTCATTTTTTTCTCCATGGCTCTGTAAAGCACTTTGAGCTGCATTTCATGTCATGAAATGTGCAAAGGTACAAATAAAGTTTTATTATTATTCTTTTTTAATATATTTTTTATCCCACGATTTTGTAACCCATTTTTCACCCCTGTGTCAATCATCTAATGTGATCCTGGGCTCTACACACCCTCCACCAACCTGGGGAGAGCAACGGACTTGAACTCGTGCTTCCTTCATGCATGAGTGTCCAAGTTGCTCCTTTACACCTGACAGGGGGGAGTTTCCCTGGCTGGACGTAGCGCGTGGAAGGAACACGTTATTCCAACCAGTTCCTTTCCCCTCCATCAGGCGCCCTGGCTGGTCAGGGGGAGGCAGATTACTGCATGTTTTTGTGAGGGTACCTACCCTAGGGGACACGGGGGGAGAACATGTGAGGGTACCTACCCTAGGGGACACGGGGAGAATATGTGAGGGTACCTACCCTATAGGGGACACGGGGGAGAACATGTGAGGGTACCTACCCTAGGGGACACGGGGAGAACATGTGAGGGTACCTACCCTAGGGGACACGGGGAGAACATGTGAGGGTACCTACCCTAGGGGACACGGGGAGAACATGTGAGGGTACCTACCCTAGGGGACACAGGGAGAACATGTGAGGGTACCTACCCTATAGGGGACACGGGGAGAACATGTGAGGGTACCTACCCTAGGGGACACGGGGAGAACATGTGAGGGTACCTACCCTATAGGGGACACGGGGAGAACATGTGAGGGTACCTACCCTAGGGGACATGGGGAGAACATGTGAGGGTACCTACCCTAGGGGACACGGGGTAGAACATGCAAACTCCACACAGAAAGGCCCTTTCGCCAACCCCGCCTTCGGGTATGGGCACTGATGACGCGGAGGAGAAAACACGCCGCCAGCACCCACAGCGCCCCGAGCGGGAATCGAACCCAGGACCTTCTATAGCTGTGAGGCGACAGCACTGTGCCTCCGTGCCCCCTTTCACAACATTGCTTTTAACCCATTCTGACCGGGAACCCATTTTGGTGTTAGCGTCATGTCATGCTTTAGCTATTGAAAAATAGTAGATCTACAAGCTCATAGCGCGCCACCGAGTGGCGCGCTATGAGCTTGTAGGTCTGCTGTTTTTGAAAAATCGAAGAACCACTGACATAGAAACACAGCTTTTTCAGAGAACTGTCATTTTCAAACAGACATTTTTAGAATCTGATCTCAGGTCAGAATGGGTTATAATCAGACCAGTGTGTGTGTCCAGTGGAAACCTGGTGTGAATCTGATCTCAGGTCAGAATGGGTTATAATCAGACCAGTGTGTGTGTGTCCAGTGGAAACCTGGTGTGAATCTGATCTCAGGTCAGAATCCCTTACCGGCCGACACCACGGTCTCCACCCCGGTGCCGTTGATGAAGGCCCGTTTGATGGTCTGCGTTCTGACGTCTGACCAGTAGAGGCGCTGCTCCGCCGCGTCGTAGTCCACCACGGTGACGTTGTCGATGTCGGGCACCGTGAAGGAGATGATGTGGTTGTAGTACGGGTCCTCTGTGTCCACGCCGCGGATCTCCATCTGACGCGCGTACAGCAGGAACTGACGCCACTCTGAGGGGGGGAGGGGGAGGGGGGAGGTGGAAGGGTTAGGGGGAGGAAAAGGGGAGGGGAGGGGGAGAGGGGGAGGGGGAGGAAAAGGTGAGGGGGATGGGGAGGGGGAGGGGGAGTCATGCACTGTAAATCCCTGGAACATGTGACGCGTTTACAATTACAATTTACAATTTAGGCATTTAGCAGACGCTCTTAATCCAGAGCGACTTACATTTGAGCAAAAACAAAAGCATGGGAATACATCACATAAAAGTATTTATCATGAAACATGCGTAAGCTAAGAAAGTAACAGTGGAATATCTATATAGTGAAACTATACATACTATACATACAAACTATACATACACTTATACATATAAACTATACATCTTTACTACTATGCTATACATGTGTACTATGGCGTGCTATGACTACATACAATACAATTACAGTGCTGTCTACATAACATGCTATAAGTCTGTATCAAATGCTATATAATCCAACAGAAATGCTATCTAAGGGTTTAGGGTAAGTGCTATGGGCCATGATGGAGTCTGAAAAGGTGGGTCTTCAGGCTACGGCGAAGATTGGGAGTGATGCTGCAGTTCTGACTGCAATGGGAAGTGCATTCCACAGTTTTGGAGCCAGAAGGGAGAAGAGTTTGGGACGTGTGGAGCGTTGTCCCTGCGTTTTTAGTGAGGGTACTTCCAACCTAAACACCATGTGTGTAATAATAAAATGCAAATGTTTATTAATGGTCATAAAATACAGTAGAACACGAGTTCACTCAAACACCTCACGAGAACACCTAGTGTTTGAATTCTAAACACCTATATGACTGACTTTGATTGTAAAAACTAAACACGTTTATGTGTTTAAAAAGTGTTACAGGGATTAAACATGTTCTTCTGTTTATAATCTAAACACTGTGACACGTTTAAAAAGTGTTACAAATATGTGTTTAAAACAGTTTATAACCTAAACACTTGGGTTTAGTGTGTGGAGTCATTTAGTCATCATAGCTTAGTTTTCATTTAGTTTCTATTTAGTTTTTGTCCGTGAAAAAAGGTATCCGACGAACATTTTTCGTCTTAGTTTTAAGTCGAGGAAAACAACACTGACTAAATGACGTTAGTGTTGTTTTCCTCGACTTAAAACTAAGACGAAAAATGTTCGTCGGCTACCTTTTTTCACTGACAAAAACTAAATGGAAACTAAATTAAAACTAAGCTACGATGACTAAACTAAGACTAAATATACTGACAATTTCGTCGACAAATTAAAACTAGACTAAAATGTTAGAAAGGGACTAGTGGACAAGATATCCAGTA
>NC_139716.1:44096633-44106633 GCF_964188405.1 Protomyctophum parallelum
GGGGGAGTCAGGTAGATAGCATAGTGTAGAGCAGGGGTGGGCAACTGGTGGCCCGGGGCCACATGCGGCCCCCCACCTTCACTTAATGTGGCCCGCATGTTAATATCAGAATACTGATATAGTATTGATGTCAGCTGTTTACAATTCCAAACCTGCTTTAGTTACTTCATGACTAGTATTAAATTACTATAGTACTTAATGACTATAGTATTAAAATGTTCTTGTCTTTTTGTGTCCAATGTAGTTATGTTAACAGTCAATAAAGTTAACTATAACTATAACTAAATGCATTTGAAATTCAATAAAAACTAGGTTACTTTTCAGGATTCAAAAAAAAAAATGGCTAAATAAATTTCAGGTTTCCAATTCAAATATAGCAAAAATAGCTGATCTACAAGCTCAAAACGCGTCGCATTGCGACACATTCTTGTAGATCGGCTATTTTTCGGCTACGACAGTAACATGCACTGTGGCCCCTCTGGAGTGAGTGTGGAAATATATTGGCCCTCGCCGTCCTCAACGTTGCTCACCCCTTGTGACATATCACCCTATAGCTGGGGGGAACTTCATGTGTAGACATATCACCCTATAGCTGGGGGGGACTTCATGTGTAGACATATCACTCTATAGCTGGGGGAACTTCATGTGTAGACATATCACTCTATAGCTGGGGGGGGACTTCATGTGTAGACATATCACCCTATAGCTGGGGGGAACTTCATGTGTAGACATATCACCCTATAGCTGGGGGGAACTTCATGTGTAGACATATCACCCTATAGCTGGGGGGAACTTCATGTGTAGACATATCACCCTATAGCTGGGGGGGGACTTCATGTGTAGACATATCACTCTATAGCTGGGGGGAACTTCATGTGTAGACATATCACCCTATAGCTGGGGGGAACTTCATGTGTAGACATATCACTCTATAGCTGGGGGGGACTTCATGTCTAGACATATCACTCTATAGCTGGGGGGGGACTTCATGTCTAGACATATCACTCTATAGCTGGGGGGAACTTCATGTGTAGACATATCACCCTATAGCTGGGGGGGACTTCATGTGTAGACATATCACCCTATAGCTGGGGGGAACTTCATGTGTAGACATATCACCCTATAGCTGGGGGGAACTTCATGTGTAGACATATCACCCTATAGCTGGGGGGGACTTCATGTGTAGACATATCACTCTATAGCTGGGGGGAACTTCATGTGTAGACATATCACCCTATAGCTGGGGGGAACTTCATGTGTAGACATATCACCCTATAGCTGGGGGGGACTTCATGTGTAGACATATCACTCTATAGCTGGGGGGAACTTCATGTGTAGACATATCACCCTATAGCTGGGGGGGACTTCATGTGTAGACATATCACCCTATAGCTGGGGGGGACTTCATGTCTAGACATATCACTCTATAGCTGGGGGGACTTCATGTGTAGACATATCACTCTATAGCTGGGGGGGACTTCATGTGTAGACATATCACCCTATAGCTGGGGGGGACTTCATGTGTAGACATATCACTCTATAGCTGGGGGGACTTCATGTGTAGACATATCACCCTATAGCTGGGGGGGACTTCATGTGTAGACATATCACTCTATAGCTGGGGGGAACTTCATGGAGAGGGCCGCTATAGAGCGTCGCAGTCCCTCCCCCTTTCAGAACAACGAACGGCCCAGGAAATGAATCCCGATGCATTTTTCCCATAGGCTTTTCTTAAAGTATTTATTTAAAGACGGTTACGCCGCGGACAAAGACAACTCGGATCGTGACAAATCATGACAATGAACAAACACTATGTTTTGGGGCCGATCGAATAATTTATAAGACGGAAAACAAAACAAATAGTGTTGTCTCCTGCCTTTATTTTCTTCTTTCTAATGATTTGATCGGCCCCAAAACATTGTGTTCATTGTCATGATTTGTCACGATCCGAGTTGGCTTTGTCCGCGGCGTAACCGTCTTTAAATAAATACTTTAAGAAATGCCTATGAGTAAAATGAACGGTGATTTCTTTTCCGGATCTCTCGAGGGGGCGGGACTGCGACGCTCTGTAGTTCCTGGAATTGCACACACGCACGCACGCACGCACGCATGCACACGCACGCACGCATGCACACACACATGCACGCACACACAGCGTTATTGTTGAAAGCATGTCCTCTCTCTCCACCTTCTCTGGTCTGGCAGACATGACACTCTTTCTGCTGAGGAGGAGGAAGAATATAATCCTTGTCAAACAAAATGTATTTTTTGCGCCTGTGTGCGCCTGTGTGTGTGTGCATGTGTGTGTGTGTGTGCGTGCATGCGTGCGTGCGTGCGTTCTTGCACAGCCAAATACATATAATCCTGCAGGGTGATCCATGACAAGAGAAAAAAAGGTTTGAATATCACTGTTCACTGGTTTAGAAAAGGATTCAGAAGACATTATTGTGTAGACTCTGCCTCAGGTCTTAGAATAAGTAATAGCAGTAGTTTCTGTGTCGACTCCTCTCTGTCTGCGATGAGACGCAGACATCAGGCCGATTTGTGTGTGTGTGTGTGTGTGTTTGTGTGTGTGTGTGTGTGTGTGTGTGTGTGTGTGTGTATATGGGGGGGGGAAGGGTGGAGGAGGGGGGGGTGGGTGAATGATTGGAATCATTCAGCGTTATCGAGTTAGCCGACCCACAGCGCAAAACACAATCACTGGAGTCACACCAGACGCAATTGTATTAGCCGCGCAGCGCTTGATTGGCTAGGACGATTAGGCAGAGAGCGAGCTATCCCGCTCCGCTGTCTGCCCGTCTGAGGACGTTACTGTTCACTCATGACCTTTGACCTTTAACTCAGTCCACTGTGGTGATGCTGACGGAGGCTCGTTGAGCCTCGTCTGACTCCCTCTCAGCTCAGATCCAACGTTCTGAAGCCAGAGTTCAAGTCAACACTTGTTCAGCACTTTGGTCGGCTTAATGGATTCACAGTTACTTATCTCTGGCAACTCTTGCCTGTTTCCTGAGCCGTTGGGAATCTTCGTCATAAGAACTGTGTTCCGAAAATAAGATAACATTTGAGATATGCTGTTCTCTATGTCTCTTTATCTTAAAGGGTAAGACCAATTTTATTGAGGTTTGGGTTGTGTAGTTACTTTGCCATGATGCAACTCCAAATGTGGACAAGAAATAAAAAATAACTGCTCCAGTGATTAGAAATTGATAATTTAAAATATGCTCCTCGTTGACTTACATTGTAGCTAAAACAGCTCTCAAAGTCACTCTTTTAGTACGTAAACAAACACAAACAATGTTGATTCAGACAATATAGAGCATCACCAAAACTCATGTGGTTTTATTTTTCCATAAAAATGTTAGATTCCTGTTGGTTTGTCCATTTTTTATTGGGAAGAAAACCCGGACTGGATCCGTGGATCCGGATCCAGATCTTCAAATAGTAAAACCAACAGGAATCTAACATTTTTATGAAAAAATAAAACCACATGAGTTTTGGTGATGCTCTATATTGTCTGAATAAACATTGTTTGTGTTTGTTTACGTACTAAAAGAGTGGCTTTGAGAGCTGTTTTAGCTACAATGTAAGTCAACGAGGAGCATATTTTGAATTATCAATTTCTAATCACTGGAGCAGTTATTTTTTATTTCTTGTCCACATGTGGAGTTGCATCATGGCAAAGTAACTACACAACCCAAACCTCAAAAAAAGTGGTCTTACCCTTTAAGCTCTGTTGTTGTTGTTGGTTGAGATGTGTCTCGGTGTGGTTGTCGTTAGGTTGAGGACAGGCTTACCGTAACAGGTGTGGTTGTCTTACAGTAACAGGTGTGTCTGTCTTACCGTAACAGGTGTGTCTGTCTTACCGTAACAGGTGTGTCTGTCTTACCGTAACAGGTGTGTCTGTCTTACTGTAACAGGTGTGTCTGTCTTACCGTAACAGGTGTGTCTGTCTTACTGTAACAGGTGTGTCTGTCTTACTGTAACAGGTGTGTCTGTCTTACTGTAACAGGTGTGTCTGTCTTACAGTAACAGGTGTGTCTGTCTTACTGTAACAGGTGTGTCTGTCTTACAGTAACAGGTGTGGTTGTCTTACTGTAACAGGTGTGTCTGTCTTACTGTAACAGGTGTGTCTGTCTTACTGTAACAGGTGTGGTTGTCTTACTGTAACAGGTGTGTCTGTCTTACTGTAACAGGTGTGTCTGTCTTACTGTAACAGGTGTGGTTGTCTTACTGTAACAGGTGTGGTTGTCTTACTGTAACAGGTGTGTCTGTCTTACTGTAACAGGTGTGTCTGTCTTACTGTAACAGGTGTGTCTGTCTTACTGTAACAGGTGTGGTTGTCTTACTGTAACAGGTGTGGTTGTCTTACTGTAACAGGTGTGTCTGTCTTACTGTAACAGGTGTGTCTGTCTTACTGTAACAGGTGTGTCTGTCTTACCGTAACAGGTGTGTCTGTCTTACTGTAACAGGTGTGTCTGTCTTACTGTAACAGGTGTGGTTGTCTTACTGTAACAGGTGTGTCTGTCTTACTGTAACAGTTGTGTCTGTCTTACTGTAACAGGTGTGTCTGTCTTACTGTAACAGGTGTGTCTGTCTTACTGTAACAGGTGTGTCTGTCTTACCGTAACAGGTGTGGTTGTCTTACTGTAACAGGTGTGTCTGTCTTACTGTAACAGGTGTGTCTGTCTTACTGTAACAGGTGTGGTTGTCTTACTGTAACAGTTGTGTCTGTCTTACTGTAACAGGTGTGTCTGTCTTACCGTAACAGGTGTGGTTGTCTTACTGTAACAGGTGTGTCTGTCTTACTGTAACAGGTGTGTCTGTCTTACTGTAACAGGTGTGTCTGTCTTACTGTAACAGGTGTGGTTGTCTTACTGTAACAGGTGTGTCTGTCTTACTGTAACAGGTGTGTCTGTCTTACTGTAACAGGTGTGGTTGTCTTACTGTAACAGGTGTGGTTGTCTTACTGTAACAGGTGTGTCTGTCTTACTGTAACAGGTGTGTCTGTCTTACTGTAACAGGTGTGTCTGTCTTACTGTAACAGGTGTGGTTGTCTTACTGTAACAGGTGTGTCTGTCTTACTGTAACAGGTGTGTCTGTCTTACCGTAACAGGTGTGTCTGTCTTACTGTAACAGGTGTGTCTGTCTTACTGTAACAGGTGTGGTTGTCTTACTGTAACAGGTGTGTCTGTCTTACTGTAACAGTTGTGTCTGTCTTACTGTAACAGGTGTGTCTGTCTTACTGTAACAGGTGTGTCTGTCTTACTGTAACAGGTGTGTCTGTCTTACCGTAACAGGTGTGGTTGTCTTACTGTAACAGGTGTGTCTGTCTTACTGTAACAGGTGTGTCTGTCTTACTGTAACAGGTGTGGTTGTCTTACTGTAACAGGTGTGTCTGTCTTACTGTAACAGGTGTGTCTGTCTTACCGTAACAGGTGTGTCTGTCTTACTGTAACAGGTGTGTCTGTCTTACCGTAACAGGTGTGTCTGTCTTACCGTAACAGGTGTGTCTGTCTTACTGTAACAGGTGTGGTTGTCTTACTGTAACAGGTGTGTCTGTCTTACTGTAACAGGTGTGTCTGTCTTACCGTAACAGGTGTGTCTGTCTTACCGTAACAGGTGTGTCTGTCTTACCGTAACAGGTGTGTCTGTCTTACCGTAACAGGTGTGTCTGTCTTACCGTAACAGGTGTGTCTGTCTTACCGTAACAGGTGTGTCTGTCTTACCGTAACAGGTGTGGTTGTCTTACCGTAACAGGTGTGGTTGTCTTACCGTAACAGGTGTGGTTGTCTTACCGTAACAGGTGTGGTTGTCTTACCGTAACAGGTGTGGTTGTCTTACCGTAACAGGTGTGTCTGTCTGCGTGAGGACAGGCTTACCGTAACAGGTGTGGTTGTCTTACTGTAACAGGTGTGTCTGTCTTACCGTAACAGGTGTGTCTGTCTTACCGTAACAGGTGTGTCTGTCTTACCGTAACAGGTGTGTCTGTCTTACTGTAACAGGTGTGTCTGTCTTACAGTAACAGGTGTGTCTGTCTTACCGTAACAGGTGTGGTTGTCTTACCGTAACAGGTGTGGTTGTCTTACCGTAACAGGTGTGGTTGTCTTACCGTAACAGGTGTGGTTGTCTTACCGTAACAGGTGTGGTTGTCTTACCGTAACAGGTGTGTCTGTCTTACCGTAACAGGTGTGTCTGTCTTACTGTAACAGGTGTGTCTGTCTTACCGTAACAGGTGTGGTTGTCTTACCGTAACAGGTGTGTCTGTCTTACCGTAACAGGTGTGTCTGTCTTACTGTAACAGGTGTGTCTGTCTTACCGTAACAGGTGTGTCTGTCTTACCGTAACAGGTGTGTCTGTCTTACTGTAACAGGTGTGTCTGTCTTACCGTAACAGGTGTGTCTGTCTTACTGTAACAGGTGTGTCTGTCTTACTGTAACAGGTGTGGTTGTCTTACTGTAACAGGTGTGTCTGTCTTACTGTAACAGGTGTGTCTGTCTTACTGTAACAGGTGTGTCTGTCTTACCGTAACAGGTGTGTCTGTCTTACAGTAACAGGTGTGTCTGTCTTACCGTAACAGGTGTGGTTGTCTTACTGTAACAGGTGTGTCTGTCTTACTGTAACAGGTGTGTCTGTCTTACCGTAACAGGTGTGTCTGTCTTACCGTAACAGGTGTGTCTGTCTTACCGTAACAGGTGTGTCTGTCTTACTGTAACAGGTGTGTCTGTCTTACTGTAACAGGTGTGGTTGTCTTACTGTAACAGGTGTGTCTGTCTTACTGTAACAGGTGTGTCTGTCTTACTGTAACAGGTGTGTCTGTCTTACCGTAACAGGTGTGTCTGTCTTACAGTAACAGGTGTGTCTGTCTTACCGTAACAGGTGTGGTTGTCTTACTGTAACAGGTGTGTCTGTCTTACTGTAACAGGTGTGTCTGTCTTACCGTAACAGGTGTGTCTGTCTTACCGTAACAGGTGTGTCTGTCTTACCGTAACAGGTGTGTCTGTCTTACTGTAACAGGTGTGTCTGTCTTACTGTAACAGGTGTGTCTGTCTTACCGTAACAGGTGTGTCTGTCTTACCGTAACAGGTGTGTCTGTCTTACCGTAACAGGTGTGTCTGTCTTACTGTAACAGGTGTGTCTGTCTTACCGTAACAGGTGTGTCTGTCTTACTGTAACAGGTGTGTCTGTCTTACTGTAACAGGTGTGGTTGTCTTACTGTAACAGGTGTGTCTGTCTTACTGTAACAGGTGTGTCTGTCTTACTGTAACAGGTGTGTCTGTCTTACCGTAACAGGTGTGTCTGTCTTACCGTAACAGGTGTGGTTGTCTTACTGTAACAGGTGTGTCTGTCTTACCGTAACAGGTGTGTCTGTCTTACCGTAACAGGTGTGTCTGTCTTACCGTAACAGGTGTGTCTGTCTTACCGTAACAGGTGTGTCTGTCTTACTGTAACAGGTGTGTCTGTCTTACTGTAACAGGTGTGTCTGTCTTACAGTAACAGGTGTGTCTGTCTTACCGTAACAGGTGTGTCTGTCTTACCGTAACAGGTGTGTCTGTCTTACAGTAACAGGTGTGTCTGTCTTACCGTAACAGGTGTGTCTGTCTTACCGTAACAGGTGTGGTTGTCCTGGCCCAGCTTCATCAGGTGCGGACAGGCACAGGAGAAGGTCTGGTTGTAGTTGATGAGACACAGGTGAGAACACGGACCCATGCCGCCGTTGGCCGCACAGGGGTTAGGAGCTACAGAGAGAGAGAGAGAGAGAGAGAGGGGGGGGGGGAGAGGGAGAGAGATAGAGAGAGAGAGAGAGAGAGAGAGAGAGAGAGAGAGAGAGAGAGAGAGAGAGAGAGAGAGGGGGGTACAAGTGGAGGTGTGATTAGTAAATGGTACATTTGCATCCATCCATCCATCCATCTTCAACCGCTTATCCGTAGTCGGGTCGCGGGGGCAACAGCACCACCAGAGAGCTCCAGACTTGAATGTGTCAAACTGACATATTGAGACTATAGAGCGTTGCAGTCCCTCCCCCTTTCAGAACAACGAGTGGCCCAGGAAATGAATCTCCATTCATTTTCTGGGGTTCCTGGGGTTTATCAGGACTATAGTAAATAATACAAAAATACATCACCATAACATTTTGTAAAAGAAAATACATATTTAGCCCCATGCTCGAATGCTAAAATCCCTAAAACGAAAGAAAGCAGCAAATAAAAATAGAAATACATGAACCGTGGTTGAAAAAAACTAAAGTTGTCCTTTAACCCATTCTGACCTGAGATCAGATTCATACGAGGTTTCCGCCGGACACACACTGGTCTGAAGAACCCATTCTGACCTGAGATCAGATTCTAAAAATGTCAGTCGTTCTTCGATTTTTTTTCAAAAATAGCAGACCTACAAGCTCGTATCGCGCCACTCGGTGTCGCGATATGAGCTTGTAGATCTGATATTTTTAAATAGCTAAAGCATAACATGATGCTGACACCAAAATGGGTGCCCGGTCAGAATGGGTTAAACAATTATGAACATATAAAGTGTCATAATGTAGGCAGAGGCCTGGATATCCTTTTGTGTTGTTTTTACATTTTGTGCTAAATAAACCAAACCAAGTCAAGTTTTCTGGTTCCTCTAGTCCTACCAGTGTTGTTTTGGCAGCACATTTTGATTTTAGTTTTAGTCGTTAGTCTCTTGAATAGTTTTCACTTAGTTTTAGTCACATTTTAGTCACCTGGAATGTCTTAGTGTTTAGTCTAGTTTTAGTCGACTAAAGTTACGGTTGATTTAGTCGACTAAAATGTGTTTTGGCGGGCCTTGATGCCGTCATAATGAGTTTTTACACTTGCTGAAAATAGCCGATCTACAAGCTCACAACGTTGTGAGCTTGTAGATCGGCTATTTTCAGCATGAAACCAAGTGTAAAATGACTTATACTGGATCTCTTGTCCACTAGTCCCTTTCCTAACATTTTAGTCTAGTTTATATTTGTTGACGAAATTGTCAGTATATTTAGTCTTATAGTTTTAGTCATCATAGATTCGTTTTCATTTAGTTTCTATTTAGTTTTCGTCAGTGAAAAAATGTAGTCGACGAACATTTTTCGTCTTAGTTTTCTTAGTCGATGAAAACAACACTGATTCCTATAGTACGGGGACAGACGGACGGTGACCCTCTCAGTGACTCTGATCAGAGACAGTCAGTCAGTCAGTCAGTCAGTCAGTCAGTCAGTCAGTCAGTCAGTCAGTCAGTCAGTCAGTCAGTCAGTCAGTCAGTCAGTCAGTCAGTCAGTCAGTCAGTCAGTCAGTCAGTCAGTCAGTCAGTCAGTCAGACCCTCTCAGTGACTCTGATCAGAGACCGTCAGTCAGTCAGTCAGTCAGTCAGTCAGTCAGTCAGTCAGTCAGTCAGTCAGTCAGTCAGACCCTCTCAGTGACTCTGATCAGAGACCGTCAGTCAGTCAGTCAGTCAGTCAGTCAGTCAGTCAGTCAGTCAGTCAGTCAGTCAGTCAGTCAGTCAGTCAGTCAGTCAGTCAGTCAGTCAGTCAGTCAGTCAGTCAGTCAGTCAGACCCTCTCAGTGACTCTGATCAGAGACCGTCAGTCAGTCAGTCAGTCAGTCAGTCAGTCAGTCAGTCAGTCAGTCAGTCAGTCAGTCAGACCCTCTCAGTGACTCTGATCAGAGACCGTCAGTCAGTCAGTCAGTCAGTCAGTCAGTCAGTCAGTCAGTCAGACCCTCTCAGTGACTCTGATCAGAGTCAGTCAGTCAGTCAGACCCTCTCAGTGACTCTGATCAGAGACCGTCAGTCAGTCAGTCAGTCAGTCAGTCAGTCAGTCAGACAGTCAGTCAGTCAGTCAGTCAGTCAGACAGTCAGTCAGTCAGCCAGTCAGTCAGTCAGTCAGTCAGTCAGTCAGTCAGTCAGTCAGACAGACAGACAGTCAGTCAGTCAGTCAGACCCTCTCAGTGACTCTGATCAGAGACAGTCAGTCAGTCAGACCCTCTCAGTGACTCTGATCA
>NC_139716.1:44116633-44176633 GCF_964188405.1 Protomyctophum parallelum
GTCCTCCATGTCACCCATTCCTCCATAGTCTGGATGGAGGAGGGTCTGTTTCTCATGCTCTGTGACAGTCCACCATGTCACCCATTCCTCCATAGTGTGGATGGATGGAGGAGGGTCTGTTTCTCATGCTCTGTGACAGTCCTCCATGTCACCCATTCCTCCATAGTCTGGATGGATGGAGGGGGGTCTGTTTCTCATGCTCTGTGACAGTCCTCCATGTCACCCATTCCTCCATAGTCTGGATGGAGGAGGGTCTGTTTCTCATGCTCTGTGACAGTCCTCCATGTCACCCATTCCTCCATAGTCTGGATGGATGGAGGGTCTGTTTCTCATGCTCTGTGACAGTCCTCCATGTCACCCATTCCTCCATAGTCTGGATGGAGGAGGGTCTGTTTCTCATGCTCTGTGACAGTCCTCCATGTCACCCATTCCTCCATAGTGTGGATGGATGGAGGAGGGTCTGTTTCTCATGCTCTGTGACAGTCCTCCATGTCACCCATTCCTCCATAGTCTGGATGGAGGAGGGTCTGTTTCTCATGCTCTGTGACAGTCCACCATGTCACCCATTCCTCCATAGTCTGGATGGAGGAGGGGTGGAGGAGGGGGTGGTGGTCTGACCACAGAGCTTCCTGGCTGGGCTGGGCCTTCCTCTGTCTCCACTCCCTAAACCACCAGGACCACCACAACATGCACATACCCGTCTGTCTGTCTGTCTGTCTGTCTGTCTGTCTGTCTGTCTGTCTGCCTGTCTGTCTGCCTGTCTGTCTGTCTGTCTGTCTGTCTGTCTGTCTCTCTCTCTCTACAGTTTGTGTGCCATTGGAAGTTCTCCAGTAGATTGTCAGTGAGAGAAAGTGGGATTTATTTCCACGGTATTACATTAATTTATGTTAATTCTATTCAGATGTATCTCCTCCTCTGCTGGTTGAAGTGGGGATCGAGGAGGAGAGACACTTTCTTCTTTTTCAAAAAGCAAAACTGGTGGAATTAGCATTATTATTATTATGGGTGAATAAAAGCATGGGGAAAACATGCAGTTTAACCCATTTTGGGCGGAACCCCTTTTGGTGTTAGCATTATGTTATGCTTTAGCTATTGAAAAATAGCAGACCTACAAGCTCTTAGCGCGCCACCGAGTGGCGCGCTAAGAGCTTGTAGGTCTGCTATTTTTTGAAAAATCGAAGAACCACTGACATAGAAACATGGATTTTTCAGAAAACTGTCATTTTCAAACAGACATTTTTAGAATCTGATCTCAGGTCAGAATGGGTTAAGACAAACTTCAGGAATGGCACGTCTCTCTCTCTCTCTCTCTCTCTCTCTCTCCCCCTCTCTCTCTCTCTCTCTCTAATTGCAGTGTTGTCAGTAACCTTCCTAACAGCAGAACCCCAGCAGAATCCTCGTCTAACGCTGAGAGTTAGAGGGGGGGGGGGGGGGGGGGGGGGGGGGACACGCATATTTATCTGCTTCAGATGCTGTTTTTTTCCCCAGCGAGCCTGCTGCTCGCTGGAGCGTTAGAACGCATAAACGCAAAGGTATCTGACCGCGACGCGTGGGGAGCTGTGCAGCGCAAACACATAGTTCTGATCCCTTTGAAACAAAGGGGGCAGTCAGACAGATATTTCGTGAAGCCACTAAGGAAATCGTAGTTCATATAATGGCCTGTTGTGGCGCTGTCATTGGACCCAGAAAAACCCATAGCCCCATAGAAGTCCATGTATTTGGGCCCAACTTCACCTAGACTGTATTACCTTAATAAACATGGTCATGAATACTTTCTGCTTCCAGTCACTAGTTTAAAGTCTCATTTCTAATGTCATAATATTCTTTTTGGAAAATTATGGTCCCATTTATTAAAAAAATTACCATAAAGTCGCATATGTTCTGAGGGGCGTGGCTACCGTTACAGTCTATGATCGGGATTCCCCTCCCACTCGAGTCAAAATAAAAACCAACGGAGAAGAAGGGGGGAAGTCCCGCCTCATTGTCTGGGCAGCCAATGGGCCAGCTGGGCCAGAACGGATCTAGAAAGATGGCGACTTACAGTGCAGGAATAACAGGCTTCATTTTACATCCATGTTAGACCCGGGGAACGCTTTGTCCATATTTTTTACAGTCTATGTTTGAAACGCATAAACCAAATAGTTCTGATCCCTTTGAAACACATAAACCCAAATAGTTCTGATCCCTTTGAAACGCATAAACCCAAACCCATGAGGAGCTCAAAGGATTCTGTCAACCCTGTAAATAAATATATCTTTCAAACACCTGCGATACTTACCTCATAGCCGAGCTACACAGGACTTGTAGATCTGCTATGTTTTGGCGAACAGACTTGTGGGTGCATTCTTACAGTTTAGAGTTTCTATGAATTCCAAATATTATCAAAATATCCGGAGGCACCTCCTGGACTCAAAGCAGCATTCATACTCCAGTTTGAGGTGCTAACTTCTCACCTCAAACTTTATGTATGCGCCTTCAGGGTGCCATCCCGGAATAATAATATTCTTAACGCGTCTTATTAAGCTCTAAACATGGTCCTTTATCTCAATCTGAGCCCCGGGAAAATGCTTTGGATGGTGCGTGCATGCGGAGATTTTGGATATTTGATGACTACACACCATGCTCATCTCCAGCTCCCAGCCGTACTCATCTCTGCCATATCTCCATCTCTAGTTCATCTCCATCTCTAGCTCATCTCCAGCTCCCAGCCGTACTCATCTCTGCCATATCTCCATCTCTAGTTCATCTCCATCTCTAGCTCATCTCCAGCTCCCAGCCGTACTCATCTCTGCCATATCTCCATCTCTAGTTCATCTCCATCTCTAGCTCATCTCCAGCTCCCAGCCCTACTCATCTCTGCCATATCTCCATCTCTAGTTCATCTCCACCTCCATCTCCTCTCCATGGTCAGTGACCTACCTGTGCTCCTGCAGTTCTCCATGTCCGGCTCCAGCTCCCAGCCCTCGTAGCAGGAGCACTTGACGCTGAACTTGTCCTGCTCGCAGCGCTGGCTGCACTTCAGGTGTTTGGCGCAGAAGCTCTGGATCTGGCAGCTCTTGTTGTCGTTGGCCAGCTCCATGCCCAGCGGGCACGAGCACACCACGCCCTCGCCCGGCGCCACCGTGCAGTTGTGGCTGCAGTCGCCGTTGTCCAGCGAACACAGGTCTGTGAGGAGGGGAAGGTTTAGTTAGGAACACAGGTCTGATGAGGAGGAGGAGGGGAAGGTTTAGTTAGGAACACAGGTCTGATGAGGAGGAGGAGGGGAAGGTTTAGTTAGGAACACAGGTCTGTGGAGGGGGGGAAGGTTTAGTTAGGAACACAGGTCTGAAGAGGAGGAGGGGAAGGTTTAGTTAGGAACACAGGTCTGAGGAGGGGGGAAGGTTTAGTTAGGAACACAGGTCTGAGGAGGAGGAGGAGGGGGAGGTTTAGTTAGGAACACAGGTCTGAGAGGAGGGGAAGGTTTAGTTAGGAACACAGGTCTGAGAGGAGGAGGGGAAGGTTTAGTTAGGAACACAGGTCTGAGAGGAGGGGGGGAAGGTTTAGTTAGGAACACAGGTCTGAGAGGAGGAGGAGGGGAGGGTTTAGTTAGGAACACAGGTCTGATGAGGAGGAGGGGAAGGTTTAGTTAGGAACACAGGTCTGATGAGGAGGAGGAGGGGAAGGTTTAGTTAGGAACACAGGTCTGAGAGGAGGAGGAGGGGAAGGTTTAGTTAGGAACACAGGTCTGAAGAGGAGGAGGAGGGGAAGGTTTAGTTAGGAACACAGGTCTGAAGAGGAGGAGGAGGGGAAGGTTTAGTTAGGAACACAGGTCTGATGAGGAGGAGGAGGGGAAGGTTTAGTTAGGAACACAGGTCTGAGGAGGAGGAGGAGGGGAAGGTTTAGTTAGGAACACAGGTCTGATGAGGAGGAGGGGAAGGTTTAGTTAGGAACACAGGTCTGAGAGGAGGAGGAGGGGAAGGTTTAGTTAGGAACACAGGTCTGAGAGGAGGAGGAGGGGAAGGTTTAGTTAGGAACACAGGTCTGATGAGGAGGAGGAGGGGAAGGTTTAGCTAGGAACACAGGTCTGATGAGGAGGAGGAGGGGAAGGTTTAGTTAGGAACACAGGTCTGATGAGGAGGAGGAGGGGAAGGTTTAGTAGGAACACAGGTCTGAGAGGAGGAGGAGGGGAAGGTTTAGTTAGGAACACAGGTCTGAGAGGAGGAGGGGAAGGTTTAGTTAGGAACACAGGTCTGAAGAGGAGGGGAAGGTTTAGTTAGGAACACAGGTCTGATGAGGAGGAGGAGGGGAAGGTTTAGTTAGGAACACAGGTCTGATGAGGAGGAGGAGGGGAAGGTTTAGTTAGGAACACAGGTCTGAGAGGAGGAGGGGAAGGTTTAGTTAGGAACACAGGTCTGAAGAGGAGGAGGAGGGGAAGGTTTAGTTAGGAACACAGGTCTGAGAGGAGGAGGGGAAGGTTTAGTTAGGAACACAGGTCTGATGAGGAGGAGGAGGGGAAGGTTTAGTTAGGAACACAGGTCTGATGAGGAGGAGGAGGGGAAGGTTTAGTTAGGAACACAGGTCTGAGAGGAGGAGGGGAAGGTTTAGTTAGGAACACAGGTCTGATGAGGAGGAGGAGGGGAAGGTTTAGTTAGGAACACAGGTCTGAGATGAGGAGGAGGGGAAGGTTTAGTTAGGAACACAGGTCTGAAGAGGAGGAGGAGGGGAAGGTTTAGTTAGGAACACAGGTCTGAGGAGGAGGAGGGGAAGGTTTAGTTAGGAACACAGGTCTGATGAGGAGGAGGAGGGGAAGGTTTAGTTAGGAACACAGGTCTGATGAGGAGGAGGAGGGGAAGGTTTAGTTAGGAACACAGGTCTGATGAGGAGGAGGAGGGGAAGGTTTAGTTAGGAACACAGGTCTGATGAGGAGGAGGAGGGGAAGGTTTAGTTAGGAACACAGGTCTGATGAGGAGGAGGAGGGGAAGGTTTAGTTAGGAACACAGGTCTGATGAGGAGGAGGAGGGGAGGGTTTAGTTAGGAACACAGGTCTGATGAGGAGGAGGAGGGGAAGGTTTAGTTAGGAACACAGGTCTGATGAGGAGGAGGAGGGGAAGGTTTAGTTAGGAACACAGGTCTGATGAGGAGGAGGAGGGGAAGGTTTAGTTAGGAACACAGGTCTGATGAGGAGGAGGAGGGGAAGGTTTAGTTAGGAACACAGGTCTGATGAGGAGGAGGGGAAGGTTTAGTTAGGAACACAGGTCTGAGAGGAGGAGGAGGGGAAGGTTTAGTTAGGAACACAGGTCTGAGAGGAGGAGGAGGGAAGGTTTAGTTAGGAACACAGGTCTGATGAGGAGGAGGAGGGGAAGGTTTAGTTAGGAACACAGGTCTGATGAGGAGGAGGAGGGGAAGGTTTAGTTAGGAACACAGGTCTGAGGAGGAGGAGGGGAAGGTTTAGTTAGGAACACAGGTCTGAGAGGAGGAGGAGGGGAAGGTTTAGTTAGGAACACAGGTCTGAGAGGAGGAGGAGGGGAAGGTTTAGTTAGGAACACAGGTCTGAGACGAGGAGGGGAGGGTTTAGTTAGGAACACAGGTCTGAGACGAGGAGGGGAGGGTTTAGTTAGGAACACAGGTCTGAGACGAGGAGGGGAGGGTTTAGTTAGGAACACAGGTCTGAGGAGGAGGAGGAGGGGAAGGTTTAGTTAGGAACACAGGTCTGATGAGGAGGAGGAGGGGAAGGTTTAGTTAGGAACACAGGTCTGATGAAGAGGAGGAGGGGAAGGTTTAGTTAGGAACACAGGTCTGATGAGGAGGAGGGGAAGGTTTAGTTAGGAACACAGGTCTGAGAGGAGGAGGAGGGGAAGGTTTAGTTAGGAACACAGGTCTGATGAGGAGGAGGAGGGGAAGGTTTAGTTAGGAACACAGGTCTGAGAGGAGGAGGAGGGGAAGGTTTAGTTAGGAACACAGGTCTGAGAGGAGGAGGAGGGGAAGGTTTAGTTAGGAACACAGGTCTGATGAGGAGGAGGAGGGGAAGGTTTAGTTAGGAACACAGGTCTGAGAGGAGGAGGAGGGGAAGGTTTAGTTAGGAACACAGGTCTGAGAGGAGGAGGAGGGGAAGGTTTAGTTAGGAACACAGGTCTGAGAGGAGGAGGAGGGGAAGGTTTAGTTAGGAACACAGGTCTGAGACGAGGAGGGGAGGGTTTAGTTAGGAACACAGGTCTGAGACGAGGAGGGGAGGGTTTAGTTAGGAACACAGGTCTGATGAGGAGGAGGAGGGGAAGGTTTAGTTAGGAACACAGGTCTGATGAGGAGGAGGAGGGGAAGGTTTAGTTAGGAACACAGGTCTGATGAGGAGGAGGAGGGGAAGGTTTAGTTAGGAACACAGGTCTGAGGAGGAGGAGGGGAAGGTTTAGTTAGGAACACAGGTCTGATGAGGAGGAGGAGGGGAAGGTTTAGTTAGGAACACAGGTCTGATGAGGAGGAGGAGGGGAAGGTTTAGTTAGGAACACAGGTCTGAGGAGGAGGAGGGGAAGGTTTAGTTAGGAACACAGGTCTGAGAGGAGGGGAAGGTTTAGTTAGGAACACAGGTCTGATGAGGAGGAGGAGGGGAAGGTTTAGTTAGGAACACAGGTCTGAGGAGGAGGAGGGGAAGGTTTAGTTAGGAACACAGGTCTGATGAGGAGGGGAGGGTTTAGTTAGGAACACAGGTCTGATGAGGAGGAGGAGGGGAAGGTTTAGTTAGGAACACAGGTCTGATGAGGAGGAGGAGGGGAAGGTTTAGTTAGGAACACAGGTCTGATGAGGAGGAGGAGGGGAAGGTTTAGTTAGGAACACAGGTCTGATGAGGAGGAGGAGGGGAAGGTTTAGTTAGGAACACAGGTCTGATGAGGAGGAGGAGGGGAAGGTTTAGTTAGGAACACAGGTCTGAGAGGAGGAGGAGGGGAAGGTTTAGTTAGGAACACAGGTCTGATGAGGAGGAGGAGGGGAAGGTTTAGTTAGGAACACAGGTCTGAGGAGGAGGAGGGGAAGGTTTAGTTAGGAACACAGGTCTGATGAGGAGGAGGAGGGGAAGGTTTAGTTAGGAACACAGGTCTGATGAGGAGGAGGGGAAGGTTTAGTTAGGAACACAGGTCTGAGAGGAGGAGGAGGGGAAGGTTTAGTTAGGAACACAGGTCTGATGAGGAGGAGGGGAAGGTTTAGTTAGGAACACAGGTCTGAGAGGAGGAGGAGGGGAAGGTTTAGTTAGGAACACAGGTCTGATGAGGAGGAGGAGGGGAAGGTTTAGTTAGGAACACAGGTCTGATGAGGAGGAGGAGGGGAAGGTTTAGTTAGGAACACAGGTCTGAGAGGAGGAGGGGAAGGTTTAGTTAGGAACACAGGTCTGAGGAGGAGGAGGAGGGGAAGGTTTAGTTAGGAACACAGGTCTGATGAGGAGGAGGAGGGGAAGGTTTAGTTAGGAACACAGGTCTGATGAGGAGGAGGAGGGGAAGGTTTAGTTAGGAACACAGGTCTGATGAGGAGGAGGAGGGGAAGGTTTAGTTAGGAACACAGGTCTGATGAGGAGGAGGAGGGGAAGGTTTAGTTAGGAACACAGGTCTGAGAGGAGGAGGAGGGGAAGGTTTAGTTAGGAACACAGGTCTGATGAGGAGGAGGAGGGGAAGGTTTAGTTAGGAACACAGGTCTGATGAGGAGGAGGAGGGGAAGGTTTAGTTAGGAACACAGGTCTGATGAGGAGGAGGAGGGGAAGGTTTAGTTAGGAACACAGGTCTGATGAGGAGGGGAAGGTTTAGTTAGGAACACAGGTCTGATGAGGAGGAGGAGGGGAAGGTTTAGTTAGGAACACAGGTCTGATGAGGAGGGGAAGGTTTAGTTAGGAACACAGGTCTGAGAGGAGGAGGAGGGGAAGGTTTAGTTAGGAACACAGGTCTGATGAGGAGGAGGAGGGGAAGGTTTAGTTAGGAACACAGGTCTGATGAGGAGGAGGAGGGGAAGGTTTAGTTAGGAACACAGGTCTGATGAGGAGGGGGGGAAGGTTTAGTTAGGAACACAGGTCTGATGAGGAGGAGGAGGGGGAGGTTTAGTTAGGAACACAGGTCTGATGAGGAGGAGGAGGGGAAGGTTTAGTTAGGAACACAGGTCTGATGAGGAGGAGGAGGGGAAGGTTTAGTTAGGAACACAGGTCTGATGAGGAGGAGGAGGGGAAGGTTTAGTTAGGAACACAGGTCTGATGAGGAGGAGGAGGGGAAGGTTTAGTTAGGAACACAGGTCTGATGAGGAGGAGGAGGGGAAGGTTTAGTTAGGAACACAGGTCTGAGAGGAGGAGGAGGGGAAGGTTTAGTTAGGAACACAGGTCTGATGAGGAGGAGGAGGGGAAGGTTTAGTTAGGAACACAGGTCTGATGAGGAGGAGGAGGGGAAGGTTTAGTTAGGAACACAGGTCTGATGAGGAGGAGGAGGGGGAGGTTTAGTTAGGAACACAGGTCTGATGAGGAGGAGGAGGGGAAGGTTTAGTTAGGAACACAGGTCTGAGAGGAGGAGGAGGGGAAGGTTTAGTTAGGAACACAGGTCTGAGAGGAGGAGGAGGGGAAGGTTTAGTTAGGAACACAGGTCTGATGAGGAGGAGGAGGGGAAGGTTTAGTTAGGAACACAGGTCTGATGAGGAGGAGGAGGGGAAGGTTTAGTTAGGAACACAGGTCTGAGGAGGAGGAGGGGAAGGTTTAGTTAGGAACACAGGTCTGAGAGGAGGAGGAGGGGAAGGTTTAGTTAGGAACACAGGTCTGATGAGGAGGAGGAGGGGAAGGTTTAGTTAGGAACACAGGTCTGAGGAGGAGGAGGAGGGGAAGGTTTAGTTAGGAACACAGGTCTGATGAGGAGGAGGAGGGGAAGGTTTAGTTAGGAACACAGGTCTGATGAGGAGGAGGAGGGGAAGGTTTAGTTAGGAACACAGGTCTGATGAGGAGGAGGGGAAGGTTTAGTTAGGAACACAGGTCTGATGAGGAGGAGGAGGGGAAGGTTTAGTTAGGAACACAGGTCTGATGAGGAGGAGGAGGGGAAGGTTTAGTTAGGAACACAGGTCTGAGAGGAGGAGGGGAAGGTTTAGTTAGGAACACAGGTCTGATGAGGAGGAGGAGGGGAAGGTTTAGTTAGGAACACAGGTCTGAGAGGAGGAGGAGGGGAAGGTTTAGTTAGGAACACAGGTCTGTGGAGGGGGGGGAGGTTTAGTTAGGAACACAGGTCTGATGAGGAGGAGGGGAAGGTTTAGTTAGGAACACAGGTCTGATGAGGAGGAGGAGGGGAAGGTTTAGTTAGGAACACAGGTCTGATGAGGAGGAGGGGAAGGTTTAGTTAGGAACACAGGTCTGAGAGGAGGAGGAGGGGAAGGTTTAGTTAGGAACACAGGTCTGATGAGGAGGAGGAGGGGAAGGTTTAGTTAGGAACACAGGTCTGAAGAGGAGGAGGAGGGGAAGGTTTAGTTAGGAACACAGGTCTGAGAGGAGGAGGGGAAGGTTTAGTTAGGATGGTTTGGACAATATAATAATACTATTACAGCCCATACAGTGTTGTTTTAATCAACTAAGACTAAGGTGAAAAATGTCCGTGGACTACCTTTTTTCACTGACGAAAACTAAATGGAAACTAAATGAAAACTAAGCTACGATGACTAAAACTAAGACTAAATATACTGACAATTCCATCAACAAAAAAAAACTAGACTAAAATGTTAGGAAGGGACTAGTGGACAAGAGATCCAGTATAAGTCATTTTACACTTGGTTGCATGCTGAAAATAGCTGATCTACAAGTTCAGACCTTCTCGTCAGAGCCGTCGGGGGCAGTCAGTGAACAGTAGAGTCTAAAGGGAATTGTGGGTAACGTAGTCTCACCACAGAGCTTCTCGTCGGAGCCGTCTGCGCAGTCGTCGGTGCCGTCGCAGAGCTTCTCGGCGGGCAGGCAGACGGTGGAGTCGTTGGCGCAGACGTGGTGCGACAGCTTGCACACCAACGCCTCGCAGTTGTCCTCGTCAGAGTTGTCCTCGCAGTCGCTGTCGCCGTCGCAGACCCACGCCTTGCTGATGCAGCGCGCTGCAGACAGAGGAGAGAAAACGAGTCCCACAGTCCCTTAACACTCACACATCTTTTCCAATGACATCTCAAAACCTTTCCAAACGTTTTCCAGGACAAATGGAAATTTAACCTGTCACGGGGCAACCCGTGCCCTATAGACACTAGAAGACTCCACAAGGTGAAACTGAACATTACAAATGCACACTGCACAGCTGCTCCCATGAATTGACTGTCATCAAGCTCCTTGGAGGTGTGGCTATGTGTAGCATCATATACTGTACTACTTATCGGTGTTGCCTAATGCTATCATAATTGTTTTGTGTTTGATGTGATGCCTTGGAAAACATTCAGACTCTAAATGTGTAATTGTATAGTTGGTCTAACTCATGGGTCATGGTTTACCTTGTTTGAGTAGATTGGTCCAATTACTAATCATTGTGGGTGGGGTCTCACCTGGTATATAAGGGAGGCTTGTGGAAATGTTTGGGAGGGGAATCAGTTTAGCTTGAGACTAACAAAGGAGACAACTCCAGGGGAGAGCTGCCAGGGCCAGGAAGGCATAGCCTGTTTTCAGTTTCTTAAGTTCTTGGTTTGTTGTTTTTCCTTAGTTGAGTGGTCAAGTGTTTTCTTACTTTCGGTTATTTGAAAGTGTATTGTCAGTCTTATTTCGGGAAGTATTATTTTTGCCTGCACAGTCAAATCCAGCATGGGTCGGTCACTTTGTGTTTTGAGGTAAATAAAATACCAAAAAATATCTACATTCTTGGACTGTCGATTCTTGGAGCCTTGGCCATTCGGGCAACTTTACATAACCCATTTTCCAGGACTATATAACAGTCGGTCAGCATTAAGTCTCTTCCTCCTGTGTGGCTCTCACCGTTCCTCTCATGTGTGTGTGTGTGTGTGTGTGTGTGTGTGTGAGGGTGTGTGTGGGTGTTGAGTGTGTGTGTGTGTGTGTGTGTGTGTGTGTGTGTGTGTGTGTGTGTGTGTGTGTGTGTGTGTGTGAGTGTGTGTGTGTCCTGTCCGTCTCACCGGAGTCCCGGCAGCCGAACTTGACGGCGGGGTCACACATGTGCGTGACGCCCTCACAGTTCTTCTCGTCTGACAGGTCCATGCAGTCGGTGTCTCCGTCGCAGCGCCAGCGCAGCGGGATGCACAGCCCGTCCATACGGCACTGGAACTCATCTGTGTGGCAGCCGCCGGGGGGGCGCGTGGCTGAGGGGGACGCAGACACACACACACACACACACACAGACACACACGCACGCACGCACGCACGCACGCACGCACGCACGCACGCACGCACGCACGCACGCACGCACGCACGCACGCACGCACGCACGCACGCACGCACGCACGCACGCACGCACGCACGCACGCACGCACGCACGCACGCACGCACGCACGCACGCACGCACGCACGCACGCACGCACGCACGCACGCACGCACGCACGCACGCACGCACGCACGCACGCACGCACGCACGCACGCACGCACGCACAGACACACGCACGCACGCACGCACGCACGCACGCACGCACGCACACACACACACACACACACACACACACACACACACACACACACACACACACACACACACACACACACACACACACACACACACAGACACACACACACACACACACACACGCACGCATGCACGCACAGACACATACACACATACACACAGACACACAGACAGACACACACACACATACACATGCACGCACACAGACAGACACATACACACACACACACACACATGCGGGCGCACGCACACACACACACACACACACACACACACACACACACACACACTCAGAAAACAGAAACTACTATCTACCCAAATATATTGGTGAATCATTTTTACACCCTTAATTATCGAGTAAACTTGACTGCTATGAAATCAAGTAAAATCTACCTTAAAAATTAAGTAAGTGCAAGTAATATATTAAAGCAGGATGAAATGACAATTATTGAGTAGATAAAATGAATATGCATTAGCACCTTGAAATGACAATAATTGAGTAGATAAACTTAATATGCATTAGCACCTTGAAATGACAATAATTGAGTAGATAAACTTAATATGCATTAGAAAACCTAGGTTAAAATTACATATAAATTTGAGTATATGGGATTGAAATTGATAGGTTGATTTAACTATATACGAGTGTATGATTTAATAAAATATATGCGTTACATTTACTCAATATTTTAACTGTATTCAACTCATAGTATTTTAATCAAAAAGGAATTCTGTATTTACCTTTGTCAAAGAGAATACACAATGCAATTATACAGATAAGTACGTTTTTAATTGACCAAAGTGAACATTAAAGTATTAAACACTCACATACTGTATGGGAGGAAACAGTCTGGCCACACGAAACAATGTGCAAATTACAATGTCAGCAAATACATTTAAGAACATTAAACATTTCCTACTATGGGCTATATCTTGTGCCACCCCATATCCGTAAACTTATTTGCCATTCTTTACGATTTTGACGATGGACTAGTTGAACCATTTTAGTGTGTTTCAAAATAGTAAAAAATGGCAAATAAGTTCAGGGATAAGGAGTGGCGAAAGATAGGGCCGTATAAGTACAAACAATGTATGCATTCTCTGCAACAGAACATTTTCCTTAGACAATGTGCAAATTGTTGTCTGCAACAACATTAAAGAACATTTTCCTTGCCCATGGCAGGTAAATAAAACAAAACAAAAGTCCACGCACACTATAGTTGAGAGGACATAAACATTATAGGATGGTCATTTGACTTTTTTTTTAGTCAAGGCTGGGTTTAATGAATTGCCTGCCGGTGTTCCACCGAAACTATACCGTATAGACACACATGCGCGCGCACACACACACACACACAATTTGATTGTCTAGTGTCTACCCCCCCCCCCCCCACACACACACACACACACACACACATGCACGTCACACTATACTTGAGGACATAAACATTTTAGGTCAAGGCTGGGTTTAATTAATTTGCCTGCATGCCGGTGTCTAGCACCCAAATTAGCCGATCTACAAACATGCGCACACACCTTCTCACACCTTCTACGCCATTCTTTTTTGAAAACATTCATCTATGCCATAGATGAATGTTTTCAAAAAAGAATGACAGCTATTTTTGGTGGTGTCTGCCATAGATGTGACCATAGATTCTATGGTCACATGCAGACACCAGATTGAAAGTATAGTTGGTCAACAGCCAACACGCATACAATTAAAACCTGGTGTAGTTGTAAAATTGTATAGCACCGAAAAACATGAACCCCAAAAGCATTATTTAACGAGACCCAGACAAATGAACATTAAGTATAAAAGAACTGTGGCCCTTTAAGCAACAAATGTTAGTTTTTAAAGTAATGTGCTTGGAGCAATCAATAACCCATTACTGTACAAGAAAAAAAAAGAAAAAGCAGGAAGGTCAAATGGGGAAGAATTTCTTAATATAGAAAAAATAAAAATAACGTTTTACTGTCTATCGGTGAGGTTTGTACAGATTAATACATTCTAATTGGCTATATGCACCGTGTACACATAAGCACCTCCACTTCAAAACAAGTCTGTCAGACGCACAGATCTGACATGCTGCTGTATGCTTTATACAATAGGCTTTCCTTTTGAACAGTGCAGTATCAGTCAGTGTCGTGGTTCCCTACTAATCTGTTTTCACTGAAAACATTCAAACTGAAGTTGTCAGTCAGGACACTAGCCAAGCAGACAGTTTTTCAGTGTCTGCACTTTGGGTGTAAGCTGTTGAGGGTCTAGTCCAAGCAGTACCTTTTGAAAAACCTCCAAGATGTATTTGAACTTCTTGGGGTACTTCAAGTCAAACACGTAAGTCAGTCCCAGGAGATAGCAGCAGGCTCTGCTAATATCGCCGAGGTTGTTGAGGACAGGGATGCCCTCAATAACAATACCTACATCAGCAGCTGGTGATTCTTGAGTTTGCAGACTGTAGATAGTCATCAGTTCCCCCGACAACTCCTCTTCTACATCGACACCAGCATCCTGCACACATTGTAAAAATAGAATCTCATGAATGAAAACGTAATGATGATGTTCACGGTATTATCATTCTAAACAGTTACTACTGTTGCACAATTCCCTGCTCTGGGTGGGATCTCCGTCAGTGTCTTGAGTTTGCAATTGAAAACGTTTGCTGCCAACCAGTTGAAGAAATCACAGATTGAGGCCAGATTGAGACCATTCATGTTCATGGAAGAAGCTTGTAAACATGTATTCTATTGCCAATTTGTGACCTTGTAGATCTGCTATTTTTGCTGTACAACATGCTTCCATAATTAAGACATGCTGCTGTCTATGCTGCTATGGAACTTGTATCCATGTGCAGTGCAGACCTGAGTGTATCTTGACCTTACCAAGAGACAGTATGTAGGAACACATGTCTGAACTGCAGTAGCACTAGACATGCCATCTCACAACCTGATTCTCTGGACACTCTCTCACAAAACAAGCTCCTCACTCTGCCGTTCTTGGCACGTTCGAGATATTGTCTCACAATTAGCCATGATGATGACATTAGTTAAAACTACAAATTGTTAAATACTTTATTTTACTAACTTCAACGTCCTTGATCAGGGCACCAGGCTCTTCTCCCAGATGGTCGATGAGGCACTTGATCACGATTCCTCTGGTTAGCTGTATGGGGTCTCCACTCTGCAGACAAAGTTTTATCCTTAATACAATGCCTACCGTTTCAATTGTCTGCACACAGTTTTAGCATTTAGGTCCCCATTTCCACCAGTGCTAAACACATTATCCCGAAACTTCTTTGCCTTTTTTACTCTTTTGAAAAACTAAATTGGTCAACTAGCCAATCTAAATGAACAAAAATGTTTTTCAAAATAGTAAAAAAGCAAAGAAGTTTAGGAATAAGAGGGGTTTAGTACTGACAAGACTATTAAGCCATGCATTTCGTCTATCAGGGAATGGACAGGACAGAGACATAGTGATGCCTGTTTAGGATACATTAGTATCTAAAGTAAGTGATCGTAATTAACTTAATGGGACTGATCTAGGACATTTGACAGGTTTGCGTTACAGGCAAGATACTACAGTGGAAGTCAATGAGGAACATTTCTCACCCGCATGTGAAGTTACATGTCAAGGAAATTACAACACAAACTTCTACCAGTGTTCTAGCTTTTTAAAGTGAATGAATACCGAGAATAGAAGATCTGCAACTTCACAGACTTCAGTGAGATGCAATGTGAGCTTGCATATCTGCTATTTTCTGATTTAGAAGCCGTTTTTAAGAATCATCCTCAGGTCTAAATGGTTTATTACCTGAAGCAGAGCACTAATTTCTGCCCGATGTGGCTCTCCTACAGCACCTCTCTTAGATTGGAACATGGACAGCAGTTTAGGTGTGTAGAGGTCCAACATCTCCATGAATTTCGGCTCAAGCTTCATTGTAGTGATCAACTTGAACTCTGCGCTGACCTGAAAAACAGATGAGGGGAAGGGAGAAAAACGAATCACATTGTGATCTTGAACATCCATTTTCCACCACTGTTGCTCCAGGAATGGGTACAATTGGTTAAATACAATGTAAATGTGTGTCACATGCAGGATGTCATTTCTGTTGAACCCTGCTACAAGAATCCAATTTACTCACTTGTGAAGCATCAAACAAGGCCAGCCATCTCTCCTTTACATCCTTGACGCTCATCTAGAAGAGATACACTAGGTGTTAACAGGGAACCAACAGACTGATGTAATGTTTCTTTCAAAAATGAGTTTGACTAATATTTGTCATACCAACTAATCTATAAAAATCACACCTGTGTGAACTGAGCGATGCAACTATATGCATCGTACTGTACTGTACAACTCATACTCTACAGTATAACTCGTACTGTACACTGTACTATGGCTGCTGTGTGTGTGACCTGAATCAGCCCAATCAACCCCAATTCGTACTCATCAGGACATACATATGGACATAGCAGTTAGTTGGAGCCGTCAGGCACCACTCAAATCCATATCACTGATAAACTACATCTACTGAGTCCCAACTGTAAAATCTCAATGATTCAACATTTGAATTATCCTCCTCAAGGATCAAAATATTACACAGGGAAGAATTATTGAAGCAGCTGTGTTCATATAAGGCAGCGAGCAGACAACGCAGTGGTAAATGAATAATATCTGCAACACAATGTTTCAGGAATATAGTTGAATAACTGTATAGAAAGGTTGTAAAACAATTATTAAACAGTGTCCTACCAGTAAGGTATCCAGTCACTTGTTTGTCCAGACTGTTGAATTGCTGTCTGTATGAGTCTAGATGCCTGGGGGACAGCCACCGGGAGGCAAAGAGGACAGCATACCGGGAGACAAAGAGTTGAGGTGTAGCTGGAAGACATGGACAGTAGAAAATAAGACTAAATACACAATAATGAAACCCTGTTAATTTCCCATCAGGCACACTGTTCAAGCCTTAGCTCTTGTCAATACTTTGCATTGATTCAATATTTATAAATGCCACAGAAAGACTAATAGTTTAAAACCCCCAAAAAGCTGAAATAGCAGATTTACAAGCATGCACACAACGCAATGAGACTGTGAGCAATGCTGTGAGCTTGTAGACCGGCTATTTATTGTTACTTTTGTGCAGACACTGTAGTATTGGTGACAAAACATCAAACGTTGAAATATGGAGATATGAGGTTTCTGCCCAACAGCAACGATGTATATATGAAATTATGAATACATTGTGTGTGTTTTTTACGGTTGTTACCTCCTGGAACCCAGGTCAAGCAGTGACGAGGCTTTATTGTTGGCAGCAGCAGGGAAGGAGAATCAAACAGAAGAGAAGGAGCCAGACATTGATGCCTACAGACAAATATGCAGACATGCACATGATCAGACAAAGCAACATACATTTTTATACAGGACTTTAGTCCATAAATATAGTCAAATACCTAATGTTGCGATCACAGTCACACGGACAGATGCAAAGATACAGTCTAGTCTACTATTAATGTTTAATGGAAGTGAGCGACATGAAGATACAGCCAATGTTTGTAGCTTTGTATCTTTTGCATCTGCCAGTGTGATTGCAGCATAAGAAGTTGGCTAGCAGTAGGCTAGTATATAAAATGCCTTAATGATACTGGACTTACAGGCTATAGTTGACAATGTCCACTCTGTCTGATGTTGGCTCTTAGCTGCAGTGATTTATTCAACAGTCTACAAAACAAACATTAACGAACATTAAACTGTATACTTTACACCGTATACTTTAAAAACATAAATGTGGAAATATAGCTCATCTACAAGCTCACAAGCAGGCTTGAGTTTTTAGAATGATTACTTTTGCTAACAGACATTTAGCACTGATCTAAATGCATTTCGTTCCATGCAGTTTATAATTCCAATGATTGTGCTGGATGACAATGTCCACATGTAATTGCACTGTCTGACGCTGCCTGCAGATTTATTCACCATTCTACCGCAAACTACGCAGCTGCGTAGAGGCCCCAAGAGTTCTCCCTGAAAAATGTTTAATATCGCAGCCCCGCCAGCCCGTTCCGCCTATTGCGGTCGGTTAGGGGGGCTCCGACGGCCCATGGCGTCGCTTCCTCGGCGTCACTTCTTCATGATCCTCCCCCGTTAAGCGACGCCCGGTCGCGGCCGTCCGTCCCGTCGTGGGCTCCCCTGTTGGTCTATGTCCCCCTTAGCAAAAGTAATATTTCTAAAAGCTCAAGCCTATAGCCTATACTGCTGGCCTACGTAAAACATGAACCGCACGCAGGCACTGCAAAACAACAAGCTTATCGTCTAACGTTTACTGTATAGATGAAGCATGTTTAGTTTAGTATTACAGCATAGAATTCAACATAATAAATAAGCCCGCGTTTATAGCGGCCATTTTGATAGTTCTTTCAGTGAGCCATACATACAATCGTAAGTCAAATGAACTACAATTACCATGCAGCCCTGAGCCCTTCCCGTTCGGCGCGAACTTTCCCTCGCAAATAATGTGTAGGCTATTCTATGCATTTTAACATGATATTGTGTATATGTACATGGCTGAAACATGTGTAGTTTATGTGTATAGTGTCGACGACCACAGGCGTTACGTTATGGTGGGGCTGAATGAAAATTAGCATGCACTCTTTAGTCTTGACAGTTGTTAGTTTTGCTAGCCCTATACGAGCGTCATGTAAACCATGGCTTTAGTCCGGTCCAAAAAAAAAGTATGAAGACACGGTCAACATTTAATTAACATTTGATAGCTGGCTACTTACCATGAAGGAGAACTTCTCTTGTAACTTCACTTCACTTGCGTGGCGCGGCTCAGCTACTGCTTCTGCTGTAAATTTTGTAATGGCTGCCAGCCTGCCACTCGGGATGACTCGTATCGGTCCGGCTTTCATCGCTGTTATGAACTCTGGCCAATAAGAGGCAGGTAGGCGTGTCTAATGGGTATCTTAGATCATTTCAACCCAATATTATTAGTAGATACCGTATCTACTAATAATATTGGGTAGGAATGAGTAATAATTACATTTCTTCAAACTGATCTGTACGATTACTCCATTCTCAAATATTATGATGGAAACTTACTGAGACTTGTATATATATTTGACCAATATTACCAGTTTGGCATATACTCATTTATTTTCATGAAATGAACTAAAACAATAGATGTACATTTAACTCACAAATAACAGTTGGATTTTTACTCATTAATTATTGTATATCCAACTAAAAGGATCCCATAAGTGATATTCACAGATTTTATTAAGCTAATATACCTTTTTTTAATAGTCGTACTTACAAAGCGATTGTTTTACTTTTTTGAGTGCACACACACACACACACACACACACACACACACACACACACACCCATGCAGTGCGCACACACACAGACACACACACACACAGACACAGACACACACAGACACACACACACACACACACAGTGTTAATTCCATAGACTAAAACTATGACAATTTGTTTTTCCACTGGCGGAAACTAAATCAAAATGAAATAAAAAGAAAACCTCTGGGAGATGGGAGTCTATCCCCGTTTCAATGTGCTAACGGCTAGACCTCTGGGAGATGGGATGCTACCATCAGCTCCATCAGAGTTAGACCTCTGGGGGATGGGATGCTACCATCAGCTCCATCAGAGTTAGACCTCTGGGGGATGGGATGCTGAGGTGGAAGGAACGCAGCACACCTACCATCAGCTCCATCAGAGTTAGACCTCTGGGAGATGGGATGCTGAGGTGGAAGGAACGCAGCACACCTACCATCAGCTCCATCAGAGTTAGACCTCTGGGAGATGGGATGCTGAGTTGGCGGTATACTCGGGGAATCGAACCCGTGACCATGTGGTCGAAAGGCAAAGTGCTCCAACCGGACTCTGTAAAAAGCTCCTCTGAAGACGTATCGCTTGTAAAACGTCTCAATCTCATTCCATCTTCATACACATATATATAAGCCATTTTGGGGCGGGAACCCCTTTTGGTGTTAGCATTATGTTATGCTTTAGCTATTGAAAAAATAGCAGATCTACAAGCTCATAGCGCGCCACCGAGTGGCGCGCTATGAGCTTGTAGGTCTGCTATTTTCGGAAAAGTCGAAGAACGACTGACATAGAAACACAGCTTTTTCAGAAAACTGTCAGGATGTAGAAGACATTTACAGAATCTGATCTCAGGTCAAAATGGTAGACTGTCAGGATGTAGAAGACATTTATAGAATCTGATCTCAGGTCACAATGGTAAACTGTCACGATGTAGAAGACATTTATAGAATCTGATCTCAGGTCACAATGGTATAATGTCCTGATGAAGACGGAGTGAGTTCGATATGACGAAAAGTTGAAGAGCAATAAAACGTCAGGGGAGCTTTTTTAGAGCTTTTGTCTCCTTTCCAACCGATGAAGCGCAGCGCGCCGTCTCTAATTTACATTTTAACCCATTTAGGCCTGAAAAAAATGATAGTTTTCTGAAATACCTATGTTTCTAGGCCTATATCACTCAATATTTCATGTCAAGGACCCCAAAAATGATCTGTAATTGGCCTCCGAGACCCCCCATCTGAAAATATGTTGTTCCAGGGACCCTACGGAAGCAAAGATTTGAGTTAAAAACGTTTGTTCTGAAAAAGAAAAAAAAAGCCAAATTTGAGGCACATTTTCACGATTTTTCAAAAAATAGCAGACCTACAAGCTCGTAGCGCGCCACTCAGTGGCGCGCTACGAGCTTGTAGATCTGCTATTTTTCAATAGCTAAAGCATAGCAAATGCTATAACACCAAAAGGGGTTCCCGCCCAGAATGGGTTAACCTTTTGCAATAAAAGCCTGTCCAAGGTCGTGGCGGCTCCATTATACGCCACAGTGCACACAATGATGGATCGATGTGGGAGCTGATTGGTCGGGAGGGAGGCGACGGCTGTGAGAGTGTGAGCAAACTGTGAGGTTTGCACAAAGCGCCCGCTTTCACTCAGCGAAACACAACGCATCGATCATCACGGCGGTACGGCGCCCGCTTTCACTCAGAGAAATCACAACGCATCGATCAGCACGGCGGTACGGCGCCCGCTTCTGTACGAGACAGACATTCATCTCTGGCTTGACTTGAAGGGACGACGGGGGGAAAAATCGATGCAAATCAGTGACCTCTGGACCCTCCGCGACGGGCGTTGTTTTTCGCCGAGCGACGGACGGACGAGCTTTCAACACCTGGAGGAAGTTCTGAAGATAGTTTGCTTAACCCATTTAGAGCTGAGGGCGATTAAAAAGAAAGATAGCTTCTAAATCCAGTACAACTTACTGAAAAACCGATGTTTCTATACGTGTATATGTCAGTGGTTCTCAAACATTTTCTTGTCAAGGACCCCCAGAATTATCTGTATTTGGCCGTGCACCCCCATCTGAAAATATGTTGTTCCATGGACCTCCCCAGACGAGAAAGAAGATTTGAGTTAAAAACGTTCGCTCTGAAATAATAGATATTCAAAGATGTGCGGGCCATTTTCACGATAAAAATAAATAAATAGCAGATCTACAAGCTCATTTTTCAATATTTTTCAATATTTAAAGTATAACATGATGCTTAAAACACCAAAGGGGTTCCCGTTCAGAATGGGTTAAGTGAAATAATCAATAGTCCGGAATTTAAGATTCTCTTGATTAAAAGTACAAAGGTATTGGTATCAAAATGTACTTTAAAGCACCAACAAGTATAGAGAAAGTACTCATGTTTTCAAATGCATATTTGTATTGAAATATTTTGAAAATAGCAAATCAACAAGTGAGCTTGTAGATTGGCTATTTTCAAATGGCCGATTAATGTATGTTCTGTGATAATGAAAAATCTACAAAGAACTAGTAACTAATGTTACAATCGTAGTGGAGAAAAAAGTACAATATTTTGTACTTTTAGTGGAGTAGAAGTAAAAGTACTGATAAATAACTAAACGTGTACATGAGAGAGAGAGAGAGAGAGGGAGAGAGAGAGAGAGAGAGAGAGAGAGAGAGAGAGAGAGAGAGAGAGAGAGAGAGAGACAGAGAGAGAGAGAGAGACAGAGAGACAGAGGAGAAGAGGGTAGGTAGAAATGTCGCTAGTTCAATTTAGAAGAAGTTGTGTTGGGTATACTATGATGTCACCGAATACTGCCCAATCAGACGAGGGCAAAGCGCACACACACATGCCTTGGGAAGAGTTTCCGAATCGCCGGCCAATCGGAGAGGAGAATAGAGTTATTGCGCGATTTAAACCCGTTTAAAACCATTTAAAAGTCGAAGCGCTGGAGAGCACTTTAATGAATGCACGCAGATCAGAACACCTGTGCAAACCGGCATAAGGGGTTGTGGTTTGCGTCTGTGTCGACGCCACCTCTATATAAGGCGCCGCGGGCGTCGTCGACATTGAGACGACGACAACGGTCACAGAGAAGACAACAGACAGACAGACAGACAACCACAGAGAGACGTAACCGGAACCAGTTCACTGTGCAGGTCCAAAAGAGAGACAGAAGCAATGTGTCATGGCGGGAGCAACGGACGATGAGATCGCCGACCTTCTCATCGGAGAAGAAGAGAGACCATGGAGGCTTCAGTGGGCTTCCTGCAGCAGAGCCACGAGCTGAGCTCCCTGCTGCCGTCGGGCAGCCTCCCCGAGCTGCAGGACGTGGTGCGCAAGTTCGACATCATGTTCAACAACAAGCAGAACGAGTGGGAGGCGGAGCTCCGCGAGAGGATCGACGAGAGGAACCGCGAGACGGCCGCGCTGCGCGCGCAGCTCACGGACGAGCAGGCCGCGCTGCGCACGGCCACCGACGAGCTGACCAACGAGAGGCTGCAGTGCCGCCACTACAAGAAGATGATGAGGGCGGCGAGCAAAGCCGCCGCGGCGACGTCATCGACGTCGACGACGTCGTCGTCGAAGGGCCTCGACGTGGAGGTGGGCCGCCTGACGGACAGGATCAAGGAGCACCAGAGGCGCTCGGAGCAGGAGAGAGGCCAGCACCTCAAGCAGCTGGCCTCCGAGAAGAGCCTGAGGAAGAGCCTGGCCGAGCAGCTGTCCAAGGCCAAGGCGCAGCTGGAGAACGCGCGTTCCTCCCAGGAGGCCGAGCTCAGCCAGCTGCGGCCGCTGCGCCTGCTGCTGGTGGAGGGGAAGGGAGGCGGAGGGGAACCCCAGGAGGGAACGACGGGTGCGGGCGCGGCGGGTGCCGCCCGGAGCCAAAACCAGAAGCTGCACGGCGAGATAGCCAGGCTCAACGAGCTGCTGCAGGCCAAGGAGAAGGCCTTCCAGGCCCTGGAGTGGCAGGACGTCGGCGTGGGGAGCCTGAAGATGGAGCTGGAGAAGACGCTGGGCACGCTGCACGCCGCGCGCGCCCAGGAGGAGCGCCTCCGGGAGGACGGCCGCCGCAAGGACCAGGAGCTGAAGAGGCTGGAGGCCGACGTCAACAAGCTGGTGGAGGAGGTGGTGTGGACCAAGGAGATGGGCGGCCGCGAGGCCGAGGAGACCCGGAAGAAGCTGCTCGGAGACCTGCAGCAGCGCGACCGCACCATCGCCACGCTGAAGTCGAAGAGAGGCGGCGGCGGCACGAACCGACCGCTCCACGGGGACGAGGACGACGTCCGCCTGCAGCTGGAGAGCCTGGCCGTGGAGAACCGGCACCTGAGCACGCGGAGCAGCAGCCTGGAGCACGAGAACGCGCACCTGCGTCGCGACCTGACCGAGGTCCAGGCGCTGCTGGAGATCTGCCGGGACAACTACGACAGCGCCCTGCTCGGCCAGGCAGCCCGGGCTGCGGGCGCCACGGGCGCCGGGCGCCCGCCGCCGTCCTTCGACCATCGCCAGAAGGACGCGCAGGAGACGGCGACGGACACGGCTCGCTACGGGGAGGAGGAGGAGGAGGAGATGCGGGACGACCTCCCCAAAGCCTCCTCCTCCTCCTCCTCCGCCCCCCGCGGTGGTCCACGCTCCTCCAACGCCATCCTGGCGCGGGCCGTAGAGATGCCTTCCGCCACTGTGCCTTCCGCCGACCTGCTACCCGAGGGCGAGGAGGGCCTCTTCTTCGGGTCCGAGGACTCGTACCCGCCCCCAATCAGAGAGGACCGGCGCGGCGAGGGGCCTCCGCCCGCCTCGCTGCCCGCCAGCGAGGTCTCGCGTTTCCTGGACGAGGAGGACGTGTGCTCGGAGGAGCTGAAGCAGAGGCTGGACACGCACATCCAGATCCTGAAGAGAGGACAGCAGCAGCAGCACCAGGACGACCTTCCTGCAGGAGACCAGGAGAAGACCGCGAGGACCGCGATGCCGGGAGGACAGCGCGAGGACAATCACCAGATACCTGAACATGAAGAACATCTCGTGCGTCTCCATAGGGAGGTCCTCGAAGCATCTGGTTAGGATGCCTCTCGGGCGTCTCCCTAGGGAGGTCCTCGAAGCATATGGTTAGGATGCCTCTCGGGCGTCTCCCTAGGGAGGTCCTCAAAGCATCTGGTTAGGATGCCTCTCGGGCGTCTCCCTATAGGGAGGTCCTCGAAGCATCTGGTTAGGATGCCTCTCGGGCGTCTCCCTAGGGCTGTCCTCGAAGCATCTGGTTAGGATGCCTCTCGGGCGTCTCCCTATAGGGAGGTCCTCGAAGCATCTGGTTAGGATGCCTCTCGGGCGTCTCCCTAGGGAGGTCCTCAAAGCATCTGGTTAGGATGCCTCTCGGGCGTCTCCCTATAGGGAGGTCCTCGAAGCATCTGGTTAGGAGGCCTCTCGGGCGTCTCGCTGAAAGGCAAAGACGTTTAGGGATAAGGGGTTTAGCGGTGACGGAAATAGAGCCCCAAGGATGAGCTGGAGGAAACACATGGACCCACTGGCCTTGGAACGCCTCAGGATCCCCCAGGAGGAAGTCACTAATGTTCTGCTCTGGAGAGGGAAGTCTGGAGCTCTCTGGTGGAGCCGTTCCTCCCCGCGACCCGACTACGGATAAGCGGTTGCAGATGGATGGATGGAACCACCATGACCAAATACCTACAGCAACCTGAACATGCAACCGATGCTCCGTGATTAGAACAAGGCACTCTTAAAAGGTCAAATTCATATCAGATTGTATAATAATAATCAATTAATATCATCATAATAATAATAATAATAATAATAATATTGGTCACCCACTCGTCGGGATGTTTTTTGTCACTGTATATTTGCACATGCAATGTTGTCCTCATTGCATTTACCCTTCCTAAAATCACATGGGGAGCAGTGATGTCATTTACCCATCCCATAGTCACATGGAGCAGTGATGTCATTTACCCATCCCATAGTCACATGGAGCAGTGATGTCATTTACCCATCCCATAGTCACATGGAGCAGTGATGTCATTTACCCATCCCATAGTCACATGGAGCAGTGATGTCATTTACCCATCCTATAGTCACATGGACCTCTGGCTCCCCAGACAGGCTGAACCACTCAGCTATGGGACAGCCAGGACCTCTGGCTCCCCAGACAGGACCTCTACCCCCTCAGCTATGGGACAGCCAGGACCTCTACCCCCTCAGCTATGGGACAGCCAGGACCTCTGGCAACTCAGCTATGGGACAGCCAGGACCTCTACCCCCTCAGCTATGGGACAGCCAGGACCTCTACCCCCTCAGCTATGGGACAGCCAGGACCTCTACCCCCTCAGCTATGGGACAGCCAGGACCTCTACCCCCTCAGCTATGGGACAGCCAGGACCTCTACCCCCTCAGCTATGGGACAGCCAGGACCTCTACCCCCTCAGCTATGGGACAGCCAGGACCTCTACCCCCTCAGCTATGGGACAGCCAGGACCTCTGGTTCCCAACTCAGCTATGGGACAGCCAGGACCTCTACCCCCTCAGCTATGGGACAGCCAGGACCTCTACCCCCTCAGCTATGGGACAGCCAGGACCTCTACCCCCTCAGCTATGGGACAGCCAGGACCTCTGGCTCCCCACTCAGCTATGGGACAGCCAGGACCTCTACCCCCTCAGCTATGGGACAGCCAGGACCTCTACCCCCTCAGCTATGGGACAGCCAGGACCTCTGGCCCCTCCAGACAGGCTGAACCACTCAGCTATGGACGCCCCTACGCACGTAGTTGGTTTTCCAAACGCGGAAATTGCTGAAAATTTTAGGCACTTTTCTGTTTTAGTAAGTAGATAATGGCCCCCACAAGACATAAACCTGGTATTGTGTTGACAGAACAAGCCATAAACCTGGTATTGTGTTGACAGGACAAGACATAAACCTGGTATTGTGTTGACAGAACAAGACATAAACCTGGTATTGTGTTGACAGAACAAGAAATAAACCTGGTATTGTGTTGACAGAACAAGACATAAACCTGGTATTGTGTTGACAGGACAAGCCATAAACCTGGTATTGTGTTGACAGAACAAGACATAAACCTGGTATTGTGTTGACAGGACAAGATATAAACCTGGTATTGTGTTGACAGGACAAGACATAAACCTGGTATTGTGTTGACAGGACAAGACATAAACCTGGTATTGTGTTGACAGGACAAGACATAAACCTGGTATTGTGTTGACAGAACAAGACATAAACCTGGTATTGTGTTGACAGAACAAGACATAAACCTGGTATTGTGTTGACAGATAGGGAGGTTATTTCCACTGTCTTAATTACATGGTACGACCACTCCCCCATACGCTATATGACCAAAAGCACAATGGGTTTATTTAACCAATCGTGACTCAGGGAACAGTGGGTTACCGAGCAGAACTCTATGCTGTGTTGCAGTTACATGCAGGTATAGTGGCCCCTAGTGGCCCCCGTTGGGCTAGCTACAAAGTCACTTACAGTTAAGAATTATTACTCAAGCTTTATTTAGTAGTATATCCATACACAGGACTTTCAAATGATAATTGTTTGTGGACACTTAATTGTACAATATCACTGTTACTCATAGCTTACTGAAATATCAACATTCTGACATTAGGTGTTTTATTGAGTGTGACATGACATTAGGTGTTTTATTAGCGTGCATAAAATGTAATGAAAACTAAGGAATCATTTTGTTATGACGAGCACATCCACGCAGGAAGTTATTTTTTTTTAACAATTATTTCTTTCCGAAACAAGGGCGATTTTTCACGGCAAATAAAAGCAGCGTCGACCTCTTTATGACGAGTAAAAACACGCATCAGGGTTTATTTAACACGCAGCAGCGTTCTCTAACACGCAGCAGGGTTCATTTAACACGCAGCAGCGTTCTCTAACACGCAGCAGGGTTCATTTAACACGCAGCAGCGTTCTCTAACACGCAGCAGGGTTCATTTAACACGCAGCAGCGTTCTCTAACACGCAGCAGGGTTCATTTAACACACAGCAGGGTTTATTTAACACGCAACAGGGTTCATTTAACACGCATCAGGGTTTATTTAACACGCAACAGGGTTCATTTAACACGCAACAGGGTTCATTTAACACGCATCAGGGTTTATTTAACACGCAACAGGGTTCATTTAACACGCATCAGGGTTTATTTAACACGCAGCAGGGTTTATTTAACACGCATCAGGGTTCATTTAACACGCAACAGGGTTCATTTAACACGCAGCAGCGTTCTCTAACACGCAACAGGGTTCATTTAACACGCATCAGGGTTTAACACGCAGCAGCGTTCTTTAACACGCAGCAGGGTTTATTTAACACGCAGCAGGGTTCTCTAACACGCAGCAGGGTTCATTTAACACGCAGCAGCGTTCTCTAACACGCAGCAGGGTTCATTTAACACGCATCAGCGTTCTCTAACACGCAGCAGGGTTCATTTAACACGCAGCAGCGTTCTCTAACACGCAGCAGCGTTCTCTAACACGCAGCAGCGTTCTCTAACACGCAGCAGCGTTCTCTAACACGCAGCAGCGTTCTCTAACACGCAGCAGCGTTCTCTAACACGCAGCAGCGTTCTCTAACACGCAGCAGCATTCTCTAACACGCAGCAGGGTTCTCTAACACGCAGCAGCGTTCTCTAACACGCAGCAGGGTTCTCTAACACGCAGCAGCGTTCTTTAACACGCAGCAGGGTTCTCTAACACGCAGCAGCGTTCTCTAACACGCAGCAGCATTCTCTAACACGCAGCAGCGTTCTCTAACACGCAGCAGCATTCTCTAACACGCAGCAGGGTTCTCTAACACGCAGCAGCGTTCTCTAACACGCAGCAGCGTTCTCTAACACGCAGCAGCGTTCTCTAACACGCAGCAGGGTTTATTTAACACGCAGCAGGGTTCTCTAACACGCAGCAGCATTCTCTAACACGCAGCAGCGTTCTCTAACACGCAGCAGCGTTCTCTAACACGCAGCAGCGTTCTCTAACACGCAGCAGGGTTCTCTAACACGCAGCAGCGTTCTCTAACACGCAGCAGCGTTCTCTAACACGCAGCAGCGTTCTCTAACACGCAGCAGCGTTCTCTAACACGCAGCAGCGTTCTCTAACACGCAGCAGGGTTCTCTAACACGCAGCAGCGTTCTCTAACACGCAGCAGCGTTCTCTAACACGCAGCAGCGTTCTCTAACATGCAGCAGGGTTCTCTAACACGCAGCAGCGTTCTCTAACACGCAGCAGGGTTCTCTAACACGCAGCAGCGTTCTCTAACACGCAGCAGCGTTCTCTAACATGCAGCAGCGTTCTCTAACACGCAGCAGGGTTCTCTAACATGCAGCAGCGTTCTCTAACACGCATCAGGGTTTAACACGCAGCAGCGTTCTCTAACACGCAGCAGGGTTCATTTAACACGCAGCAGCGTTCTCTAACAAGCAGCAGCGTTCTCTAACACGCAGCAGGGTTCTCTAACACGCAGCAGCGTTCTCTAACACGCAGCAGCGTTCTCTAACACACAGCAGGGTTCATTTAACAGGCAGCAGCGTTCTCTAACACGCAGCAGGGTTCATTTAACACGCAGCAGCGTTCTCTAACACGCAGCAGGGTTCTCTAACACGCAGCAGGGTTTATTTAACACGCAGCAGCGTTCTCTAACACGCAGCAGCGTTCTCTAACACACAGCAGCGTTCTCTAACACGCAGCAGCGTTCTCTAACACGCAGCAGCGTTCTCTAACACGCAGCAGCGTTCTCTAACACGCAGCAGCGTTCTCTAACACGCAGCAGCGTTATCTAACACGCAGCAGCGTTCTCTAACACGCAGCAGCGTTCTCTAACACGCAGCAGGGTTCTCTAACACGCAGCAGGGTTTATTTAACACGCAGCAGGGTTCGTCCATGGTACATTGTCCATGGTACATTGTCCATGGGACATTGTCCATGGTACATTGTCCATGGGACATTGTCCATGGGACATTGTCCATGGGACATTGTCCATGGGACATTGTCCATGGTACATTGTCCATGGGACATTGTCCATGGGACATTGTCCACGGTACATTGTCCATGGTACATTGTCCATGGGACATTGTCCATGGGACATTGTCCACGGTACATTGTCCATGGTACATTGTCCACGGTACATTGTCCATGGGACATTGTCCACGGTACATTGTCCATGGGACATTGTCCATGGGACATTGTCCATGGGACATTGTCCATGGTACATTGTCCATGGGACATTGTCCATGGGACATTGTCCACGGTACATTGTCCATGGTACATTGTCCACGGTACATTGTCCATGGGACATTGTCCACGGTACATTGTCCATGGTACATTGTCCACGGTACATTGTCCATGGGACATTGTCCATGGTACATTGTCCACGGTACATTGTCCATGGTACATTGTCCATGGGACATTGTCCACGGTACATTGTCCATGGGACATTGTCCATGGGACATTGTCCACGGTACATTGTCCACGGTACATTGTCCATGGTACATTGTCCACGGTACATTGTCCATGGGACATTGTCCATGGTACATTGTCCACGGTACATTGTCCATGGTACATTGTCCATGGGACATTGTCTACGGTACATTGTCCATGGTACATTGTCCATGGGACATTGTCCACGGTACATTGTCCATGGGACATTGTCCATGGGACATTGTCCATGGGACATTGTCTACGGTACATTGTCCATGGGACATTGTCTACGGTACATTGTCCACGGTACATTGTCCATGGGACATTGTCCACGGTACATTGTCCATGGGACATTGTCCACGGTACATTGTCCATGGTACATTGTCCATGGTACATTGTCCATGGGACATTGTCCACGGTACATTGTCCATGGGACATTGTCCATGGGACATTGTCCATGGTACATTGTCCATGGGACATTGTCCACGGTACATTGTCCATGGGACATTGTCCACGGTACATTGTCCATGGGACATTGTCCACGATACATTGTCCATGGTACATTGTCCATGGTACATTGTCCATGGGACATTGTCCATGGGACATTGTCCAGGTACATTGTCCATGGTACATTGTCCATGGTACATTGTCCATGGTACATTGTCCATGGTACATTGTCCATGGTACATTGTCCATGGTACATTGTCCATGGGACAAACCGTTTGGTTCCAAGGAGTTGCATTGGTGTGGTGTGGGCTTAAGGCTTCATCCCACTCACCCTGGTTGGTGCAGTTGGCGTGCGTCTCGTCGCTGTAGTCGCCACAGTCGTTGTCTCCGTCGCAGGTCCAGTAGTCGGGGATGCAGCGGCCGCTGTTGCACTTGAACTGAGCGCTGGAGCACGAGTGGCTGCAGCCCGCCTCGTCACTGTTGTCCCCACAGTCATTATCTGGAAGACAGCCATGGTCAAACACACACCCTGCTCCACTCACACACACACTGGTGTCCTCTGGAAGACAGCCATGGTCAAACACACACCCTGCACCACTCACACACACACACACACTGGTGTCCTCTGGAAGACAGCCATGGTCAAACACACACCCTGCACCACTCACACACACACTGGTGTCCTCTGGAAGACAGCCATGGTCAAACACACACCCTGCACCACTCACACACACACACACACTGGTGTCCTCTGGAAGACAGCCATGGTCAAACACACACCCTGCACCACTCACACACACACACACACACTGGTGTCCTCTGGAAGACAGCCATGGTCAAACACACACCCTGCACCACTCACACACACACTGGTGTCTGTCTCCACAGTCATTAACTGAATGAAGACAGCCATGGTCAAACACACACCCTGCACCACTCACACACACACTGGTGTCCTCTGGAAAAGACAGCCATGGTCAAACACACACCCTGCACCACTCACTCACACACACACTGGTGTCCTCTGGAAGACAGCCATGGTCAAACACACACCCTGCACCACTCACACACACACACTGGTGTCCTCTGGAAGACAGCCATGGTCAAACACACACCCTGCACCACACACACACACACACACTGGTGTCCTCTGGAAAAGACAGCCATGGTCAAACACACACCCTGCACCACTCACACACACACACTGGTGTCCTCTGGAAGACAGCCATGGTCAAACACACACCCTGCACCACTCACACACACACACTGGTGTCTGTCTCCACAGTCATTAACTGAATGAAGACAGCCATGGTCAAACACACATCGCACCACTCACACACCTGTTGTCTGTCCCCACAGTCATAATATGTCAACACAGCCATGGTCACACACATTGCACACTCACACACATTCAGCACACCCGGATTCTTTCTTGTTTTTTTGTGCAGCAAATATATATATTGTTTTTTTACAGTGGTTCTCAACCGCCATTGGTGGTCCTTGAGGGGGTGGCAGCCAGGTGGTCCCCAGCTAATTGATGGAGATTTCATTTTACGTTCCTATTACTAGTTAAATTAATGTTCAACAATGGCATTACTTTACCTAAAGAAGTCTACACAATTAGAGATTAAGAATTGTTATTTCGATCAACGTTGGCCTGTTATCTCTCCTAACCAACATCAACACAGCATGGAATTGTGGACAAAATATTATTCAACAATAACATCCTATAAGTCTTGGGTCTGAGAGGCTAAATCTCATAATGGTGGTTCTTTGGCTCAAATGCCGAATACATAATGGACCTCGATATGAAAAAGGGTTGAAAACCACTGGTTTAACACATGATCGTACAGGAGAATACTAGTACAAATACAAATGAAAAACAGAATTAGAGAGGGAGAGATAAATAATAATGACAGAACCTGCATAGATCAACCATGCACCATGATGGAATGTACCCAGTGCAGAGCATCCCATAATAACACACCCAAACTAAACTATTAAACTATATTTTAATCATCTATAAAATCTACATTACTACCATATTTTAATAATTAGACTAGGACGATATTGTCGCATAAACCTCTTATCTCCATATTTTAACTTTTCATAAATTAAACGTCTGAGGCATATCTGTCCTAGCGGCTAGGCTAGCTAGAGCATCATGGCTAACGGTGCCTGTCTGTCCTAGCGGCTAGGCTAGCTATAGCATCATGGCTAACGGTGCCTGTCTGTCCTAGCGGCTAGGCTAGCTAGCGTCATGGCTAACGGTTCCTGTCTGTCCTAGCGGCTAGGCTAGCATTATGGCTAACGGTGCCTGTCTGTACTATCAGCTAGGCTAGCTAGCATCATGGCTAACGGTGCCTGTGTGTCCTAGCAGCTAGGCTAGCTAGCATCATGGCTAACAGGTGCCTCTCTGTCCTAGCGGCTAGGCTAGTAGAATCTTGGCTAACGGTGCATGTTGATCTATGCACTAACCGGTCGGGTTTGGACAATTCAACTCATCAGAGCCATCCGCACAATCCTTTTCTGAAAGACAGAACCAATGGGAAGACAGAGGAGTGGGCCAACGGGCACAAACATGTAGAAGAAATAAATAAAAACTAAATACAACACAGAACACAACAATAACAACAACAACAACAAGACATTGAAAGAAAGACAGGCGTCAATCAACACCAAACAAACCTTCATGCATGCACACACACACACACACACACACACATACATACGCACAAGAACACGACACTCCCCAAAGGGCCTATAGTGACTTTTGTGGGACAAAAGTGACCAAACGTTTCCCTTCCAGTCATCTGGTGCCGTCCAGGAATGTGTTAGTGCCGTTCTCAGACTGACGCAAACGTCTAAAGCAGACTGGAGAGGCCTCAGAGACGCCGCGCCACCGAGCGAGCGAGCGAGCCGTCAGCCGCGCAGAGCGATTCAAAATCCGCTTCACCTGACTCGGCACCGATGGAGTTAACCTCCCGCTGACAGAACGGTGACTCACATCCTCTTTAGTCAACGCGTGCCGTTGAGGGTCAAACATTTGAGGTTTGGTCAAATCCGCCCCAAGAAGTCACTGATTTGACATCTTGGGAGTGTCTTGGGAGTCTTGCAATGCACGCACACACACACTAACAAAAGGAAAAGGAAAGCAGCAGCTACTAGGAGGGCGATCAGGGGTCGACACTAAGGTCTCAGAGGCCACATGCCCGTCGGGCCAAAATAATATCATGCCCACTTGCCCGAAATTAAACATTATAGGCCTACCTATCATTTCAAAATGATAGGTCGAATTTGAATCACGGTTAGTTTTCACATAATTCTTTCACTTTGTGGACTTGTGCAACAGTGAAAACAGCACGTTATAAACAGTGCTCTTATTTGACATTGCATATAACAGAAGACGGAGCACTCTGGCCACGTTCGGGTGTTTATAGACACAATATCTGGTGTTGTGTTTATATACAATAATAAATATTATCTGGTGTTTATAGACGGTGGCGTTCCCCTCCTCTCTCAAATTGGGTCAGGTTTGCCCGACCCGGCAAGGGCAACCTGACAGCCAACTACACCTGCCCCCAAAAAATGTTTTATTTATTTGCCAGGGGCAGGTATGGGCAACCCTTAGTGTCAACGCCTGCTGATGAAAACACACGCACACACGCACGCACAAATGCACGCACGCACACAAGCCCAAAGGAAGTGAAGGTAGGCGTCTACAGGCACGCTGCAGAAGGAAGCCACGCAGAGCCTCTGTGAGGAGATGCTAACAGAAGGAAGCCACGCAGAGCCTCTGTGAGGAGATGCTAACAGAAGGAAGCCGTGCAGAGTCTCTGTGAGGAGATGCTAACAGAAGGAAGCCGTGCAGAGCCTCTGTGAGGAGATGCTAACAGAAGGAAGCCGTGCAGAGCCTCTGTGAGGAGATGCTAACAGAAGGAAGCCATGCAGAGCCTCTGTGAGGAGATGCTAACAGAAGGAAGCCACGCAGAGCCTCTGTGAGGAGATGCTAACAGAAGGAAGCCATGCAGAGCCTCTGTGAGGAGATGCTAACAGAAGGAAGCCACGCAGAGCCTCTGTGAGGAGATGCTAACAGAAGGAAGCCACGCAGAGCCTCTGTGAGGAGATGCTAACAGAAGGAAGCCGTGCAGAGCCTCAGTGAGGAGATGCTAACAGAAGGAAGCCGTGCAGAGCCTCTGTGGGGAGATGCTAACAGAAGGAAGCCGTGCAGAGCCTCTGTGAGGAGATGCTAACAGAAGGAAGCCGTGCAGAGCCTCAGTGAGGAGATGCTAACAGAAGGAAGCCGTGCAGAGCCTCAGTGAGGAGATGCTAACAGAAGGAAGCCGTGCAGAGCCTCAGTGAGGAGATGCTAACAGAAGGAAGCCACGCAGAGCCTCAGTGAGGAGATGCTAACAGAAGGAAGCCACGCAGAGCCTCAGTGAGGAGATGCTAACAGAAGGAAGCCGTGCAGAGCCTCTGTGAGGAGATGCTAACAGAAGGAAGCCGTGCAGAGCCGCGGTGAGGAGATGCTAACAGAAGGAAGCCGTGCAGAGTCTCTGTGAGGAGATGCTAACAGAAGGAAGCCGTGCAGAGCCTCTGTGAGGAGATGCTAACAGAAGGAAGCCATGCAGAGCCTCTGTGAGGAGATGCTAACAGAAGGAAGCCACGCAGAGCCTCTGTGAGGAGATGCTAACAGAAGGAAGCCACGCAGAGCCTCTGTGAGGAGATGCTAACAGAAGGAAGCCGTGCAGAGCCTCTGTGAGGAGATGCTAACAGAAGGAAGCCACGCAGAGCCTCTATGAGGAGATGCTAACAGAAGGAAGCCGTGCAGAGCCTCTATGAGGAGATGCTAACAGAAGGAAGCCGTGCAGAGCCTCTGTGAGGAGATGCTAACAGAAGGAAGCCACGCAGAGCCTCTATGAGGAGATGCTAACAGAAGGAAGCCACGCAGAGCCTCTATGAGGAGATGCTAACAGAAGGAAGCCACGCAGAGCCTCTGTGAGGAGATGCTAACAGAAGGAAGCCGTGCAGAGCCTCTGTGAGGAGATGCTAACAGAAGGAAGCCGTGCAGAGCCTCTGTGAGGAGATGCTAACAGAAGGAAGCCATGCAGAGCCTCTATGAGGAGATGCTAACAGAAGGAAGCCACGCAGAGCCTCTGTGAGGAGATGCTAACAGAAGGAAGCCGTGCAGAGCCTCTGGGAGGAGATGCTAACAGAAGGAAGCCGTGCAGAGCCTCTGTGAGGAGATGCTAACAGAAGGAAGCCGTGCAGAGCCTCTATGAGGAGATGCTAACAGAAGGAAGCCGTGCAGAGCCTCTGTGAGGAGATGCTAACAGAAGGAAGCCGTGCAGAGCCTCTGTGAGGAGATGCTAACAGAAGGAAGCCATGCAGAGCCGCGGTGAGGAGATGCTAACAGAAGGAAGCCGCGCAGAGACTCGGTGAGGAGATGCTAACAGAAGGAAGCCGCGCAGAGACTCGGTGAGGAGATGCTAACCGTTGTCGCAGCGCCAGTTGATGTTGATGCAGCGTCCGTTGTTGCAGGTGAACTGGGTGAGAGGGAAGCAGGTGGGGTAGGCTGGGGAGAGAGAGAGAGAGAGAGAGAGAGAGAGAGAGAGAGAGAGAGAGAGAGAGAGAGAGAGAGAGAGAGAGATCATCATCATCATCATTACATAACCAGTGGTGGAAGATGTACTGGCCTACAGTACACGTCATACATATGCATTAGTTTGATGATTTAAGAAACGTTTTATTTGAGAAAAAAAAATCAGGATAAGAACCCAGATCTGTTTTGTGTTTTATGTTAAATTAAATTGGTTGTTCAGTAATGACGTTTTTGTTTTTTGGAAAATTCATAGAGAAGGCATGGCAGTTAAGCTCATCCTATGGAAGGTATTGTGCATTTTATGACTAAAGCATGAAACTTTCTACAGTGATTCTATATACTATGAAGTTTGTTTTCAGACGTGGAACCACTTCTGAGTTGATGTCTGTAACTCGTTAGAGGCTGTACACATATTGGGTTGTCAAAAACATGCATTTTTCCCTTTTTTGCAGGCACAAAGACAGTATATCAATAAGAAGAGTTCTGGAACCCACTAGTCATCATCAAATTGCTTTAGTAGGTTAAATTAACAGTATAAGATACTGTATGTCAATTGGGTTTCATGGGTCATTAGGTCACACAAACACCTCACATAAACACAGAGACAAAAATCGGACTTTCAACCATTTGTGTTCAATTGGATTGAGCATTTGACATCTCTTCTTAACATATCCTATTTGCAGTAAAGAGTGTCTACCATGCAATGACATTATTAGAGAGGCCTAACAGTCTCCTGAGCATGAACAAAGGGCAGTACACTTGAGGGCAGACTTTTTGCACTTGCATCGCTTCGTGCTCCCTTTCTTGCAACCACAATGTATCAGTTCATAGCAGCTCTGTGAGGCTTCTGGAAGGGTGGTCCACAGTGGCTGCCATCCCAATTCTTCTTTCACCCAGCCCCAATCAGAAGGGCTAGGCTGGATGAAGGGAATGGCATAGAAGCCACATTGATGACCAACAGTGCACAGTGGCACAAGTCCTGTCGAGTAAGATACAATCAAACCAAACTGCAGCGACGGCGGAAGTCTCTTTTGGCCTTGGTGAACATGATCCTGGATGGGGCCAACATCAAACACCAGACTCAGCTTCTGGAAAAAGGAACTTCTACCGATGCTCTTTCAATCTCACAGCTGTTGGTTTTCAACAGTGTCAAACATACACGAGCAGAAAGGTCATCAGGTACAGTACGTCACAACCGTAACCGTGAAACTCCACTTCCTCTGTATGTGGCAATGAAAGTCCATGCTGTCACATGCAATAGAGGGCTAATTGACACTCTCTTCAGTCTGGGTATGTGTGTGGCATATGATCGCCTGCTGCAGGTGTCAGCTGACATTGCCAATGGAGTCTGCCAGCGTTTCATAACCATGAAACTCCACTTCCTCTGGATGTGGCAATGAAAGTCCATGCTGTCACACGCAATAGAGGGTTATTGCGTGTGCTGCTCTGATGAGGTCCATTGAATGTCTCATCATGGCAGCAGAGTGTGCGTTGTCCAGGAATAAAGGCAATAGTGCATTGATGGCTGCAGGGGGGGAATACTGTCTGCTGGATGTGAGCATGATAGGCAGACCATGACACCCAGGTTGCCTGGTTGGTTTCTGGATCATCCAGGGCTGCCTTCACAGTTCTCAACCACCCATCTTCTTCTTCTCTTGTTCTTGCTATCAAGACTTTTAAAGGGCCTTTTACTGGAGGGGCTCTGAAGGTCTTTGTCTCCGAGCAACTGGTGGCACATTGGTGTAGGCCTGTGGCAGTGGCATGAATTACCTAGTGGATAGAGTGGACTAGTTAATCACAAGCACACCACGGTCAGAGCCTACACTTTCATGTGTAGGGTGCTGCATCAAGGAGATCCCAGTGCCATGAAAGGAGTCCTTTGCTGTTCCAGAGCTCGGATTATGGTCAATATTGTCCTCCGCAGCTGTTGTGAAGATTCCATTGCGCATTTCTTGCGGGCACACAACATCTTCTGCCATGAAACGCTGGCAGACTCCATTGGCAATGTCAGCTGACACCTGCAGCAGGCGACCATATGCCACACATACCCAGACTGAAGAGAGTGTCAATTAGCCCTCTACTGAGAGCATGTCCGATATCATCCTGAAATGTTAATAGTGTGTCCCGTCCTTGTGTACAAGCCGTTAAATCAGGTAACTGAGACATAATCGTGTCCACACAACCAGACTTCAGTCTGGTTGTGTGGACACGATAATCTACTGTAGCACCGAGCTGTTTAAGTCGTTCTTGGTACAGTTTACCCAGGTTTGCCAGTTTGAATACTGGGGCGCAGTCATCACCTCTACTTTGCTCCATAAAGGCCAATAACTCTGCGAAAGCAATACCATGCACCTGAGTCTCTTCCTCATGTCCATCCTTTGAATGAGCCTGTCTTGATTTGTTGTAGAGCATCCAGAGGCAGTTTCGATGATACTTTGCCTCGAGGGCTATCATGTCCCCAGGTGCAAGTTTGCCTAGTAACTCAGTGTCTTCCGTTTCCAAAGCAGCTTGTCTAACATTGAAGTCCAACTGTTTTGTTGAAGCCTCATGTACGTAGCACTTTTCTGAGTTTTTCTTTTTTTTTGAGAGCCTGTTGTTGCCTTGTTGCAGAAGAAGCACACCCTGTCCTTAGTACAGACATGGCTGTCAGTGTCAGTAGACCGAGTGTGAACTTAGGGTAGTACAGACTGTTTCACTTCTTCTGACGACTTCCGCCGTCGCTGCAGTTTGGTTTGATTGTATCTTACTCGACAGGACTTGTGCCACTGTGCACTGTTGGTCATCAATGTGGCTTCTATGCCATTCCCTTCATCCAGCCTAGCCCTTCTGATCGGGGCTGGGTGAAAGAAGAATTGGGATGGCAGCCACTGTGGACCACCCTTCCATAAGCCTCACAGAGCTGCTATGAACTGATACATTGTGGTTGCAAGAAAGGGTGCACGAAGCGATGCAAGTGCAAAAAGTCTGCCCTCAAGTGTACTGCCCTTTGTTCATGCTCAGGAGACTGTTAGGCCTCTCTAATAATGTCATTGCATGGTAGACACTCTTTACTGCAAATAGGATATGTTAAGAAGAGATTTCAAATGCTCAATCCAATTGAACACAAATGGTTGAAAGTCCGATTTTTGTCTCTGTGTTTATGTGAGGTGTTTGTGTGACCTAATGACCCATGAAACCCAATTGACATACAGTATCTTCTACTGTTAATTTAACCTACTAAAGCAATTTGATGATGACTAGTGGGTTCCAGAACTCTTCTTATTGATATACTGTCTTTGTGCCTGCAAAAAAGGGAAAAATGCATGTTTTTGACAACCCAATATGTGTACAGCCTCTAACGAGTTACAGACATCAACTCAGAAGTGGTTCCACGTCTGAAAACAAACTTCATAGTATATAGAAACACTGTAGAAAGTTTCATGCTTTAGTCATAAAATGCACAATAGGTTTGGTTAACTGCCGTACTATCTATATTTTAACCCATTTTGGGCGGGAACCCCTTTTGGTGTTATAGCATTATGCTATGCTTTAGCTATTGAAAAATAGCAGATCTACAAGCTCATAGCGTGCTACAAGCTTGTAGGTCTGCTATTTTTTTTTAAATCGACGAACGACTGACATAGAAACATAGCTTTTTCAGAAAACTGTCAGGATGTTTAGAATCTGATCTCAGGTCAGAATGGGTTAATACTGACCGCAGGAGGCGGGTTCGTCCGAGCGGTCTCCACAGTCGTCGTCCAGGTCACATGTCCAGGATATCGGGATGCAGCGGCCGCTGTCGCACGAGTACTGGTTGGGGGGGCAGGTCCGGGCTGAAAACAACCAATCAGAGGTCAGTATAATGGTTGGGTGGGGGGGGGGGAACAGGTCCGAGTCTTCTTAAAATTGCTAAATAATGCTAATGAACTAATATCTCTGAGCCCTCCACCAGATGGCGCTGTGGTGCCGAATGAGTTAAAGGAGCTATAGCATAAAATTCAACTTTTTCAATTTATTTTGTGTTTTTGGGGCTCCCATATGTGTTTTCTATCCCCACAAATAACCAATTTTGAACAATCAGGCTTTCATATCATATTATAGGTGTTTTAATGGCAATTGCTCTCAGGAACAGCTCAACTGATTTTGGTCTCATCGTGATGTCATCAATGTCACCCTACTTTGTATAATTCCTCCTCTTCTTCAGTCTTCAGTTCCAAATTTGCATTTCCACTTTGTTTACAATGTCCACCATTGTTGATTTTCCAAGCTGGCATGGAATGGAAACAAGCCTGGTGTTATCTAGCATCAGTATTATAATGACTCAAATATTAAATAATGTGCATATCAGCACCCCCACCACCTCAGGACAGTGTGGTACTGCAGCTAAAACTGCTTTCAAAGTCCAGAAAGAATTGACAAGTACTGGTTATATCAGAGTGGTGATTGAGGCTCAAACCATTAGAAATAACTTTGATGGACATAGACAATATGATTATTAGATATTAAAAGCAGTTTTAAAATGCATGTTATTTGCGCTTGAATCCATGTGGACTCCTGTTACCTGAACAGGTGTTAATTGGACTTGTTACCTGAACAGGTGGTGCTAATTGGACTGGTTACCTGACCAGGTGGTGCTAATTGGACTGGTTACCTGAACAGATGGTGTTAATTGGGCTGGTTACCTGAACAGGTGGTGCTAATTGGACTGGTTACCTGAACAGATGGTGTTAATTGGGCTGGTTACCTGAACAGGTGGTGCTAATTGGACTGGTTACCTGAACAGGTGGTGCTAATTGGACTGGTTACCTGAACAGGTGGTGCTAATTGGACTGGTTACCTGAACAGGTGGTGCTAATTGGACTGGTTACCTGAACAGGTGGTGCTAATTGGGCTGGTTACCTGAACAGGTGGTGCTAATTGGGCTGGTTACCTGAACAGGTGGTGCTAATTGGGCTGGTTACCTGAACAGGTGGTGCTAATTGAGCTCCTTACCTGAACAGGTGGTGCTAATTGGACTGGTTACCTGAACAGGTGGTGTTAATTGGGCTGGTTACCTGAACAGGTGGTGCTAATTGGACAGGTTACCTGAACAGGTGGTGCTAATTGGGCTCGTTAACTGAACAGGTGGTGTTAATTGGGCTCGTTAACTGAACAGGTGGTGCTAATTGGGCTGGTTACCTGAACAGGTGGTGTTAATTGGACTGGTTACCTGAACAGGTGGTGTTAATTGGGCTTGTTAACTGAACAGGTGGTGTTAATTGGGCTCGTTAACTAATTGGGCTCGTTAACTGAACAGGTGGTGTTAATTGGGCTCGTTAACTGAACAGGTGGTGCTAATTGGACTGGTTACCTGAACAGGTGGTGCTAATTGGGCTCGTTACCTGAACAGGTGGTGCTAATTGGACTGGTTACCTGAACAGGTGGTGTTGGACTCGTCCTCGTCGTTGCCACAGTCGTTGTCTCCGTCACAGAGCCAGCGCAGCGGGATGCAGCGGTTGTTCTCACACTTAAACCGGTCCGTAGGACAGGTGTGCTGGTCTGGAGAGAGAGAGAGAGAGAGAGAGAGAGAGAGAGAGAGAGAGAGAGAGAGAGAGAGAGAGAGAGAGGAAGTGTTGAAATGTCAATGTTTTTGTTTTAATCTTGATGATTATGTCGTCTAGCTCATGAAAATAAAAAAAAATCCTAACCCAATGAATTAGAATATTTTTTACGAGACCACTAAAACAAAATATATTTTTTAACAAGAAATGTTGACCATCTGAAAAGTATATTAATGTATGCAGTTAATACTTGGGCTACTTTTGAACAAATCACACCAGTTACTAGTAGTTTTGGCTCTGTGGGCAGGCGCCCACTTACCCTACCCCCTTAGATAGCATTTCTGTAGACTTAGATAGCATCTGATACAGACTTATAGCATGTTATGTAGACAGCACTATAATTGCATTGTATATAGTCATAGCACGCCATAGTACATATGTATAGCATAGTAGTATATATGTATAGTTTATATGTATAGCTTCATTATATAGATATTCCACTGTTACGTTCTTAGCTTACGCATGTTTCATGATAAATGCTTTTATGTGATGTATTCCCATGCTTTTGTTCTTGCTTAGTGTAAGTCGCTCTGGATTAAGAGCGTCTGATATATGCCTAAAAGCTGGCAAGGAGAATTAGCATCTCCATGAAGCTTGTGAACATACTGAAGCTCAATGTACTCTGAAAAGATGGCTGTGTTGAAACCAGTGTCAGTGGATCGACACCATAGCAGATAACATGGCCTAAATCATCAGTGTGTTTTATCATCATCAGTCTCAACACAACCGTCTATTATGATACAGTATGTTACAGCGCTGTGAGCCTCTGCACATTGACGAGCTTTATGTTGATGCTGATGTTCCTTTTCCAGCAGCGCGTTGAGACTCTGGACATGACAAAACACAGCGACGATTTAGGCCGTGTTATCTGCTATGGTGAGGATACACACAGAACAAACAGACACATATTCCAGATGTTTTGAACAGTCTGCAACTGGAACCCGTCTACTGTCTGACCACAGACAGACAGACAGACAGACACACAGGCAGACAGACAGACAGACAGACACACAGGCAGGCAGACAGACAGGCAGGCAGACAGACAGACACACAGGCAGGCAGACAGACACGCACTGTAGACGGGAGAGTTTTTCCAGATACTCTGACATTCCTGCATTCTCTCATACACACACGTGCGTGTCATGAGCACGCACGCACACACGCGCACACACACACGCACACGCACACGCACACACACACACACCAGCCGTGGGTTTTCTTTTGGGGCTTCGGCACCAATGACGTTCAGCATGGGGAGGTTAAATTAGGTGTGTGCGTGTGCGTGTGCGTGCGTGCGTGCGTGTATGCGTGCGTGCGTGCGTGTGCGCGTGCGTGAATGCGTGTGTGTGTGTCTGTGCGTGCGTGTGTGCGTGCGTGTGTGTGTGTGTGTGCGTGTGCGTGTGTGCGTGGCTCACGGCAGAGTGTGGGCGCCTCGTCGCTGTTGTCCAGACAGTCGTTGTCTCCGTCACACTTCCACCTCTCCTGGATGCAGCGGTTGTTCTTACACGCAAACTCCCCCTGCTGGCACTGAGGGGGAGGGACGTACGACGGGTTGGCTGGATGGAGGGGGGGGGGGGGGGGGGAGAGAGAGAGAGAGAGAGAGAGAGAGAGAGAGAGAGAGAGAGAGAGAGAGAGAGAGAGAGAGAGAGGGGGGGGGGGGATCAGAATCAATATTGTCACATTACAAGTAATGCGGGTGAAATCTGAAATTCCTGGTTTTGTAATTGCAGTTAAAAAGAGAGAGAAGAGCTCAAGAGCATAACATGCGCAGTACAGTACAGTACAGTACAGTACAGTACAGTACAGTACAGTACAGTACAGTACAGTACAGTACAGTACAGTACAGTACAGTACAGTACAGTACAGTACAGTACAGTACAGTACAGTACAGTACAGTACAGTACAGTACAGCACAGCACAGCACAGCACAGATACAAATCATAAAATGTGAATGCATAACAGACAGAAATGAAGGAGGAGGAGGAGGGGGAGGGAGGAGGGATGTAGGACGGTTTGGCTGACAGAGACAAATAAATCCATCCAGGTGAGAATAATAATAATAATAATAATAATAATAATAATAATAATAATAATAATAATAATAATAATAATAATAATAATAATAATAATTATACAGAGACACACATACGTATGAATGGATGCATGAGTCACATCCCTAACCTGAGGCTGGGGTCGTCCACTGAGCGACGCTACCCTGAAGCTGGGGTCGTCCGGTGCGAATGCGTCACAGCTGTGGTCGTTCGTATAACTAAGGCACACTGAACGCACTCTGTGACGTCACCGCCCACCACACTAAACAAACTGACCACATTCCCGGAGCGCATTTCCGAACGCACCCTTGAAGTAATCGACTTAATGTCTGCGTGATTTAATGTCTGCGTGTTATAATTAGGATCTACGTGTCACCGTGAGGACCGTTGGGCTAACGGAAGGAAGGAAGCCTCAGAGAGAAACAAAACACAGACATGAGGTGAGAAATAAACCCGTGAATGAGTCACTCCTTCACCGCCAACAACCACAGAACCAGGGTGGTCCGTTCTCTAGAGCTATAAGCGACACGCCCAAGACAATACAACAGTCAGGGTGACCACACACCCATCCCTCTTTGTGTGGGGCAGTCTGTCCCTCATGTCCAGGACGTTTCAGGGGTCCCACAAACTGAGACCCTGTCTGTCCCACATTGTGACTGACAGGCATCAGTGTTCACACTGAGACCCTGTCTGTCCCACATTGTGACTGACAGGCGTCAGTGTTCACATTGAGACCCTGTCTGTCCCACATTGTGACTGACAGGCATCAGTGTTCACATTGAGACCCTGTCTGTCCCACATTGTGACTGACAGGCATCAGGGTTCAAATTGACCCTGTATGTACGCACATATTTGCATACAAATGGGGTCCGTTGTGGGGGTCTCTCTCGTACCTTTGCAGCTGGTGTTGTGTGTGTTAGCGGTGTAATAGCGGTGTGGGGGTCTCTCATGTACCTTTGCAGCTGGTGTTGTCGGCGGGCTCCAGGATCTGGTCCTCTGCACACGCACACGAGCGTCCTCCGGGCGTGGCCAGACAGAGGCTGCTGCAGCCGCCGTTGTAGACGCGACACGCGTTGGAGCCTAAAGGAGGAGGAGGAGGAGGAGGAGGAGGGGGAGGGGGAGGGGGGGGAGGAGGAGGAGGAGGAGGAGGGGGAGGAGGAGGAGGAGGAAGAGGAGGAGGAGGAGGAGGAGGAGGGGGAGGGGGAGGGGGTGGAGGAGCATTATGTTATGCTTTAGCTATTGAAAAATAGCAGATCTACAAGCTCATAGCTTGTACGAGCTTGTAGGTCTGCTATTTTTTTTTTAATCGAAGAACGACTGACATAGAAACATAGCTTTTTCAGAAAACTGTCAGGATGTAGAATCTGATCTCAGGTCAAAATGGGTTTTAAATTAATGACAGCATTTAAAGTAATGGGTGGTATAATAATGGACAGCGTTTATAGAGCACTTTTCTCCAAAGCGTTCTACGTTACAATGTAGCTCACATTCACACGCCGATGTGCGGAGGAGGAAACCGTGCGCGGCACCGACCCGCTCCCGGCGCCGATACTACCTTACAACTTGTGTATTATTCAAAACCCGAGTACAGGTCCTCTGGTGATGTGGTCGAGTCCACCTAAAGCCAGTCCAAGTCAAGACCAAGTCCGAGGCGAGGGGGGGGGGGGGGGGGGGGGGGATCCGAGTCCAGACCGAGATGGACGCGAGGCAAGACCGAGTCGAGACCAGATTATTTTATTCTCATTTGATGTACAGAAAACCCTGTGACATCAGGCCAGCTGCACTCCGCTGACAGCTGTCTAGATGTCTAGCCGGACAGCTCTCTGATCATGTTTAATGTGAATGGACTCATGACCCGATGAAGATCAAACAGATCAAAACGTTGTCAGAATTATCAATAAAGAAAGTATTTTGTACATAAATCATCATCTATTGTCTATAGTCTCCTCTCCGTTATTTCATCGGGTTGTAGTGAGTGGACTGCACTCGGTGGGGGAGCAGTCCAGAGTCCCTGAATGGTCCGAGACCGAGTCGAGACAGAGTCAATGAAGGAGGAGACCGAGTCGAGGCAGAGTCAATGAAAATGTGGACTCGAGACGAGTGAAGTCAGAGTCAAATTAGGGACGAAACGATGGACGCTGGTTACCTTGCTGCTGCTGGGCGTCGTACATGTGTATCTCGTTAACTCACCTTGCTGCTGCTGGGCGTCGTACATGTGTATCTCGTTAACTCACCTTGCTGCTGCTGGGCGTCGTACATGTGTATCTCGTTAACTCACCTTGCTGCTGCTGGGCGTCGTACATGCGTATCTCGAAGATGGGCGGCCTCTCGTTGCGCAGCAGCGTGGCCGCGCCCGTGGACGTGTCCAGCTTGTAGATGCTGCCGCTGCGGTACTCGTTCCAGAACAGGAAGTTCTTGTAGTGACAGAGGCCGAAGGCGTGGCTCAGCTCCTGGCCCTCGTACACCGTCTGGAACCAAGATAAACAAACACTCGTACACGGTCTGGAACCAGAACAAACAACACTCGTACACGGTCTGGAACCAGAACAGACAACACTCGTACACGGTCTGGAACCAGAACAGACAACACTCGTACACCGTCTGGAACCAGAACAGACAACACTCGTACACGGTCTGGAACCAAGACAGACAACACTCGTACACCGTCTGGAACCAGAACAGACAACACTCGTACACCGTCTGGAACCAAGAAAGACAACACTCGTACACCGTCTGGAACCAGAACAGACAACACTCGTACACCGTCTGGAACCAGAACAGACAACACTCGTACACCGTCTGGAACCAGAACAGACAACACTCGTACACCGTCTGGAACCAGAACAGACAACACTCGTACACCGTCTGGAACCAAGACAGACAACACTCGTACACGGTCTGGAACCAGAACAGACAACACTCGTACACCGTCTGGAACCAAGACAGACAACACTCATACACCGTCTGGAACCAAGACAGACAACACTCGTACACCGTCTGGAACCAGAACAGACAACACTCGTACACGGTCTGGAACCAGAACAGACAACACTCGTACACCGTCTGGAACCAAGACAGACAACACTCGTACACCGTCTGGAACCAAGACAGACAACACTCGTACACCGTCTGGAACCAGAACAGACAACACTCGTACACCGTCTGGAACCAGAACAGACAACACTCGTACACCGTCTGGAACCAAGACAGACAACACTCGTACACCGTCTGGAACCAAGACAGACAACACTCGTACACCGTCTGGAACCAGAACAAGACAGACAACACTCATACACGGTCTGGTCTGGAACCAGAACAAACAACACTCATATATATATCTGGGACTAAATCTGGCGCCGGTCAGCGGGCGGGCGGGCGGGACGCGAGGACAGAAGGGTGACATAATAGGTGTGAAAGTTCTGCAACGCTAGACGTTCCCGAACCTCCTGTACAAATAAACGTCGCCTTGCCTTTAACCCATTAAGACCTGAGGCCCGATTCTAAAAGAAGTGTCTTCTAAACCCTGAAATGTTTCTGTGTCGGTTGGTTCTGTGTCAGTTGGTTCTGTGTCAGTTGGTTCTGTGTCAGTTGGTTCTGTGTCAGTTGGTTCTGTGTCAGTTGGTTCTGTGTCAGTTGGTTCTGTGTCAGTTGGTTCTGTGTCGGTTGGTTCTGTGTCAGTTGGTTCTGTGTCAGTTGGTTCTGTGTCAGTTGGTTCTGTGTCAGTGGTTATTATGTCAGTGTCTCTGTGTCAGTTGGTTCTGTGTCAGTTGGTTCTGTGTCGGTTGGTTCTGTGTCAGTTGGTTCTGTGTCAGTTGGTTCTGTGTCAGTTGGTTCTGTGTCAGTTGGTTCTGTGTCAGTTGGTTCTGTGTCGGTTGGTTCTGTGTCAGTTGGTTCTGTGTCAGTTGGTTCTGTGTCAGTTGGTTCTGTGTCAGTGGTTATTATGTCAGTGTCTCTGTGTCAGTTGGTTCTGTGTCAGTTGGTTCTGTGTCAGTTGGTTCTGTGTCAGTTGGTTCTGTGTCAGTTGGTTCTGTGTCAGTTGGTTCTGTGTCGGTTGGTTCTGTGTCAGTTGGTTCTGTGTCAGTTGGTTCTGTGTCAGTGGTTATTATGTCAGTGTCTCTGTGTCAGTTGGTCAGTTGGCTCTGTGTCAGTTGGTTCTGTGTCAGTTGGTTATGTGTCAGTTGGTTCTGTGTCAGTTGGTTCTGTGTCAGTTGGTTCTGTGTCAGTTGGTGCTCAACCTTTCTCATGTCAAGGACCCCCAGGATTATCTGTATTTGGCCGCCGGCCCCCCGTCTGAAAATGTGGTGTTCTAAGTTCTTCTACGAGCTTGTAGATCTGCTATTTTTGAATAGCTATAAAATATAACATAATGCTTAGAACACCAAAAGGGGGTTCCCGTTCAGAACAGGTTAAGCAACAGAACGGTCACCTCCAGGGCCAACAGAACGGTCACCTCCAGGGCCAACAGAACGGTCACCTCCAGGGCCAACAGAACGGTCACCTCCAGGGCAAACAGAACGGTCACCTCCAGGGCCAACAGAACGGTCACCTCCAGGGCCAACAGAACGGTCACCTCCAGGGCCAACAGAACGGTCACCTCCAGGGCAAACAGAACGGTCACCTCCAGGGCAAACAGAACGGTCACCTCCAGGGCCAACAGAACGGTCACCTCCAGGGCCAACAGAACGGTCACCTCCAGGGCCAACAGAACGGTCACCCCCAGGGCCAACAGAACGGTCACCCCCAGGGCCAACAGAACGGTCACCTCCAGGGCCAACAGAACGGTCACCCCCAGGGCCAACAGAACGGTCACCTCCAGGGCAAACAGAACGGTCACCTCCAGGGCCAACAGAACGGTCACCTCCAGGGCAAACAGAACGGTCACCTCCAGGGCCAACAGAACGGTCACCCCCAGGGCCAACAGAACGGTCACCCCCAGGGCCAACAGAACGGTCACCTCCAGGGCCAACAGAACGGTCACCTCCAGGGCCAACAGAACGGTCACCTCCAGGGCAAAGGTCCTCCAGGGCAAACAGAACGGTCACCTCCAGGGCCAACAGAACGGTCACCTCCAGGGCCAACAGAACGGTCACCTCCAGGGCAAACAGAACGGTCACCTCCAGGGCAAACAGAACGGTCACCTCCAGGGCCAACAGAACACAACAGAACGGTCACCTCCAGGGCCAACAGAACGGTCACCTCCAGGGCCAACAGAACGGTCACCTCCAGGGCCAACAGAACGGTCACCTCCAGGGCAAACAGAACGGTCACCTCCAGGGCAAACAGAAAGGTCACCTCCAGGGCAAACAGAACGCTGTCTTGCCTTGAAGCAAACAGAGAGTGGTCAGAATGTTCTACCGGTCCCTGTAGTTATTAAACACAGGACAGGATGGACCAGAACCACATCAGAACTAACAACTCCCTGGACGCTAAACGCCACTTACCTCAAAGTGGGAGGTAAGTGTGCAGAGAGAGAGAGAGAGAGAGGGAGAGGAGAGAGAGAGAGAGAGAGAGAGAGAGAGAGAGAGAGAGAGAGAGAGAGAGAGAGAGAGAGAGAGAGAGAGAGAGAGAGAGAGAGAGAGACAGAGAGAGAGAGAGAGAGAGAGAGAGAGAGAGAGAGAGAGAGAGAGAGAGAGAGAGAGAGAGAGAGAGAGAGAGCTGCAGAGTGCAGACATTATTACGACAATAGAAAGGAACGTTTACTTAGAAGTCCATTGTTGTTCCGTTTGGACCATTGTTCAGATTTTAACCCATTTTACGCGGGAACCCCTTTTGGTGTTGGTGGTGCATTATGTTATAATATAGCCATTGAAAAGATCTACAAGCTCTACCGAGCTTGTCGGTCTGCTATTTTTTTTTAATCGAAGAACGACTGACATAGAAACATGGCTTTTTCAGAAAACTGTCAGGATGTAGAAGACACTTTTAGAATCTGATCTCAGGTCAGAATGGGTTAAGTAGGATAAATTGCCGCCGGGGGTCTTCAACAGGGGGTCCGGGACCCCTAGGGGGTCCTGAGAGGTACTGCAGGGTGGCCCGCCAAGTCTTTCAGTCTTTGTGCTGGTAGGGAACATTTTGCCGAAAATATATACTATCACCTAGATCTGCATATTATGGAGCCGGCCTCAAACCCCTTTAGATCTCCATATATGGAGCTGACCAGCTGTTCTTACATCCCATATGTTGATCTGACCTCATCAAACCCTGTACACTCAAGACATGCACCATATATGGCCAGTACAGAATTAAAAAATAAATAAATAATAATAATAATAATAATAATAATAATAATAATAATAATAATAATAATAATAATAATAATAATAATAGAATAATAATAATACTAATAATAATACTAATAATAAAATAATAATAATAATAATAATAATAATAATAATAATAATAATAATAATAATAATAATAATAAAAAAATAAAAATAAAATAAAATAAAATAAAATAAAACTCTGCTGTGCTGACCTTGCGTTCGGAGGTGTTGAGGTGCACCATTTCGATGCGGTCGTAGTAGGCGTCCACCCAGTAGAGGATCTGCTGGGGGATGTCCAGGCTGAGGCCGTTGGGCCACAGCACCGTCTTACTGCTCAGGAACACGTTGCGGTTGGAGCCGTCCATCCAGGCCCGCTCGATCTTCCCCCGCTTGCTGGCCTTGGGGTCCTCCTCCCAGTCGCTCCAGTACATCCACCTGATGGCCATTGATATAAATTAATATATTACATTATTAATATGTACAAAGGTACCTTTTTACCCCTAAAGGCATGGCTTGAATCAGCCGTGCACTGATGTGAAAGAGTTAAAACCTTACCAACAGAAAGTCAGGGGAAAAAATACCTTAGACGTGTGTTATGATCCTTTTTTAAGAAGATCACAACAGGATTTGTACTACACTATGTCTTCACATTCAATATTTGAGCTGTTCTTCTAACAACAATGTCATGGATTGATCAAATTATATAAACGACGGATTTCACCACGACGCGCGATCACGCATGGATGTCATGGATTGATCAAATTATATAAAAGGATTTCACCGCGACGCGCGATCACGCGCGATGTTATTCATTCATGTATTGATCAGCAGGCAGCAGCATCCAACGGTAATAAAGTTACAGAGATTAAAACACAGTGCTAAACATGCACATGTGTGCACTGAAATAAAGGGCAGAAGAATGGATTTACAACTAAGACAATCTGGTCAGAACGCGTGTGGTGTGGAGACCTCAAACAAACATAAAACTGGCAGCAACTTTTCTTCAGTGGACGACGAAGGGTAAATCAGTTAATTTATACTTTTATTACAATATCCAAACAGCATCAAGTTAACAATAATGCTGATGTTGTAGGCTATTTACTATTGTCACAGAAACACACGGCTACTGTAACTGGAGAACAAAGATAGCTACGGCCAATCGAAACGACTCTATGCAAATACGTGCAGGGATGTTCACACCCCCAAAATACGGCAACTAGTCTTTCATTATAGAGACATTTTTGCAACGTAATTAAAACGACTTAATGACACTAAAACGACTTTCTGATGGAATAAAAACATTCTTTAACATTCCAACTGTGTTAAAGTGGCTAAAAACGAAAACCACCAAAAAAAAGAAAGAATCTATTTTGTTCTATAGTGAAGTTATACTATTGCCGAGTTGTGGTTCAAATCACTGGCACTGGTCACATATATAAACCTACCCGTACAGGGGGGTGATGTCATGGTGTTATATATAAACCTACCCGTACAGGGGGGTGATGTCATGGTGTTATATATAAACCTACCTGTACAGGGGGGTGATGTCATGGTGTTATATATAAACCTACCCGTACAGGGGGGTGATGTCATGGTGTTATATATATAAACCTACCCGTACAGGGGGGTGATGTCATGGTGTTATATATAAACCTACCCGTGCAGGGGGGTGATGTCATGGTGTTATATATAAACCTACCCGTACAGGGGGGTGATGTCATGGTGTTATATATAAACCTACCCGTGCAGGGGGGTGATGTCATGGTGTTATATATAAACCTACCCGTACAGGGGGGTGATGTCATGGTGTTATATATAAACCTACCCGTACAGGGGGGTGATGTCATGGTGTTATATATAAACCTACCCGTACAGGGGGGTGATGTCATGGTGTTATATATAAACCTACCCGTACAGGGGGGTGATGTCATGGTGTTATATATAAACCTACCCGTACAGGGGGGTGATGTCATGGTGTTATATATAAACCTACCCGTACAGGGGGGTGATGTCATGGTGTTATATATAAACCTACCCGTACAGGGGGGTGATGTCATGGTGTTATATATAAACCTACCCGTACAGGGGGGTGATGTCATGGTGTTATATATAAACCTACCCGTACAGGGGGGTGATGTCATGGTGTTATATATAAACCTACCCGTACAGGGGGGTGATGTCATGGTGTTATATATAAACCTACCCGTACAGGGGGGGTGATGTCATGGTGTTATATATAAACCTACCCGTACAGGGGGGTGATGTCATGGTGTTATATATAAACCTACCCGTGCAGGGGGGTGATGTCATGGTGTTATATATAAACCTACCCGTACAGGGGGGGTGATGTCATGGTGTTATATATAAACCTACCCGTACAGGGGGGTGATGTCATGGTGTTATATATAAACCTACCCGTGCAGGGGGGTGATGTCATGGTGTTATATATAAACCTACCCGTACAGGGGGGTGATGTCATGGTGTTATATATAAACCTACCCGTACAGGGGGGTGATGTCATGGTGTTATATATAAACCTACCCGTGCAGGGGGGTGATGTCATGGTGTTATATATAAACCTACCCGTACAGGGGGGTGATGTCATGGTGTTATATATAAACCTACCCGTGCAGGGGGGTGATGTCATGGTGTTATATATAAACCTACCCGTGAAGGGGGGTGATGTCATGGTGTTATATATAAACCTACCCATACAGGGGGGTGATGTCATGGTGTTATATATAAACCTACCCGTACAGGGGGGTGATGTCATGGTGTTATATATATAAACCTACCCGTACAGGGGGGGTGATGTCATGGTGTTATATATAAACCTACCCGTACAGGGGGGTGATGTCATGGTGTTATATATAAACCTACCCGTACAGGGGGGTGATGTCATGGTGTTATATATAAACCTACCCGTACAGGGGGGTGATGTCATGGTGTTATATATATAAACCTACCCGTACAGGGAGGTGATGTCATGGTGTTATATATAAACCTACCCGTACAGGGGGGTGATGTCATGGTGTTATATATAAACCTACCCGTACAGGGGGGTGATGTCATGGTGTTATATATAACATGACTGGTCAATGAGAGCAGACCTTGACAAACAGCTACGCTTCCCCTTTGACATCACCATCACCACACTGAGACCCGACATCGTCCTGTGGTCATCAACCGAGAAGCGAGTCCTGTTAGTCGAGTTGACAGTCCCTTGGGAGCAGAACATTCAGGAAGCGTACGAGAGGAAAAAGGCCCGGTATGCAGATCTAGTGGCAGAATGCCAAGAGAAAGGCTGGAGAGCAACAACCTATCCAGTGGAAGTCGGATGCCGCGGCTATGCCGGCCTCTCAACAAACCGCTTCTTGAGGGATATCGGCTTCACGGCAGCAAAGGCCAAGAAGGTCCTAAAGGATCTCTCGGAGGAAGCGGAAAAGGGAAGTTTCTGGCTCTGGCTGAGAAGAAAGGACAGGAGTTGGGGGAAACGAGATGCCACACAGTGAAAAACCTGATTATCGTAATCCAGCTGCAGGGAGCGGCGGGGAGACGTCCCTGACCGCTGCCCCACCATCCTGAGATGTTCTGGTGTTTAATGGGGCGAAACATCAGTGAAGGATGGCTCCCAGCTGATGACCCTGCAGCTGGTACTTAGGCACTGGCTGAAGTGGGCCTGACGGAAGCGGCCCGTGAGGTTCCAACAGCAACCTACGCTTCCAAACCATCAGGTATGCGGTCAGGTGAAAGCCTGGCTCAGGGAGGAGGGCGTCCCTGCCATGCAGAGTCTAGGGTCACTACCTGTGAGCAAGGGGCAAGGCCAGGATGGCTCTCATCTGAAACCCTACAGCTGGCGCTTAGGCACCGTCGGAGGTGCGTCAGGCAGAAATGCCCTGCAGGTACCAACAACTGCCTGTCATGTAAATTTGCTTTCTGGGAAACCAGTGACTACTGAGAATAGTTCAGTTGGAGTCCAGGGAAGACTGGAGGACTGTCAGGAAAGTCTGACTGGCAGCGGGGAAGACTGCACCTGGGGTGGGCGGGCTAGTTACCCTTCCCACAGGCCAATTTGGGCCAACCCAAGCAAACTACGAGTAAACGAAAGAAAAGACAACCCAGTGGTCCTCCGAGAGGTGGGATGGAAGAAGGACCAGTAAGGACAGACACAACGGCAACGAACGGAACGGATACGACAAAGGAAAAGATTCTCAGGACATGCACATGTGGATGGACGAAGGTAACAACCTTCAGGGGATTGAGAGCACACCAAAGGATCAAAAAGTGTCTTAGGGATGACCAAATGCAACCTTGCACTGCCCAGGCAGATGAGACAAGAAGGGAACAGAGCCAGGTTGAGCACCACAGCGCTAATGAGCCCACTTTTGCAGATAGTCAAAATCCACCAGAACCCCCTGACACCAACTCCCTGGTGAACCCTCAAGCTGAAGAAAGGATCCCAACAACAGAGGACAGAAGAAAGGAGAAAGAGCCAGGCAGGAAAAATAACATCATGTGGCCAAAGGCAAAAGACTCTGACATCTGGAGTAAGTTGGACGATGACCTGGCACTCACTCTCAAGAACTCCCTCAAAGGCAATGGGGAAAACAAAGTGAATATCTTCAGTGAGATAATCTACGATGAATGCCTTGGCAGGTTTGGCCAGAAGGAGAAGAAAAAGGAACACATGCCCAAAGCCAAGAGTAGAAGAGAAAAGGAAATCCTGCAGCTCGTGAAAGAACGAAGAGCACTACGCAAGGCTTGGAGAAAGGCGGAGACACATGAGAAGAAAGCCCTGCAAGCTTTATGGGATGAAGTGAAGAGCCGTCTAACATCACTTAGGAGGGCTGAACGTATTCGAAAGAGGAGGAAGAGGAAAGAGAGTCAGCGCTCAAGGTTCCTAAAGGACCCCTTCAAAATGTCCAGAAGCCTGCTGGAGGAGAAAAAGAGTGGCAGCTTGGTCATGGCAAAGGAAGATCTCGAGGAGCACCTAAAGAGGCAGATGTCAGATGCAGGAGGGCATCTCCCTCTTGGGTCCCCTGGCCATGTTCCCCAACCAACTGCTCCAACCACGGAGTTTGAGCTTGTACCACCCAAGCTGAGCGAAGTGAGTGATGTAGTAAGAAGAGCAAGGTCAAGCTCCGCCCCCGGGCCGAATGGAATTCCATACAAGATCTACAAAAGATGCCCTCAAGTCCTGGAAGAGCTATGGAAACTGATGAGGCTGATTTGGAAACAACGGAGGGTCCCGGTTGAGTGGCGTAGAGCTGTGGCCATCCTGATTCCAAAAGAACAGGATTCGTCCACCATTGGCCAATTCCGAAGCATTGCTCTCCTCAACGTAGAAGGAAAGATCTTCTTCTCTGTCATTGCCAAAAGATTGACCAAGTTCCTACTACAAAACAACTACATTGACACAAGCTGTCAAAAAGCTGGAGTCCCAGGGTTCTCAGGGTGTTCAGAACACGCAACGATAATCTGGGATCAGATCCAGTTTGCCAAGAGAGAAAAGAAGGACCTCCATTTGGTTTGGTTGGACCTGGAGAACGCATATGGGTCTGTCCCACATCAGCTGATTAGTTTTGCCCTTGACTTTTTCCATGTGCCGGTATGGGTCAAGAACATCATAGAGAGCTACTATGCAGATGTGAAGATTTGCCATTCGCTGCAGAACTATACGACTGACTGGCAGCAACTGGGAAGGGGAATAGCTATGGGGTGCGCAATCTCACCCATCCTCTTCACAGCCTCTTTTGAGGTCATCCTGATTGGAGCGAGGACAATGGTCAGAGGAGTGCGCAATAGTGCAGGCCTACGATTGCCACCACTTCGCTGCTTCATGGATGATGTCACAAGCCTACTGCAAACAGCTGCATGTACAGCACGGCTCCTCAAGAGGTTTGAAGAGTTGCTGTCCTGGGCCAGGATGAGGATAAAATCCAGTAAGTCTCGCAGCCTCTCAATCCGCAAGGGTAGGCAAATGGACTCAGTCTCTTTTCAAGTGGCAGGAGAGAGAATTCCTGTGCTTGCAGAACAACCACTCAGAAGCTTGGGCAGAGAATACACAGCTGATCTCACAGACAAGCACATGGCAGCTGCAGTCACAGACCAACTGAAAGAGGGTTTGAAAAGGATCGACCAGAGCTACCTTCCTGGCAAGTTCAAAGTCTGGTGCTATCAACACACACTCTACCAGCGTGTGATGTGGCCACTAAAGATGTGCGAGATAACAACAACAACAGTCACAAAGCTGGATGCCAAGGCCAACAACTACATCCGAAAGTGGCTTGGACTCCCAAGATGCCTCTCTGATGCTGCACTGTTTGGAACAAATGCACTACAGCTACCACTGAAGAACATCACAACGGGTTACAGGCTGGAGAAGTCCAGGCTAGTGCTGGAACTCAGACAGTCTAGTGACCACCTGGTCAGAAATGCTGGTGCTAAGATCCGGACAGGCAGAGCATGGAAGGCAGAGGAGTGTGTGGACGATGCAATCTCCAGATTGAAACACCAAGAGCTTGTCGGAAGAACACAGCAGGGAAGGCGCGGCCTTGGCTGGGGAGAGTCACAGAAGCTGTGGTCAAAAGCATCCTTGAAAGAAAGGAAAAATCTGGTGGTCACAGAGGTGACAAGGATGGAGGAAGACAGGTTCTTTGCCAAGTCCATTGGCCAATGTCAGCAAGGCCAGTGGACAAAGTGGGAGGGATTCCTACCACGGTCAGTAAAATGGTGTGACCTGTGGAGGATGCCTCAGGCAAGACTAAGTTTTCTGATCAGAGCCACGTATGACACCCTTCCTACTCCAACAAACCTGGCACGGTGGTACGGCTCTGAGGACAACTGTGGCCTCTGTGAAACAGGCAAGGGAAGCCTCCGCCATATCCTGTGTGGCTGCCAGACAGCCTTGGCCCAGGGTCGTTACAGGTGGCGTCATGACCAGGTATTAAGGAAGCTGGCGGAACACACAGAGAACATGAGAGTCCTGGCCAATGAGAAGTCAACATCCCAACAGAGGCAACTGGTTCAGTTCGTAACAGAGGGACAACCCAAGAGAAACTGCCCTAAAGCAGGCAGAACAGCGGTCCTGACTCCAGGCAAAGACTGGTCAATGAGAGCAGACCTTGACAAACAGCTACGCTTCCCCTTTGACATCACCATCACCACACTGAGACCCGACATCGTCCTGTGGTCATCAACCGAGAAGCGAGTCCTGTTAGTCGAGTTGACAGTCCCTTGGGAGCAGAACATTCAGGAAGCGTACGAGAGGAAAAAGGCCCGGTATGCAGATCTAGTGGCAGAATGCCAAGAGAAAGGCTGGAGAGCAACAACCTATCCAGTGGAAGTCGGATGCCGCGGCTATGCCGGCCTCTCAACAAACCGCTTCTTGAGGGATATCGGCTTCACGGCAGCAAAGGCCAAGAAGGTCCTAAAGGATCTCTCGGAGGAAGCGGAAAAGGGAAGTTTCTGGCTCTGGCTGAGAAGAAAGGACAGGAGTTGGGGGAAACGAGATGCCACACAGTGAAAAACCTGATTATCGTAATCCAGCTGCAGGGAGCGGCGGGGAGACGTCCCTGACCGCTGCCCCACCATCCTGAGATGTTCTGGTGTTTAATGGGGCGAAACATCAGTGAAGGATGGCTCCCAGCTGATGACCCTGCAGCTGGTACTTAGGCACTGGCTGAAGTGGGCCTGACGGAAGCGGCCCGTGAGGTTCCAACAGCAACCTACGCTTCCAAACCATCAGGTATGCGGTCAGGTGAAAGCCTGGCTCAGGGAGGAGGGCGTCCCTGCCATGCAGAGTCTAGGGTCACTACCTGTGAGCAAGGGGCAAGGCCAGGATGGCTCTCATCTGAAACCCTACAGCTGGCGCTTAGGCACCGTCGGAGGTGCGTCAGGCAGAAATGCCCTGCAGGTACCAACAACTGCCTGTCATGTAAACCTACCCGTACAGGGGGGTGATGTCATGGTGTTATATATAAACCTACCCGTGAAGGGGGGTGATGTCATGGTGTTATATATAAACCTACCCATACAGGGGGGTGATGTCATGGTGTTATATATAAACCTACCCGTACAGGGGGGTGATGTCATGGTGTTATATATATAAACCTACCCGTACAGGGAGGTGATGTCATGGTGTTATATATAAACCTACCCGTACAGGGGGGTGATGTCATGGTGTTATATATAAACCTACCCGTACAGGGGGGTGATGTCATGGTGTTATATATAAACCTACCCGTACAGGGGGGTGATGTCATGGTGTTATATATAAACCTACCCGTACAGGGGGGTGATGTCATGGTGTTATATATAAACCTACCCGTACAGGGGGGTGATGTCATGGTGTTATATATAAACCTACCCGTACAGGGGGGTGATGTCATGGTGTTATATATATAAACCTACCCGTACAGGGAGGTGATGTCATGGTGTTATATATAAACCTACCCGTACAGGGGGGTGATGTCATGGTGTTATATATAAACCTACCCGTACAGGGGGGTGATGTCATGGTGTTATATATAAACCTACCCGTACAGGGGGGTGATGTCATGGTGTTATATATAAACCTACCCGTACAGGGGGGTGATGTCATGGTGTTATATATAAACCTACCCGTACAGGGGGGTGATGTCATGGTGTTATATATAAACCTACCCGTACAGGGGGGTGATGTCATGGTGTTATATATAAACATACCCGTACAGGGGGGTGATGTCATGGTGTTATATATAAACCTACCCGTACAGGGGGGTGATGTCATGGTGTTATATATATAAACCTACCCGTACAGGGGGGTGATGTCATAGTGTTATATATAAACCTACCCGTGCAGGGGGGTGATGTCATGGTGTTATATATATATAAACCTACCCGTACAGGTGGGTGATGTCATGGTGTTATATATATAAACCTACCCGTACAGGGGGGTGATGTCATGGTGTTATATATAAACCTACCCGTACAGGGGGGTGATGTCATGGTGTTATATATAAACCTACCCGTACAGGGGGGTGATGTCATGGTGTTATATATAAACCTACCCGTGCAGGGGGGTGATGTCATGGTGTTATATATATAAACCTACCCGTACAGGGGGGTGATGTCATGGTGTTATATATATAAACCTACCCGTACAGGGGGGTGATGTCATGGTGTTATATATAAACCTACCCGTACAGGGGGGTGATGTCATGGTGTTATATATAAACCTACCCGTACAGGGGGGTGATGTCATGGTGTTATATATAAACCTACCCGTACAGGGGGGGTGATGTCATGGTGTTATATATAAACCTACCCGTACAGGGGGGTGATGTCATGGTGTTATATATAAACCTACCCGTACAGGGGGGTGATGTCATGGTGTTATATATAAACCTACCCGTACAGGGGGGTGATGTCATGGTGTTATATATATATATATAAACCTACCCGTGCAGGGGGGTGATGTCATGGTGTTATATATAAACCTACCCGTACAGGGGGGTGATGTCATGGTGTTATATATAAACCTACCCGTACAGGGGGGTGATGTCATGGTGTTATATATAAACCTACCCGTGGAGGGGGGTGATGTCATGGTGTTATATATAAACCTACCCGTACAGGGGGGTGATGTCATGGTGTTATATATAAACCTACCCGTGCAGGGGGGTGATGTCATGGTGTTATATATATAAACCTACCCGTACAGGGGGGTGATGTCATGGTGTTATATATAAACCTACCCGTGGAGGGGGGTGATGTCATGGTGTTATATATAAACCTACCCGTACAGGGGGGTGATGTCATGGTGTTATATATAAACCTACCCGTGCAGGGGGGTGATGTCATGGTGTTATATATAAACCTACCCGTACAGGGGGGTGATGTCATGGTGTTATATATAAACCTACCCGTGCAGGGGGGTGATGTCATGGTGTTATATATAAACCTACCCGTACAGGGGGGTGATGTCATGGTGTTATATATAAACCTACCCGTGCAGGGGGGTGATGTCATGGTGTTATATATAAACCTACCCGTACAGGGGGGTGATGTCATGGTGTTATATATAAACCTACCCGTACAGGGGGGTGATGTCATGGTGTTATATATAAACCTACCCGTGGAGGGGGGTGATGTCATGGTGTTATATATATATAAACCTACCCGTACAGGGGGGTGATGTCATGGTGTTATATACATATAAACCTACCCGTACAGGGGGGTGATGTCATGGTGTTATATATATATAAACCTACCCGTACAGGGGGGTGATGTCATGGTGTTATATATATATAAACCTACCCGTACAGGGGGGTGATGTCATGGTGTTATATATAAACCTACCCGTACAGGGAGGTGATGTCATGGTGTTATATATAAACCTACCCGTGCAGGGGGGTGATGTCATGGTGTTATATATAAACCTACCCGTACATGGGGGTGATGTCATGGTGTTATATATAAACCTACCCGTACAGGGGGGTGATGTCATGGTGTTATATATAAACCTACCCGTACAGGGGGGTGATGTCATGGTGTTATATATAAACCTACCCGTGCAGGGGGGTGATGTCATGGTGTTATATATAAACCTACCCGTACAGGGGGGTGATGTCATGGTGTTATATATATAAACCTACCCGTACAGGGGGGTGATGTCATGGTGTTATATATATAAACCTACCCGTACAGGGGGGTGATGTCA
>NC_139716.1:44184128-44214128 GCF_964188405.1 Protomyctophum parallelum
TGACCCACCGGTTTTTGAGATATGGCTTATAGAGTAATAATGTCTTGCAGAGAAACAGCTATAGACACATATTTCAGACATGCTCTAGTATGTGAAGAAGAGTCTGCCTGTGCTATTAACCAATTCTGACCTGAGATCAGATTCATACGAGGTTTCCCACTGGACACACACTGTGTCTGATGATTAACCCATTCTGACCTCAGATCAGATTCTGAAAATGTCAGTCGTTCTTCGATTTTTCAAAAATAGCAGATCTACAAGCTCGTAGCGCTCCACTCGGTGGCGCGATATGAGCTTGTGGATCTGCTATTTTTCAATAGCTGAAGCATAACATGATGCTAACACCAAAATGGGTTCCCGTTCAGAATGGGTTAACTCATTTTGGATGAAATCAACACATAAATCATTTAATTTCCTCTCCTGAACAGTTATATAGTCTTGCTGCCATGACTATATTTGTATCAAAGAGAGTCACGTTTGTAGTAAAACGACTAAAATCTTAATTTCTTTATGGTTTGTCAAACGTGTTCCGTGGTACGAGTAAGTAAATCAATGTATATCCCTTCCTAATGAAAATAGAAAATCAACAAAGTCTTCAGATATTTGTAGTGAAGCAGAAGTTTAAAGTATACAAGTACCTCAGAAGTGCTTAGAGTGTGTAAATGTACTAATAGTTGTGGAGAGAAGTGGCTACATGGGCTCAGGTTAGGATGAAACACGAGCTGGGGAAAAATGTGTTGCTTTTCTGCATTTTTTCCCCCATTTTAGGAATTACTTTTATAATGCGGATTGGACCCTTCCATTTCATTCATAAATTCCTTCCCGGGAGCAGTTTTTTTTAATTTAAGCCATAAATGTATCTCCCTCCCTCCCTCTCCCTCTCTCCCTCTCTCCCTCTCTCTCTCTCTCTCTCTCTCTCTCCCCCTCCCCCTCCCCCTCTCCCTCTCCCCCTGTTCCTCTCTCTCTCCCTCTCTCCCTCTCTCCCTCTCTCTCTCTCTCTCTCTCTCTCTCCCCCTCACACGAGGTCAAGTTTATGGTCAGAACCAGCAGTGGAAATAAAGTCAGAAGTTACAAAATATAAATGAGTACTAAAGTATAAAAATAGTGCCGTCTTTGAAGTACCAGAAGCAGGAAGTAGTCATCGTGAAGAAGGTCCCGTTTTAAAATGTATACAAAGTCTACACGCTCACAACGCGCCACGTCGCGACACGTTGTCTCAACGCGACGATGGTTTTGAGATTTTGAGACGATTTTTGACATTAGAAACATGATGTTAAGAGAACCACTGACATTAGAAACATGATGTTAAGAGAACCACTGACATTAGAAACATGAGGTTAAGAGAACCACTGACATTAGAAACATGAGGTTAAGAGAACCACTGACATTAGAAACATGAGGTTAAGAGAACCACTGACATTAGAATCATGATGTTAAGAGAACCACTGACATTAGAAACATGATGTTAAGATAACCACTGACATTAGAAACGTGATGTTAAGAGAACCACTGACATTAGAAACATGATGTTAAGAGAACCACTGACATTAGAAACATGATGTTAAGAGAACCACTGACATTAGAAACATGATGTTAAGATAACCACTGACATTAGAAACATGATGTTAAGAGAACCACTGACATTAGAAACATGATGTTAAGAGAACCACTGACATTAGAAACATGATGTTAAGAGAACCACTGACATTAGAAACATGATGTTAAGAGAACCACTGACATTAGAAACATGAGGTTAAGATAACCACTGACATTAGAAACATGATGTTAAGAGAACCACTGACATTAGAAACATGAGGTTAAGAGAACCACTGACATTAGAAACATGAGGTTAAGAGAACCACTGACATTAGAAACATGATGTTAAGAGAACCACTGACATTAGAAACATGATGTTAAGAGAACCACTGACATTAGAATCATGATGTTAAGAGAACCACTGACATTAGAAACATGATGTTAAGATAACCACTGACATTAGAAACATGATGTTAAGAGAACCACTGACATTAGAAACATGATGTTAAGATAACCACTGACATTAGAAACATGAGGTTAAGAGAACCACTGACATTAGAAACATGAGGTTAAGAGAACAACTGACATTATAAACATGAGGTTAAGAGAACCACTGACATTAGAAACATGAGGTTAAGAGAACCACTGACATTAGAAACATGATGTTAAGATAACCACTGACATTAGAAACATGAGGTTAAGAGAACCACTGACATTAGAAACATGGTGTTAAGTGAACCACTGACATTAGAAACATGATGTTAAGAGAACCACTGACATTAGAAACATGAGGTTAAGAGAACCACTGACATTAGAACATGAGGTTAAGAGAACCACTGACATTAGAAACATGAGGTTAAGAGAACCACTGACATTAGAAACATGATGTTAAGAGAACCACTGACATTAGAAACATGATGTTAAGAGAACCACTGACATTAGAAACATGATGTTAAGAGAACCACTGACATTAGAAACATGATGTTAAGAGAACCACTGACATTAGAAACATGAGGTTAAGAGAACAACTGACATTAGAAACATGAGGTTAAGAGAACCACTGAAATTAGAAACACGAGGTTAAGATAACCACTGACATTAGAAACATGATGTTAAGAGAACCACTGACATTAGAAACATGAGGTTAAGAGAACCACTGACATTAGAAACATGATGTTAAGAGAACCACTGACATTAGAAACATGAGGTTAAGAGAACCACTGACATTAGAAACACGAGGTTAAGAGAACCACTGACATTAGAAACATGATGTTAAGATAACCACTGACATTAGAAACACGAGGTTAAGATAACCACTGACATTAGAAACATGATGTTAAGAGAACCACTGACATTAGAAACATGAGGTTAAGAGAACCACTGACATTATAAACATGAGGCTTTTCCAGAAGACATTTTGGTCATCTGCCCACCCTCACCCCGGAGAAGCAAATATTTATTTCGTTAAAAACCAGGGCAAGAATATATATATTCAAAGATTTGCCCCTGCATTTTCACGATTAAAATAAATAAATAGCAGATCTACATACAAGCTCGTAGCGCGGAGCTGCTATTCTTTTCAATGGCTAAAGTATAACACATTAATGGCTTAAAAACACCCAAAGGGGGGTGGGGGGTGTGAGCCTCTCTGAGGCCTCTCCATGTCCTGCTGCTGCTCTAGACAACACTGTGTGCCTTTCAGCCCAAAACACAACAACAAACAACTAACACTAAACACAATGACAACAAAGACAAGGCCTGGAGAGAGAGAGAGAGAGAGAGAGAGAGAGAGAGAGAGAGAGAGAGAGAGAGAGAGAGAGAGAGAGAGAGAGAGAGAGAGAGACAGAGAGAGAGAGACAGAGAGAGAGAGAGAGAGAGAGAGAGAGAGAGAGAGAGAGAGAGAGAGAGAGAGAGAGAGAGAGAGAGAGAGAGAGAGACAGAGAGAGAGAGACAGAGAGAGAGAGACAGAGAGAGAGAGAGAGAGAGAGAGACGAGAGAGAGAGAGAGAGAGAGAGAGAGAGCACAGCAAGGCCTGGAGAGAGAGAGAGAGAGAGAGAGAGAGAGAGAGAGAGAGCACAGCAAGGCCTGGAGAGAGAGAGAGAGAGAGAGAGAGAGAGAGAGAGAAACTGAATACTACAACATGACGTAACGATATCATCCTGATGACTACAAAACAATACTACAACATGACGTAACGATATCATCCTGATGACTACAAAACAATGACTACAACATGACGTAACGATATCATCCTGATGACTACAAAACAATGACTACAACATGACGTAACGATATCATCCTGATGACTACAAAACAATACTACAACATGACGTAACGATATCATCCTGATGACTACAAAACAATGACTACAACATGACGTAACGATATCATCCTGATGACTACAAAACAATGACTACAACATGACGTAACGATATCATCCTGATGACTACAAAACAATGACTACAACATGACGTAACGATATCATCCTGATGACTACAAAACAATGACTACAACATGACGTAACGATATCATCCTGATGACTACAAAACAATACTACAACATGACGTAACGATAGCATCCTGATGACTACAAAACAATGACGTAACGATATCATCCTGATGACTACAAAACAATGACTACAACATGACGTAACGATATCATCCTGATGACTACAAAACAATGACTACAACATGACGTAACGATATCATCCTGATGACTACAAAACAATACTACAACATGACGTAACGATAGCATCCTGATGACTACAAAACAATGACTACAACATGACGTAACGATATCACCCTGATGACTACAAAACAATACTACAACATGACGTAACGATATCATCCTGATGACTACAAAACAATACTACAACATGACGTAACGATATCATCCTGATGACTACAAAACAATACTACAACATGACGTAACGATATCATCCTGATGACTACAAAACAATGACTACAACATGACGTAACGATATCACCCTGATGACTACAAAACAATACTACAACATGACGTAACTATATCATCCTGATGACTACAAAACAATACTACAACATCACGTAACGATATCATCATGATGACTACAAAACAATGACTACAACATGACGTAACGATATCACCCTGATGACTACAAAACAATACTACAACATGACGTAACGATATCATCCTGATGAATACATAACAACACTACAACATGACGTAAGGATATCATCCTGATGACTACAAAACAATGACTACAACATGACGTAACGATATCATCCTGTCGACTACAAAACAATGACTACAACATGACGTAAGGATATCATCCTGTCGACTACAAAACAATACTACAACATGACGTAACGATATCATCCTGATGAATACATAACAACACTACAACATGACGTAAGGATATCATCCTGATGACTACAAAACAATGACTACAACATGACGTAACGATGTCATCCTGTCGACTACAAAACAATACTACAACATGACGTAACGATATCATCCTGATGACTACAAAACAATACTACAACATGACGTAACGATATCATCCTGATGACTACAAAACAATACTACAACATGACGTAACGATATCATCCTGTCGACTACAAAACAATGACTACAACATGACGTAACGATGTCATCCTGATGGCTACAAAACAATACTACAACATGACGTAAGGATATCATCCTGATGACTACAAAACAATGACTACAACATGACGTAACGATATCACCCTGATGACTACAAAACAATACTACAACATGACGTAACTATATCATCCTGATGACTACAAAACAATACTACAACATGACGTAACGATATCATCCTGATGACTACAAAACAATGACTACAACATGACGTAACGATATCACCCTGATGACTACAAAACAATACTACAACATGACGTAACTATATCATCCTGATGACTACAAAACAATACTACAACATCACGTAACGATATCATCATGATGACTACAAAACAATGACTACAACATGACGTAACGATATCACCCTGATGACTACAAAACAATACTACAACATGACGTAACGATATCATCCTGATGAATACATAACAACACTACAACATGACGTAAGGATATCATCCTGATGACTACAAAACAATGACTACAACATGACGTAACGATATCATCCTGTCGACTACAAAACAATGACTACAACATGACGTAAGGATATCATCCTGTCGACTACAAAACAATACTACAACATGACGTAACGATATCATCCTGATGAATACATAACAACACTACAACATGACGTAAGGATATCATCCTGATGACTACAAAACAATGACTACAACATGACGTAACGATGTCATCCTGTCGACTACAAAACAATACTACAACATGATGTAACGATATCATCCTGATGACTACAAAACAATACTACAACATGACGTAACGATATCATCCTGTCGACTACAAAACAATGACTACAACATGACGTAACGATGTCATCCTGATGACTACAAAACAATACTACAACATGACGTAAGGATATCATCCTGATGACTACAAACCAATGACTACAACATGACGTAACGATATCATCCTGTCGACTACAAAACAATACTACAACATGACGTAACGATATCATCCTGATGACTACAAAACAATGACTACAACATGACGTAACAATATCATCCTGATGGCTACAAAACAATACTACAACATGACGTAACGATATCATCCTGATGACTACAGAACAATACTACAACATGACGTAACAATATCATCCTGATGACTACAAAACAATACTACAACATGACGTAACGATATCATCCTGATGACTACAAGACAATACTACAACATGACGTAACGATATCATCCTGATGACTACAAAACAATGACTACAACATGGCATAACAATATCATCCTGATGGCTACAAAACAATACTACAACATGACGTAACGATATCATCCTGATGACTACAAAACAATACTACAACACGACGTAACGATATCATCCTGATGACTACAAAACAATACTACAACATGACGTAACGATATCATCCCGATGACTACAAAACAATACTACAACATGACGTAACGATATCCTGATGACTACAAAACAATACTACAACATGACGTAACGATATCATCCTGATGACTACAAAACAATGACTACAACATGACGTAACGATATCATCCTGATGACTACAAAACAATGACTACAACATGACGTAACGATATCATCCTGATGAAGTCATCAGGATGATATCGTTACGTCATGTTGTAGTCATTGTTTTGTAGTCATCAGGATGATATCGTTACGTCATGTTGTAGTCATTGTTTTGTAGTCCTACAAAACAATGACTACAACATGACGTAACGATATCATCCTGATGACTACAAAACAATGACTACAACATGACGTAACGATATCATCCGCTCCCGACAGGATCATACAGACTTTTGAAACAGAGACCAGGCTTTCCTCCGAGGCGGTGGAAAGCCTGGTGAGGCGAGGTTAGGGAAGCAATAGTGACCACTCTGGACTGACTGACTGACTGTGTGTGTGTGTGTGTGTGTGTGTGTGTGTGTGTGTGCGTGTGTGCTCGTGCGTGTACACGTGCGCATACAGACAGAGGATGTTATTGTAATGCAGATCTCCAGTTCCAGTCAATCTTGTCTCACAAACACAAACCCCGGTTTGTTTGACAAATAAATGTAGCCTCTCTGCTTTATTGACTCAGGCTGCGGCCAAGATAATTTTAATACCGTGACCTTCAAATACCTGGACGTACGAAAAGGCCATTTCTGGCTGGAAGCGCCGGTCAATGAAACACTATTTTATTCCGGAGCAGACCAGTGTTGTTTTTGGCAGCACATTTTGATTTTAGTCGTAGTCTCATTTAGTTTTAGTCACATTTTAGTCACCTGCTGGAATGTCTTAGTGTTAGTCTAGTTTTAGTCGACTAAACATCATATGATTTTAGTCGACAAAATCTACAGTTGATTTAGTCGACTAAAATGTATTTTGGCGGGCCTTGATGCCGTCGTATATAGTGACTGTTTTTACACTTGCTGAAAATAGCCGATCTACAAGCGCTGTGACGCGTTGTGAGCTTGTAGATCGGCTATTTTCAGCATGCAACCAAGTGTAAAATGACTTATACTGGATCTCTTGTCCACTAGTCCCTTCCTAACATTTTAGTCTAGTTTTTATTTGTTGACGAAATTGTCAGCATATTTAGTCTTATAGTTTTAGTCATCATAGCGTAGTTTTGATTTAGTTTCCATTTAGTTTTCGTCAGTGGAAAAAGGTTTTTCGTCTTAGTTTTAGTCGACGAAAACAACACTAGAGCAGAGGGTGCGGTTACACATTTATTGTATGCACAATGTTTGTGTTTACACACTCTTTGTCTTCAATGTTTGTGTTTACACACTCTTGTCTTCAATGTTTGTGTTTCCACACTCTTGTCTTCAATGTTTGCGTTTCCACACTCTTGTCTTCAATGTTTGTGTTTACACACTCTTGTCTTCAATGTTTGTGTTTACACACTCTTGTCTTCAATGTTTGCGTTTACACACTCTTGTCTTCAATGTTTGTGTTTACACACTCTTGTCTTCAATGTTTGTGTTTACACACTCTTGTCTTCAATGTTTTGTTTACACACTCTTGTCTTCAATGTTTGCGTTTCCACACTCTTGTCTTCAATGTTTGCGTTTACACACTCTTGTCTTCAATGTTTTGTTTACACAGTCTTGTCTTCAATGTTTTGTTTACACACTCTTGTCTTCAATGTTTGCGTTTCCACACTCTTGTCTTCAATGTTTTGTTTCCACACTCTTGTCTTCAATTTTTTGTTTACACACTCTTGTCTTCAATGTTTGCGTTTCCACACTCTTGCCTTCAATGTTTGCGTTTCCACACTCTTGTCTTCAATGTTTGCGTTTACACACTCTTGTCTTCAATGTTTGCGTTTCCACACTCTTGTCTTCAATGTTTGCGTTTACACACTCTTGTCTTCAATGTTTGCGTTTACACACTCTTGTCTTCAATGTTTTGTTTACACACTCTTGTCTTCAATGTTTTGTTTACACACTCTTGTCTTCAATGTTTTGTTTACACACTCTTGTCTTCAATGTTTTGTTTACACACTCTTTGTCTTCAATGTTTGCGTTTACACACTCTTGTCTTCAATGTTTGCGTTTACACACTCTTGTCTTCAATGTTTGTGTTTCCACACTCTTGTCTTCAATGTTTGCGTTTACACACTCTTGTCTTCAATGTTTGTGTTTCCACACTCTTGTCTTCAATGTTTGTGTTTCCACACTCTTGTCTTCAATGTTTGTGTTTACACACTCTTGTCTTCAATGTTTGTGTTTACACACTCTTGCCTTCAATGTTTGTGTTTACACACTCTTGTCTTCAATGTTTGTGTTTACACACTCTTGCCTTCAATGTTTGCGTTTACACACTCTTGTCTTCAATGTTTGCGTTTCCACACTCTTGTCTTCAATGTTTGCGTTTCCACAGACCCTCAGAGTTGGACATGGGAGGGCCTCAGAAACAATACATAAAATATAAACACTGCCTGAAGGAATTCAGCTGAGCCAAAAACGCTGTCAGACAAACATATCTGTGGTTGTGTATTTACCAGAAGTCAGCACTTCAACCACTCCTATAGACAGCTGTGTGTGTGGATCCCTGGGTCCTTGTGTCCCTGGGTCCTTGTGTCCCTGGGTCCTTGTGTCCCTGGGTCCTTGTGTCCCTGGGTCCTTGTGTCCCTGGGTCCTTGTGTCCATGGGTCCTTGTGTCCCTGGGTCCTTGTGTCCCTGGGTCCTTGTGTCCATGGGTCCTTGTGTCCCTGGGTCCATGTGTCCCTGGGTCCATGTGTCCCTGGGTCCTTGTGTCCATGGGTCCTTGTGTCCATGGGTCCTTGTGTCCATGGGTCCTTGTGTCCCTGGGTCCTTGTGTCCCTGGGTCCTTGTGTCCCTGGGTCCTTGTGTCCATGGGTCCTTGTGTCCCTGGGTCCTTGTGTCCATGGGTCCTTGTGTCCATGGGTCCTTGTGTCCATGGGTCCTTGTGTCCATGGGTCCTTGTGTCCATGGGTCCTTGTGTCCATGGGTCCTTGTGTCCCTGTGTCCATGGGTCCTTGTGTCCCTGGGTCCTTGTGTCCCTGGGTCCTTGTGTCCCTGGGTCCTTGTGTCCCTGGGTCCTTGTGTCCATGGGTCCTTGTGTCCATGGGTCCTTGTGTCCATGGGTCCTTGTGTCCCTGGGTCCTTGTGTCCATGGGTCCTTGTGTCCATGGGTCCTTGTGTCCATGGGTCCTTGTGTCCATGGGTCCTTGTGTCCATGGGTCCTTGTGTCCATGGGTCCTTGTGTCCCTGTGTCCATGGGTCCTTGTGTCCCTGGGTCCTTGTGTCCCTGTGTCCATGGGTCCTTGTGTCCCTGGGTCCCTGGGTCCATGTGTCCAAGCACGAAAATGTGTCCAAGCACGACAATGTGTCCGAGCGCGAACATAGCGTCATTGCACAGCCTATAACGGCCAAGCTACACCATGTGTGCGTTTGACGTAAGCGCACTGCGCGCGCAAAGTATGCGTGCGAAACGCCCCGGCTACACCAGATCTGTGGCGCGCGGCAGATTTGTGTGCGGGACCTTCCGGGAGGATATATAGATACGCACACATGGGGGCATACATACGCACGTAATTTTTTTTAGAACCGATCCTATTTTTAGAGCACGCGTAGGATGGCCCGCGGTATCCGTGCGTCTGGTGTAGCTGGTATCATTGACATAATATTGGTCCTATCCAAACGCACTGTACGCGCGCAGTAAACGCGCGCAGTAAACGCATACGCACGCGCGCGAAATTGCCTGGTGTAGCTTGGCCGTCAGACACAGACACACACACAGACACACACAGGCCAGGGAGGAGGACTCCACCCGCACCCTCAGATCTGCAAACAAACTACTACTCCATGTTCCTGACACCAAACTGCGCACCATGGGGGACCGGGCCTTTTGCTCAGCAGCACCACGTCTATGGAACGGCCTCCCCATGGACCTGAGAGTGGACCTGTGGAACGGCCTCCCCATGGACCTGAGAGTGGACCTATGGAACGGCCTCCCCATGGACCTGAGAGTGGACCTATGGAACGGCCTCCCCATGGACCTGAGAGTGGACCTATGGAACGGCCTCCCCATGGACCTGAGAGTGGACCTATGGAACGGCCTCCCCATGGACCTGAGAGTGGACCTATGGAACGGCCTCCCCATGGACCTGAGAGTGGACCTATGGAACGGCCTCCCCATGGACCTGAGAGTGGACCTGTGGAACGGCCTCCCCATGGACCTGAGAGTGGACCTATGGAACGGCCTCCCCATGGACCTGAGAGTGGACCTGTGGAACGGCCTCCCCATGGACCTGAGAGTGGACCTATGGAACGGCCTCCCCATGGACCTGAGAGTGGACCTGTGGAACGGCCTCCCCATGGACCTGAGAGTGGACCTGTGGAACGGCCTCCCCATGGACCTGAGAGTGGACCTGTGGAACGGCCTCCCCATGGACCTGAGAGTGGACCTATGGAACGGCCTCCCCATGGATCTGAGAGTGCCGCAGACTGTGGAATGTTTTAAAACAGGCCTGAAAACCTTCCTGTTTCGGAAGGCCTTTTTGTGCTGAACTGTCGCTTTGCACTGTATTTGTTAAGCCTGTTTTTAACCTTTTATGATACATCATATGTTTTTAACCTTGTAGCACTCTGAGATTCCTTGTGAATGAAAAGTGCAATATAAATCAAATTCATTATTATTATTATTATTATTATTATTGTACAGCACAGCACCACTCACTTCAGACGGGTCTGATTCCTCCCCCTGAATCACAGTCCACGCCGCCGTTTAGTGGACAGATGGGTGGCCCCACCCTAATGGAAACAACATAATGAATTTGAATGGAAATAATAGGATTCAGGTATCGACGTGGGTTACATGAAAGCGGTTGTATGAACATGTTTCAAGGGGCACGGTGGCACAGTTGGTAGTGCTGTCGCCTCACAGCTAGAAGGTCCTGGGTTCGATTCCCGCTTGGGGCGCTGTGGGTGCTGGCGGCGTGTTTCCTCCTCCGCGTCATCAGTGTCCATACCCGAAGGCGGGGTTGGCGATAGGGCCTTTCTGTGTGGAGTTTGCATGTTCTCCCCGTGTCCCCTAGGGTAGGTACCCTCACAAAAAACATGCAGTAATCCTGGTCTCTAAACTGCCTCCCCCTGGCCAGCCGGGGCGCCTGATGGAGGGGAAAGGAACTGGTTTGAATAACGTGCTCCTTCCACGCGCTACGTCCAACCAGGATCACATCACAGGATGATTGACACAGGGGTGAAAAATGGGTTACAAAATCGTGGGACAAAAAATATAAATTATGAAAGAAAAAAATATTAAAAAAAAAAAGAAAAAAAACTTGTTTCAACAATCTGTCAACGATTGCGACGATTTAATTACGACAAATCAAACTATCGACTATATCTCAAATAAATGCGATTAGGTGATTTTTGCAGTACACTCGTGTGTTGTCAACACCCAGACAGTCTTAATTGGACTTCCCGACAACTGCGTGAAAAGAGGAGTTAACGGGAAATTACGGGCACTAGATTTGCCCGTAAGCCTCAAGTTTAGCAGCACATACAGTTAACCCATTCTGACCTGAGATCAGATTCATACGAGGTTTCCACTGGACACACACACTGGTCTGATTAACCCATTCTGACCCGAGATCAGATTCTAAAAAGAATGTCAGTCGTTCTTCGATTTTTCAAAAATAGCAGACCTACAAGGCTCTCCAGAGGTCTCAGAGTGCTGCTCTACGCGCTGCGGTGCGTCTGTGTTTAGAGAACGGGGAGAGTTGGATTTAGACCTTCCTGCTTTGCTTGTCACATTGCCAGCCCCCCCCCCCCCCCCCCCCCCCAAATAGAAAGACCCCCACGATGGAATGTAAATATAGCTGTGGATATGGGAAGGGGAGGGGAGGGGAGGTGGGGGGCCTCACACCCACCACCCAGCCACCAGAGCAGCACAGGGTGGTCTGTCTGTCTGTCTGTCTGTCTGCCTGCCTGCCTGCCTGCCTGCCTGTCTGCCTGTCTGTCTGCCCGCACCCCCTATAGGTTAGCGATTCTTCTTCCCACATGAAGAACGCGTGAAACGTGCTTTGATTTGAAAATTCACACAGCAGCCCACCCATCTGTCCACTAAACCCCGGGTAGCAGGGTGGAGGGGGGGGGGGGCACCCATCTGTCCACTAAACGCCGGGTGGCAGGGTGGGGGGCCACCCATCTGTCCACTAAACGCCGGGTGGCAGGGTGGGGGGCCACCCATCTGTCCACTAAACGCCGGGTGGCAGGGTGGAGGGGGTGGCAGGGTGGTGGGGGGCCACCCATCTGTCCACTAAACCCTAGGTGACAGGGTGGATGGGGGGGGGGGCACCCATCTGTCCACTAAACCCTAGGTGACAGGGTGGAGGGGGGGGGGGGGGCACCCATCTGTCCACTAAACGCCGGGTGGCAGGGTGGAGGGGGGGCCACCCATCTGTCCACTAAACACCGGGTAGCAGGGTGGGGGGGCACCCATCTGTCCACTAAACAATGGGTAGCAGGGTGGAGGGGGGGCCACCCATCAAACCACGGAGAGCTCCGTAGATTTCGAGTTATTCAGCTTTTTAGTCAGCCTTTATAATGGGAGGTGGACGGCAGTGCAGTTGCGCAATCCGGTCTAGGATCGCTAAAGAAGGAAAGGCCGAGCCAAAATAACAATAAAAAAATAAAAAAATCAGCGATCCGGTTTGATATCAAAACCGCGATTCCTTATGACGGAGCGTTTAAGGAGCAGTTCATTTGTTCATTGCAACAATTTTATTTAAATACAGTGCGATACCAATAGTCTTTTTAAGCGTAGTAATAAATTACTGTCAAGAATCACACTTTTATTTTACTTTTTTATTTTTATTTCTTTTGGGGGGGAGGGTGTGTCACGGTTTGGTTTATTTTTATTTTTTGTTTAATTTCCTAATATCTGTTGTTGTTAGTCATGGCTGCAAGTTGCTATTGGCTGTTGGTAGACATTTCCCACCTGATGTTGTGTGGGAGTCCAGACTGCTCCAGACCGTACTGAATAACTGCTAGCTTACACAACGTCTTCAGACTAGGACTGAAGTCCAAGACATACAGGTCATCAGGTGTTCCGTCTCCTCCAAAGAGGATGATGCGATCTCCCAGCATGCAACAGCACATCCTAGACGACGGAGACGGGCCTTTCCCCTTGGGCTCAACCTTCTTCCAGGAGAAGGTCTCTGGACTGAACTTCCACAGATCATTGAAGTAGTGGTTAGTGTGGTTACCGTCAAAGCCACCAAATATGTACAGCTCTCCATTGTAGCTAAAGGCTGAATGACGGTAGCGTCCTTCTGGAAGGATCTCTGCAGAAGGCGTGTCCAGCCAGTGGTCGGTCTCTGTGTCAAACACTCTGATGGTGTTGTAGCTCTGACCCCTCCCCCCATAGCCTCCAAATACAAACATCTTTGTCCCGATGATGGTGTCAGAATGTCTTGCTGAGGCAGGAGGTGGAGTTCCTCTGGTGTTAATTAAAGTCCAGACCATTGTGCTGGTGTCCAACTTGTACATGTCATTAGTGCATAAAGTCAGCTGGGTGAATCCTCCATGGATAAACATGACGTTCCCCAACACACAGGCTGAGTGGTGGTACCTCGAGTCTGGGACAGTCCCAGAAACCTGTGGTTTAAACCATGTGTGGGCGTCGACATCAAATACATACAGCAGATTGCAATACCTGGCTGAGTATTCGTACTCCTTCCCTCCCCAGAAGTAGACAGTATCTTCAATCAGCACAGCTGTGAAGCCGTAGCCACTGGATGGAACCTCAAGGTGAGGTTCTCCTCTTCCAGTTCTCACTGTGGTCAACTCCCTCCAGCGTAAAGTCACTGTGTTGAAGACCTGCACACCAATCATTCTTCTTATTCTTTTCTTATCACCATTCCTTCCAAAGTAGTACAGCTCATGTCTCACCGCTACAGCAGCATGATGTCCTTGCTTTGGGGATCCTTTCTGATGCAACGTCCAGGAAAACATTTCTTAACTTGACAGTTGACGGTGAACTGAAGTAAAGCTGTTGGTTTCCTGCTCTGTAGAAGAACGAAGCGCTCAATAGAAAAGAAAAGGAGAGCCAATGAGGTACGCTTGTAGATAACAGTCTTGAAGATCACAGTCTTGAAGTCAACAGTCTTGAAGTCAACAGTCTTGAAGATTACAGTCTTGAAGATTACAGTCTTGAAGATAACAGTCTTGAAGATTACAGTCTTGAAGTCAACAGTCTTGAAGATTACAGTCTTGAAGATTACAGTCTTGAAGATAACAGTCTTGAAGATTACAGTCTTGAAGATTACAGTCTTGAAGATTACAGTCTTGAAGATTACAGTCTTGAAGTCATCGGTCTTGAAGAGATCAGTGGTGAAGAGTTGAGTCCTGGAGAAAGTCTGTAGATTATAGGAAGCTTTATTCAACCGAGTCTCTTTCTGAGGCTGCAGTGCTTTTCATCATGCTGGATGGATTGAATCGTGTCATAACGGTGATGTCACATCTAAGCATGACATCAGGGAGCCCATATTTGGGCGTGGCTGAGCTGACCAGCTGGCGTCATTTCAGGACCAGGTGAGGTGGATCAGGTGGAGTTTATTAATGTCCCCCCAAAAAAACACACTTGAGGAGAAACTAAAACTCTACTAATCTAGAGACTCTTAACCCATTATGACCGGGCACCCATTTTGGTGTTGGCATCATGTCATGCTTTAGCTATTGAAAAATAGCAGATCTACAAGCTCATATCGCGCCACCGAGTGGCGCGATACGAGCTTGTAGGTCTGCTATTTTTGAAAAATCGAAGAGCGACTGACATTTTTAGAATCTGATCTCAGGTCAGAATGGGTCCATCAGACCAGTGTGTGTCCGGCGGAAACCTCGTATGAATCTGATCTCAGGTCAGAATGGGTTAAGAATGCAACAGCTGATTTTAACACAGCCCTGCGCTTGGCCAGGCAGAGTAGTGTTTTCCACTATTGAACTATGTTCCAAACCCCTCCAGGAACAACCGTTCCCAGCCTCTACTACAGGGTTCCCCAATTAATTTTCCTCAAGGGCCATATTTTGGTACCAGGCTGGGGGCCGAGTCTGCACGCGCGAGGTCGAGGTCTTGCCCTGAAAATTCATTTTCAGGGCAAGACCCCATTTGAAAAGGATGCCCAGTTTGACATGCATAGGCTACTGACCCCCATTTAATGCCATTTATATCTGGGACCCTTAAAAAAGAAAAAAGAAAAAAAAAACGTTTTTTTTTTTGTTTTTTTTTGGGAAATTCTTTCATGGGCCACAAGGGGGCGCTCTGTGGGCCGCAAATGGCCCGCGGGCCGCCTATTGGGGTACCCTGGTCTACTACTAAGTGTAACACATTTGCAACATTTTTCGAGGACAAAATTCTCAACATCCGAGCAGGCATCACACATGTAGCAAACACAGCTAATGATTCCTTGCTTGGAGATGTGGTTCGCCCTATAAGAGGGTGTCATTCCATACAGTTGAGGAGGACCTCCGCAAGACCATGAGAGAGACAGAGAGAGAGAGAGACAGAGACAGAGAGACAGAGATACAGAGATACAGAGAGACAGAGACAGAGAGACAGAGAGAGACAGAGAGAGAATGAGAGACAGAGACAGAGAGACAGAAAGAGACAGAGAGAGAGAGAGAGAGAGAGGCACTGAGACTTAAGGACAGCAGCAGAAGCTAAACGTCTCGTCTGGCTGAAGGAGATTAAAGTTCAATCCGTTCCGCTGCGCATAATGCCGCGCTTCCTGTCATACAGGAAGGAAGGAAGCAGTTTGCATGTTTTACATTTGGCTTTGTAACGTCGTGTGGCTTCACAGGGAGAGAGAGAGAGAGAGAGAGACACAGTGAGAGAGAGAGAGAGAGAGAGAGAGAGAGAGACAGAGAGAGAGAGAGGGTTAAACCTCATGTTTCTATATCAGTGGTTCTCACAGGGTTAAACCCTCATGTTTCTATATCAGTGGTTCTCACAGGGTTAAACCCTCATGTTTCGGCCCAGGCCGTAGCGTAACGGTCTGGGCACCGGACTGGTGATCCAGTCGCAGTGTGCCGCGGGTTCGACTCCCGGACCCGACACGGCCTTTACTGCATGTCATCCCCCCATCTCTCTCCCGTTTCCTGTCAGCCTACTGTCTGTCCCTTCAAAAATCAATAAAAGGCGTAAGCCGCAAAAAAATATCTTAAAAAATAAAAAAAACCCTCATGTTTCTATATCAGTGGTTCTCACAGGGTTAAACCCTCGTGTCTCTATATCAGTGGTTCTCACAGGGTTAAACCCTCATGTTTCTATATCAGTGGTTCTCACAGGGTTAAAACCTCATGTTTCTATATCAGTGGTTCTCACAGGGTTAAACCCTATGTTTCTATATCAGTGGTTTTCACAGGGTTAAAACCCTCATGTTTCTATATCAGTGGTTCTCACAGGGTTAAACCTCATGTTTCTATATCAGTGGTTCTCACAGGGTTAAAACCTATGTTTCTATGTCAGTGGTTCTCACAGGGTTAAACCTCATGTTTCTATATCAGTGGTTCTCACAGGGTTAAACCCTCATGTTTCTATATCAGTGGTTCTCACAGTGTTAAACCCTCATGTTTCTATATCAGTGGTTCTCACAGGGTTAAAACCTATGTTTATATGTCAGTGGTTCTCACAGGGTTAAACCCTATGTTTCTATATCAGTGATTCTCACAGGGTTAAACCCTATGTTTCTATATCAGTGGTTCTCACAGGGTTAAAACCTATGTTTCTATATCAGTGGTTCTCACAGGGTTAAACCCTATGTTTATATGTCAGTGGTTCTCACAGGGTTAAACCCTATGTTTCTATATCAGTGGTTCTCACAGGGTTAAAACCTATGTTTCTATATCAGTGGTTCTCACAGGGTTAAAACCTATGTTTATATGTCAGTGGTTCTCACAGGGTTAAACCCTATGTTTCTATATCAGTGGTTCTCACAGGGTTAAACCCTATGTTTCTATATCAGTGGTTCTCACAGGGTTAAACCCTCATGTTTCTATATCAGTGGTTCTCACAGGGTTAAACCTCATGTTTCTATATCAGTGGTTCTCACAGGGTTAAACCTCATGTTTCTTCAGTGGGGCTTTATCGAAGTATTTCAGCACCATTTCCACTAGGCCTGTAGCCAATCAGAGACCTGCAATACGGACCATTTCCACTAGGCCTGTAGCCAATCAGAGACCTGCAATACAGACCATTTCCACCAGGCCTGTAGCCAATCAGAGACCTGCAATACAGACCATTTCCACTTTGACAGGCTGGGATGGCTTAGGGTCGACGACAGAGTACAGCATCTTGCAATGGGTCTGGTCCACAAGATTCGATACACCACCAAGATACCCATGTACCTGTCTAAATACTTCCTTAATGTAAACGAAGTCCACACCCACAACACCAGAGGGAGTGCAACAAACCATGTACAACCCAGATTCGGCACAAACAAGGGACTAAATTATTTTCGCTCCTATGCCACCAAAATGTGGAACGCCCTACCAACAGTCATTAAGACATGTGAATCCCTTGACTCCTTCAAAACCGCTCTCAAAGGGCACCTACGGACGGCTGCAATTAGAAACTGGCCTCTGTAAAATCTGAATCCCCCCCACCGCCCCCCCCCCCCTTTCCCCTCACTGTATATGTATCTTTTCCCTTTTTGCTTCCTATATGATGAATTCCTGTTCTGTTCTTTAACTACATAGAAGTGTCTATTTGTACGTCTCTAAATGTTTTGATGAATTGAACAATGTGGACCCTCTTGTAAACAAGCGTAATGCTTAATTGGGTCGTCCACTCACAGTTAACAGTCTTTGTATTGAGTTTGTGCTTAAATGTACTGTAAATTCTACAAACTGTTAAAGGTATATTCAGTGATTTCACTCAAAAAACCTTAGGTTTCGTTTTTGGCTGTGGGACCCAGCCTTTCGTCCAATCAGGATAGAGAGTCAAAAACGAAACCTAAGGTTTTTTGACCCCCAGGGGTTAACTGGGGACAGGGAGGAACTCCTTATATGGCCAGCACACTCTATAGTAGGGAGGATTATCACAACAAAACAAAAAAATAAGTGATATTTGAATTAAGTGAAATCACTGAATATACCTTTAATAAATATTTCAATCAATCAATCAATCCTTGATGCAGTCGTAAAATGACCGATTTTACAGATCTTATACAGGCTCACAACTCGTGGCGCTTGCAATGCGTTGTGAGCTTGTAGATCAGCTATTTCCAGCATGCAACCAAGTGTAAAATGACTCATACTGGATCTCTCGTCCACTATAGTCCCTTCCTAACATTTTACTCTAGTTTAAACTTGTCGGCAAAATTGCCAATATATTCAGTCTCAGTGTTTGAGTCGTCACAGCGTAGTTTTCATCAGTAAAAAAAGGTCGTCCACGACCCAAATGTTCGTCATGAGTTTCAGTCGAGGAAACCAACCCCGGTTCCCCCTAACGGTGCCTCCTCGGGCCTCCCTCCCCTCCCCCCCCCTCCACCCCCCTGTCCAAACCTCCCCCCCCTCCCCTCCCCCCCTTCCACCCCCCTGTCCAAACCTCCCCCCCCCCCCTGTCCAAACCCCCCCCCCCCCTCCCCCTCCCTCCTGTTTCACAAGGTCCGCTGAGATTACATAATGGCCGTTTAAAAGTCTAAACCCCTGACACGCTTTCCTTGGCAGGACATACTGCAGCATGCCGGCCGCCAGACTCTCTCTGGCCCCGCCTCTGGGGGGGGGGACACGGACGGGGGGACACCTCCCCCCCTACCAACCATCCATCATTCTATATCAGTGGTTCTCAAACTATTTCATGTCAAAGACCCTCAGAATTATATGTAATTGGCCGCCGACCCCCCCCCCCCCCCTTCCCATCTGAAAAAACATGTCGTTTGACCTGCAGATCAGATTATATAAAAATGTTCTTCTACATCCTGACAGTTTTCTGAAAAAGCTATGTTTCTATGTCAGTCGTTCTTCGGTTTTTCAAAAAATAGCAGACCTACAAGCTCGTAGCGCGCCACTCGGTGTAAATCTGCTATTTTTCTATAGCTAAATTATAACATAATGCTTAAAACACCAAAAGGGGTTCCCGCCCCAAAATGGGTTAAAAACATTTGCTGTGAAAGAATATATATATTCAAAGATTTGCACCACATTAAAAAAAAGCAGAAAAAAAAAGCAGATCTACAAGCTCGAGCTATACGAGCAAAGGCACACACACGGGCTGGTTGGAAAGCCGGTCGAGCTCTACGGAAAATAATACAATGGAAATTCCTTCACATGAGAATAACTCCAGTTAAGCAGCAGCACATTCCAGTCAAATATTATGATAAAAGAGTGCAATGGATTTTTTTAAAACCCAACCTCCAAAAGGAACAATTTACAATTTGCTTTTCTTGTTTTAATCTACATTAAACCCATTCTGACCGGACACCCATTTTGGTGTCAGCATCATGTTATGCTTTATCTATTGAAAAATAGCAGATCTACAAGCTCATATCGCGCCACCGAGTGGCGCGATACGAGCTTGTAGGTCTGCTATTTTTGAAAAATCAAAGAGCGACTGACATTTTTAGAATCTGATCTCAGGTCAGAATGGGTTCATCAGACCAGTGTGTGTCCGGCGGAAACCTCGTATGAATCTGATCTCAGGTCAGAATGGGTTAATCAAGAATAGGCCTAGGCCCAGGCCGTAGCGTAACGGTCTGGGCACCGGACTGGTAATCCAGTCGCAGTGTGCCGCGGGTTCGACTCCCGGACCCGACACGGCCTTTACTGCATGTCTTCCCCCATCTCTCTCCCGTTTCCTGTCAGCCTACTGTCTGTCCCTTCAAAAAATCAATAAAAGGCGTAAGCCGCAAAAAAAAAAAAAAAAGAATAGGCCTATATATAATACTGTATTATTTTAATTTAACGTATACATTGTGAAACATTCATTCAGAAATATGTGGAGAATGTGGGTTTTTCCACGTTCTACGCACGCACGCACGCACGCACGCACGCACGCACGCACGCACGCAGAGACAGTCACTAGACCATGCTGTAGAGCACAGAGTCTGTAACGATGTAAGTTGGAGATCCATGCCCCACTCGGCTATGCAACACCCGTTGTACCCGTGTCAGAGTACCCGTTGTACCCGTGTCAGAGTACCCGTTGTACCCGTGTCAGAGTACCCGTTGTAACCGTGTCAGAGTACCCGTTGTACCCGTGTCAGAGTACCCGTTGTACCCGTGTCAGAGTACCCGTTGTACCCGTTGTGTCAGAGTACCCGTTGTACCCGTGTCAGAGTACCCGTTGTACCCGTGTCAGAGTACCCGTTGTGTCAGAGTACCCGTTGTACCCGTGTCAGAGTACCCGTTGTACCCGTTGTGTCAGAGTACCCGTTGTACCCGTGTCAGAGTACCCGTTGTACCCGTGTCAGAGTACCCGTTGTACCGTTGTACCCGTGTCAGAGTACCCGTTGTATCCACCCATCTGTCTGTGTCCCTTTTATGCCCATATATGGAGATCTGTCTCTCTGTTCCTATATTTATGGAGTTCCGTGTCAGGCATGCCCAAATATGAAGCGTTTAATTCCACATTTATGTATAGATAGATGTCGTGGTATACTGAACATCAACCAGAAATAGCACAACACCAACAAGCGTCTGTATTACCAGGGGCATTGCCAGGTGTAACAGAGGAGATAGCAGTGAGGACGATGAGACTATAGCTGACCACTGTACGAGGCATTACCAGGTGTAACAGAGGAGATAGCAGTAAGGACGATGAGACTATAGCTGACCACTGTACGAGGCATTACCAGGTGTAACAGAGGAGATAGCAGTAAGGACGATGAGACAATAGCTGACCACTGTACGAGGCATTACCAGGTGAAACAGAGGAGATAGCAGTAAGGACGATGAGACTATAGCTGACCACTGTACGAGGCATTACCAGGTGTAACAGAGGAGATAGCAGTAAGGACGATGAGACTATAGCTGACCACTGTACGAGGCATTACCAGGTGTAACAGAGGAGATAGCAGTGAGGAGGATGAGACTATAGCTGGCCACTGTACGGGGCATTACCAGCAGTGTTTTCGTCGACTAAAACTAAGACGAAAAGTGTTCGTCGACTACCTTTTTCCACTGACAAAAACTAAATGGAAACTAAATGAAAACTATCTATGATGATGACTAAAACTAAGACTAAATGTACTGACAATTTCGTCAACAAATAAAAACTAGACTAAAATGTTAGGAAGGGACTAGTGGACAAGATATCCAGTATTAGTCATTTTACACTTGGAGTGTAAAAACACTCATTACGACGGCATCAAGGCCCACCAAAATACATTTCAGTCGACTAAATCACATGTAGATTTAGTCGACTAAAATCTTATGACATTTAGTCGACTAAAACTAGACTTAACAATAAAACATTCCGGGTGACTAAAATGTGACTAAGACTAAATGAAAACTATTCAAAAGACAAAGACTAAAACTAAAATAGAAATGTGATGCCAAAAACAACACTGACTACCGGGTGAAACAGAGGAGATAGCAGAGAGGAGGATGAGACTATAGCTGGCCACTATAGCTGCCACCGACACCAAGAACTGCCGGCCAAAAAAGCTTGTACAACATGAACCACTTCAGCCCCTATTCAGCTATAGCCTACATTTCGGGCCATTTGAAAATAGCCGTATGAATGACTGTAAGCTGCATTTCTTTGGACATTGTTATTTCCAGAAAGTCTTCATTATCCCATTCTGACGTGAGATCAGATTCTATAAACGTCTTCTACATCCTGACAGTTTTCTGAAAAAGCTATGTTTCTATATGTCAGTCGTTCTTCGATTTTTCAAAAATAGCAGACCTACAAGCTCGTATCGCGCCACTCGGTGGCGCGATATGAGCTTGTAGATCTGCTATTTCTTAAATAGCTAAAGCATAACATGATGCTAATAACACCAAAATGGGTTCCCGTTCAGAATGGGTTATAAATCCATTCCTTGCGCTGCTGAGAGGACAGATAAGACGTGTAACGTTGTTTTGTTTCCAGGAGTGTGCAACGACTAAAACGAGGCTAATTGCAGCCTAGGTGGGAACCGTCTGTAAAAAGTGGCTTATTACAGACCCGTGGGCAGGGGGGGGGGGGGGGTCATTTGAGTGTTGCACACTTCCTGTGGGTCCACTCAGGACACGTGGGAACGTTCCAGGAGTCTCGTAAAAAAAAAAGGGCACGCACACACACACGCACACACACACACGCACACACGCACACACACGCACACACACGCACACACACACACACACACACACACGCACACACGCACACACACGCACACACACACACGTGTTTATTTACTTAAGTCAAAAAGTAGAAATGCCAACAGTGAAGAATATATTCTGCTGTTTACGACCTAAAGTTCCGTCTGTATTCAGGTCACGTTTGTCCCTTTCATTTGATTTAATTTAAATCAACAACAGCGTAAACGAAAAGCTGGCAAATGTTATTGTAGCGAGTAGAAAAGTACAATGTTTGTCTCTGAGATTGTAGCTATAGGAGTATAGCATTAACATAAAATCACACCCCTGTGAAGTGAGAGGGGCGCTCTTATCATCGTACAATCATCATGACATCGTCTCATATACTTGGCCAATCAGAATGCCTGTTGCCACACATTAACGTTATATTTGGCGGGCATTTGACCTGCTTTCTCCTTTCGTTGACGTGTGGAGAGACAAAAGCTGTCTACAGGAGGGGCTAGCGACCCTTAAAAATCACACCCGTGTGAAGTGAGGGGCGCTCATATCATCGTACATCATTTTTTTTTTAATAGTTCAAATAGCCGATCTACAAGCGCACACAGCTAAAGTTTAAAATCATAGTTAAAGGGATTAAATAGTTCAAATAGCCGATCTACAAGCTCACACAGCTAAAGTTTAAAATCATAGTTAAAGGGATTAAAGGCTGAATCGAGACAGATGTGTTCCCGTTCTTACGAGGATAGATTGCAGGATCCACTGAGTCGGGCCTTTACTGTATCATATACTGTAGTGTAAATACAGCACTGTACATGACTCACTGAGTCTACAAGCTTTACTGAATCACCACAGGATATGATGATGCACTTCAATGCTTACTGTGTCATGTTTATTATGTCATATTTACATTACATATCATGTACTGTGTCATGTTTACTGTGTCATGTTTATTATGTCATATTTACATTACATATCATGTACTGTGTCATGTTTACTGTGTCATGTTTATTATGTCATATTTACATTACATATCATGTACTGTGTCATGTTTACTGTGTCATGTTTATTATGTCATATTTACATTACATATCATGTACTGTGTCATGTTTACTGTGTCATGTTTATTATGTCATATTTACATTACATATCATGTACTGTGTCATGTTTACTGTGTCATGTTTATTATGTCATATTTACATTACATATCATGTACTGTGTCATGTTTACTGTGTCATGTTTATTATGTCATATTTACATTACATATCATGTACTGTGTCATGTTTACTGTGTCATGTTTATTATGTCATATTTACATTACATATCATGCCTTAAAAATACACATCTTTCTCTCTCATCCCTCCTGAGAACAAAGCACTGCATTGTGGGAGGAGGACACATATGTGCATGCACGCACGCGCACACGCATGTGCACACACACACACACACACACACACACACACACACACAGAAAAACAGCTGCAGTGGCTTCACTGACCCCCCCCCCCCCCCCCTCCCCTCCACCCTGACTCCCCAAACCCGACGTAATGAACAGTGAATACAATAAATACAAAAAAACATGGTCTCCTCACTCATTATTAGGACAATATCAGCCACCATAAAGCAGAGACGTGTGTTTCCAACCAGTCTAACGTTCATTAGAAGGACGAGGGGAGAGGAGAGGAGAGGAGAGGAGAGGAGAGGAGAGGAGAGGAGAGGAGAGGAGAGGAGAGGGGAGGAGGGGAGGGGAGAGGGGAGGGGAGGGGAGGGGAGGGGAGGGGAGGGGAGGGGAGGGGAGGGGGGGGGAGGGGAGGGGAGGGGAGAGGAGAGGAGAGGAGAGGAGAGGAGAGGAGAGGAGAGGAGAGGAGAGGAGAGGAGAGGAGAGGAGAGGAGAGGAGAGGAGAGGAGAGGAGAGGAGAGGAGAGGAGAGGAGAGGAGGTTGTGTGGAAACAGCAGGTTTCTCCATTGCTCTGAGGCTCAGTCTCTCTCTAATGAGTTCCAGACCTCCGTTTCCTCTCCTCTCTTCTCCTCTCCTCTCCACTCTCTGCCCTCCTCGTCTGGTCTGGTCACAGAGCTTCTGGTCTGGTCTAGACTGGTCTAGAGCAGAGCCACAGAGCTTCTGGTCTGGTCTGGTCTGGTCTGGTCTGGTCTAGACTAGAGCAGAGCCACAGAGCTTGTGGAAACACGGGACGCAGCGATCCTAGAGTCTCCCTTCAACCCCACAGAGGGTTGTAGAAACACCAACCAGTGCAGGTCTGCTCTTAGTTGTTTTAAACAACCCTCTCTGGTGTTAACGGCGAGAGACTTGTAAAGTCTCTCTCTCTCCTGATTGGCCGTGACTAACTGCTAAGCCTCCTGATTGGTCGTGACTATAGACTGATTAGCCTCGCTCAACCGTCTGATAAAACGAGCCATTGTTTGATCCCGCCACGGTCGGCTAAATTAAATCTAATTGCCCGTCAATCAATCTCTCGTCCCGCAGTCAACCAATGGCTGCTTTAAGAACTCGTAACTCACTCTGTGGGAGGAACCGTTTAGGCGGTATTTAACCCAATCTCTGCTAAGGCCTTGGAACGTCTCAGGATCGCCCCCAGGAGGAAGTCACTGATGTTGTTCTGGAGAGGGAAGTCTGGAGCTCTCTGGTGGAGCCGTTTCCCCCGCGACCCGACTACGGATAAGCAGTTGGAGATGGATGAATGGATGGATGGATATGCATGGTTTTTGGCTATTTATTTATAGTTAATAGGTCGTTTTTCGCATAACGGGCAGCGTGATTGCAACCTATCGTGTACCGGATGTGACAAAAAGATCAGATCTACAAGCTCACAACATGCTGCAGTGTGATCATAAGCTCTATGATAGAACAGATCTACAAGCTCACAGTGTGATTCTAAAGCTCTAGGATAGCTGGTGTAGGACAACGTTTGGCACCACGTTTTGAATGGAATGATGTTTGTATCAGCCTGAAAACTGGCTTCAACATTCTGGAAAAAGGGTTTGGAAAAGTTCCGGAAATTCATTGGTAAAAATGTGTGGAAACCCTGGATCTACAAGATCACTGTATCAGCACATGTAGCTGGGTCTAAAACTGATCTACAAGCTCACTGTATCAACACATTTAGCTGATCTACAAGCTCACTGTATATCAAAACATTTAGCTGATCTACAAGATCACTGTATATCAACACATTTAGCTGGGTCTAAAAACTGATCTACAAGCTCACTGTATATCAACACATTTAGCTGGGTCTAAAAACTGATCTACAAGTCCACTGTATCAGCACATTTAGCTGGGTCTAAAAACTGATCTACAAGCTCACTGTATATCAACACATTTAGCTGGGTCTAAAAACTGATCTACAAGCTCACTGTATCAGCACATTTAGCTGGGTTTAAAACTGATCTACAAGCTCACTGTATCAACACATTTAGCTGGGTCTAAAAACTGATCTACAAGCTCACTGTATCAACACATTTAGCTGGGTCTAAAAACTGATCTACAAGCTCACTGTATGATCAACACATTTAGCTGGGTCTAAAAACTGATCTACAAGCTCACTGTATCAACACATTTAGCTGGGTCTAAAAACTGATCTACAAGCTCACTGTATATCAACACATTTAGCTGGGTCTAAAAACTGATCTACAAGCTCGCTGTATATCAACACATTTAGCTGGGTCTAAAAACTGATCTACAAGCTCGCTGTATCAACACATGTATTACTATTAAATGAATGAAATGTCTCCACGTTCTACTAAACGGCCATGAGAAAAATGCAACCTTTAAAAACATTCCATGTGCTTCACTTCATAAGTTGGAAGTTTAACTTCCTTAACCCATTCTGACCGGGCACCCATTTTGGTGTCAGCATCATGTTATGCTTTAGCTATTTAAAAATAGCAGATCTACAAGCTCATATCGCGCCACCGAGTGGCGCGATATGAGCTTGTAGGTCTGCTATTTTTGAAAAATCGAAGAGCGACTGACATTTTTAGAATCTGATCTCAGGTCAGAATGGGTTCATCAGACCAGTGTGTGTCCGGCGGAAACCTCGTATGAATCTGATCTCAGGTCAGAATGGGTTCATCAGACCAGTGTGTGTCCAGCGGAAACCTCGTATGAATCTGATCTCAGGTCAGTTTTCTGAAAAACCCTACATTTCTGTGTCAGTGGGGCTCAATATTTAATGTCAAGGACCCCAAAAATTATATGTAATATATACCTCCGCCCTCCCATCTGAAAATATGTTGTTCCAGGGACGCCCCAGAAGCAAATGTTTGAATTAAAAATGTTCGCTGAGAAACACCAACCAGTGCAGGTCTGCTCTTAGTTGTTTTAAACAACCCTCTCTGGTGTTAACGGCGAGAGACTTGTAAAGTCTCTCTCTCTCCTGATTGGCCGTGACTAACTGCTAAGCCTCCTGATTGGTCGTGACTATAGACTGATTAGCCTCGCTCAACCGTCTGATAAAACGAGCCATTGTTTGATCCCGCCACGGTCGGCTAAATTAAATCTAATTGCCCGTCAATCAATCTCTCGTCCCGCAGTCAACCAATGGCTGCTTTAAGAACTCGTAACTCACTCTGTGGGAGGAACCGTTTAGGCGGTATTTAACCCAATCTCTGCTAAGGCCTTGGAACGTCTCAGGATCGCCCCCAGGAGGAAGTCACTGATGTTGTTCTGGAGAGGGAAGTCTGGAGCTCTCTGGTGGAGCCGTTTCCCCCGCGACCCGACTACGGATAAGCAGTTGGAGATGGATGAATGGATGGATGGATATGCATGGTTTTTGGCTATTTATTTATAGTTAATAGGTCGTTTTTCGCATAACGGGCAGCGTGATTGCAACCTATCGTGTACCGGATGTGACAAAAAGATCAGATCTACAAGCTCACAACATGCTGCAGTGTGATCATAAGCTCTATGATAGAACAGATCTACAAGCTCACAGTGTGATTCTAAAGCTCTAGGATAGCTGGTGTAGGACAACGTTTGGCACCACGTTTTGAATGGAATGATGTTTGTATCAGCCTGAAAACTGGCTTCAACATTCTGGAAAAAGGGTTTGGAAAAGTTCCGGAAATTCATTGGTAAAAATGTGTGGAAACCCTGGATCTACAAGATCACTGTATCAGCACATGTAGCTGGGTCTAAAACTGATCTACAAGCTCACTGTATCAACACATTTAGCTGATCTACAAGCTCACTGTATATCAAAACATTTAGCTGATCTACAAGATCACTGTATATCAACACATTTAGCTGGGTCTAAAAACTGATCTACAAGCTCACTGTATATCAACACATTTAGCTGGGTCTAAAAACTGATCTACAAGTCCACTGTATCAGCACATTTAGCTGGGTCTAAAAACTGATCTACAAGCTCACTGTATATCAACACATTTAGCTGGGTCTAAAAACTGATCTACAAGCTCACTGTATCAGCACATTTAGCTGGGTTTAAAACTGATCTACAAGCTCACTGTATCAACACATTTAGCTGGGTCTAAAAACTGATCTACAAGCTCACTGTATGATCAACACATTTAGCTGGGTCTAAAAACTGATCTACAAGCTCACTGTATCAACACATTTAGCTGGGTCTAAAAACTGATCTACAAGCTCGCTGTATCAACACATTTAGCTGGGTCTAAAAACTGATCTACAAGATCATTGTATCAACACATTTAGCTGGGTCTAAAAACTGATCTACAAGCCCACTGTATCAACACATGTAGCTGGGTCTAAAAACTGATCTACAAGCTCACTGTATATCAACACATTTAGCTGGGTCTAAAAACTGATCTACAAGCTCACTGTATATCAACACATTTAGCTGGGTCTAAAAACTGATCTACAAGCTCGCTGTATATCAACACATTTAGCTGGGTCTAAAAACTGATCTACAAGCTCGCTGTATCAACACATGTATTACTATTAAATGAATGAAATGTCTCCACGTTCTACTAAACGGCCATGAGAAAAATGCAACCTTTAAAAACATTCCATGTGCTTCACTTCATAAGTTGGAAGTTTAACTTCCTTAACCCATTCTGACCGGGCACCCATTTTGGTGTCAGCATCATGTTATGCTTTAGCTATTTAAAAATAGCAGATCTACAAGCTCATATCGCGCCACCGAGTGGCGCGATATGAGCTTGTAGGTCTGCTATTTTTGAAAAATCGAAGAGCGACTGACATTTTTAGAATCTGATCTCAGGTCAGAATGGGTTCATCAGACCAGTGTGTGTCCGGCGGAAACCTCGTATGAATCTGATCTCAGGTCAGAATGGGTTCATCAGACCAGTGTGTGTCCAGCGGAAACCTCGTATGAATCTGATCTCAGGTCAGTTTTCTGAAAAACCCTACATTTCTGTGTCAGTGGGGCTCAATATTTAATGTCAAGGACCCCAAAAATTATATGTAATATATACCTCCGCCCTCCCATCTGAAAATATGTTGTTCCAGGGACGCCCCAGAAGCAAATGTTTGAATTAAAAATGTTCGCTGAGAAAGAATATATATATATATATTAAACAATGTGTACATTTTGACGATTAAAAAAAAATAGCAGACCTACAAGGTCATAGCGCGGCACTCGGTGCTTGTAGATCTGCTATTTTTCAACAGCTAAAAGTGTAACATAATGCTTTAAAACACCAAAAGGGGTTCACGCCGTTAATAATGGCTCAAACCAAGAGAAACCACACAACTCCTGGACTCCAAACCAAGAGAAACCACACAACTCCTGGACTCCAAACCAAGAGAAACCACACAACTCCTGGACTCCAAACCAAGAGAAACCACACAACTCCTGGACTCCAAATCAAGAGAAACCACACAACTCCTGGACTCCAAACCAAGAGAAACCACACAACTCCTGGACTCCAAAACAAGAGAAACCACACAACTCCTCAGTTAAAAACACCCAGGACTCCAAACCAGGAGAAACCAGACAACTCCTCATGTGATCTAACTCCATTCATATGGCGTACGTGATGACCTGTAGGTTACACACGTAACCCCGGTTCTTTAAGAATATGAGTGAGGGCCTCCCCCTGGCCAGCCGGGGCGCCTGATGGAGG
>NC_139716.1:44216628-44223358 GCF_964188405.1 Protomyctophum parallelum
CGCTATGAGCTTGTAGATCTGCTATTTTTCAATAGCTATGAAGCATAACATGATGCTAACACCAAAAGGGGTTCCCGCCCAAAATGGGATAAACATATACCAGAGAAAACGCACATACACGCACACGCACATAACACGCACGCATAACGCGCGCGTGCACGCACAGAACCCGCAAATAGCAACAACAATCACAGTGGGGGAGTACTTCAGTACTATACTTTATTTTTTTCTTTCAAATACTTTATAGCCTACTTTTACTCCAGCTTTAGTTACACGTTACTTTGGTGGTGAATCCCTATTCACCAATATAGCCGACCTACAAGCTCACGTGTCGCGACGACAGGGTTGACACGTGAGCTATAGCTTGTAGGTCGGCTAATTACGTCGCGCAAATTAATAATGGGCACGATATAAGTTAGTATATAGTCCAGTTACCCTGGGTAAACATAGTACCTTTCACATAGTACCTTTCCTTTCCTTAGTCCAGTTACCCTGGGTAAACATGGTACCTTTCCTTTCCTTAGTCCAGTTACCCTGGGTAAACATAGTACCTTTCCTTTCCTTAGTCCAGTTACCCTGGGTAAACATAGCACATTTCCTTTTCTTAGTCCAGTTACCCTGGGTAAACATAGTACATTTCCTTTCCTTAGTCCAATTACCCTGGGTAAACATAGTACCTTTCCTTTCCTTAGTCCAGTTACCCTGGGTAAACATAGTACCTTTCCTTTCCTTAGTCCAGTTACCCTGGGTAAACATAGTACCTTTCCTTTCCTTAGTCCAGTTACCCTGGGTAAACATAGTACATTTCCTTTTCTTAGTCCAGTTACCCTGGGTAAACATAGTACATTTCCTTTCCTTAGTCCAATTACCCTGGGTAAACATAGTACCTTTCCTTTCCTTAGTCCAGTTACCCTGGGTAAACATAGTACCTTTCCTTTCCTTAGTCCAGTTACCCTGGGTAAACATAGTACCTTTCCTTTCCTTAGTCCAGTTACCCTGGGTAAACATATAGTACCTTTCCTTTCCTTAGTCCAGTTACCCTGGGTAAACATAGTACCTTTCCTTTCCTTAGTCCAGTTACCCTGGGTAAACATAGTACCTTTCCTTTCCTTAGTCCAGTTACCCTGGGTAAACATAGTACCTTTCCTTTCCTTAGTCCAGTTACCCTGGGTAAACATATAGTACCTTTCCTTTCCTTAGTCCAGTTACCCTGGGTAAACATAGTACCTTTCCTTTCCTTAGTCCAGTTACCCTGGGTAAACATAGTACCTTTCCTTTCCTTAGTCCAGTTACCCTGGGTAAACATAGTACCTTTCCTTTCCTTAGTCCAGTTACCCTGGGTAAACATAGTACCTTTCCTTTCCTTAGTCCAGTTACCCTGGGTAAACATGGTACCTTTCCTTTCCTTAGTCCAGTTACCCTGGGTAAACATGGTACCTTTCCTTTCCTTAGTCCAGTTACCCTGGGTAAACATGGTACCTTTCCTTTCCTTAGTCCAGTTACCCTGGGTAAACATAGTACCTTTCCTTTCCTTAGTCCAGTTACCCTGGGTAAACATGGTACCTTTCCTTTCCTTAGTCCAGTTACCCTGGGTAAACATAGTACCTTTCCTTTCCTTAGTCCAGTTACCCTGGGTAAACATAGTACCTTTCCTTTCCTTAGTCCAGTTACCCTGGGTAAACATAGTACCTTTCCTTTCCTTAGTCCAGTTACCCTGGGTAAACATAGTACCTTTCCTTTCCTTAGTCCAGTTACCCTGGGTAAACATATAGTACCTTTCCTTTCCTTAGTCCAGTTACCCTGGGTAAACATGGTACCTTTCCTTTCCTTAGTCCAGTTACCCTGGGTAAACATAGTACCTTCCCTTTCCTTAGTCCAGTTACCCTGGGTAAACATAGTACCTTTCCTTTCCTTAGTCCAGTTACCCTGGGTAAACATAGTACCTTTCCTTTCCTTAGTCCAGTTACCCTGGGTAAACATAGTACCTTCCCTTTCCTTAGTCCAGTTACCCTGGGTAAACATGGTACCTTTCCTTTCCTTAGTCCAGTTACCCTGGGTAAACATATAGTACCTTTCCTTTCCTTAGTCCAGTTACCCTGGGTAAACATAGTACCTTTCCTTTCCTTAGTCCAGTTACCCTGGGTAAACATGGTACCTTTCCTTTCCTTAGTCCAGTTACCCTGGGTAAACATATAGTACCTTTCCTTTCCTTAGTCCAGTTACCCTGGGTAAACATAGTACCTTTCCTTTCCTTAGTCCAGTTACCCTGGGTAAACATAGTACCTTTCCTTTCCTTAGTCCAGTTACCCTGGGTAAACATAGTACCTTTCCTTTCCTTAGTCCAGTTACCCTGGGTAAACATAGTACCTTTCCTTTCCTTAGTCCAGTTACCCTGGGTAAACATAGTACCTTTCCTTTCCTTAGTCCAGTTACCCTGGGTAAACATAGTACCTTTCCTTTCCTTAGTCCAGTTACCCTGGGTAAACATAGTACCTTTCCTTTCCTTAGTCCAGTTACCCTGGGTAAACATAGTACCTTTCCTTTCCTTAGTCCAGTTACCCTGCAGGGTAAACATAGTACCTTTCAAAGATAGTTAAAGCACGTGTTTTTAGGCTTATATTAAAAATACTCAATATCCATTAACAGCCATTTTCACCGTCTTCAAAGCAGTGTTGTTTTTGGCGGAACATTTTGATTTTAGTTTCAGTCTTTGTCTTTTGAATAGTTTTCATTTAGTTTTAGTCACATTTTAGTCACCTGGAATGTCTTTAGTGTTAGTCTAGTTTTAGTCGACTAAATGTCATAAGATTTTAGTCGACTAAATTTACAGGCGATTTAGTTGACTAAAATGTATTTTGGCGGGTCTTGTTGCCGTCATAATGACTTATTTTACACTTGCTGAAAATAGCCGATCTGCTATTTTCAACATGCAACCAAGTGTAAAATGACTTATACTGGATATCTTGTCCACTAGTCCCTTCCTAACATTTTAGTCTAGTTTGTATTTGTTGACGAAATTGTCAGTATATTTAGTCTTAGTTTTAGTCACCATAGCATAGTTTTAATTTAGTTTCCATTTAGTTTTCTTCAGTGAAAAAGGTAGTTGACGAACATTTTTCGTCTTAGTTTTAGTCGACGAAAACAACACTGCTTCAAAGCAACCATAAGTAGAACACAACACAATATAGCCTCTCTCCATGTGTTATGGGACAAGTAGACAGGTATAGGTACAAAACAAATAGCTAAATGCCTAAATAAAGCTTCCCCAGTGACATTAGAGTTCCTAATTGAATAAACACTCACCTCAAATTAACCTGCTATGCTTCTATTTATATTTCCTCACCGAATAAACGCTGAAGGCGGGAGGACAGTCAGAGAGTGACGCAGTTTTTATTAATTCCTCTTCTGGAGAGTTCGTTCGAAGCCCGCGCTTTTTTTTTGACAGCGTATACGCTTGTCAAAAACCAACAGATCTACAAGCTCACTCCGCGTTGCGACGCGACGAGCTGTTCAGCTTGTAGATCTTATAACATGACGACACCGTCACGGCTTGGAGTGAGGAGTCAACCAATAACGAACGAAGGAGCCGTTTACGGCTTGTTGAATCACGACAGTTGTCGGAGAAATTCTAGAAGGGGATAAAAAGAAAAGAAGAGACGACACACACACACACACACACACACACACAGTGTGTGTGCGCGCGCGCATGCGTGCGTGTGCCCGCACGTATCACTCCCGTTTCCCATTAATTCCATTCCATTGTTCCATAATAGTAACACCAGCGCCTGTGTGTGTGTGTGTGTGTGTGTGTGTGTGTGTGTGTGTGTGTGTGTGTGTGTGTGTGTGTGTGTGTGTGTGTGTGTGTGTGTGTGCATATTTATCACTCCCACATTGTAACAATAACCTACGCCAGTATATATATATATATATATATATATATATATATATATATATATATATATATATATATATATATAGTCAGTGACGTGACACCCCAAAAAAGTGTTTTTTAAAAACCTTTAAATAACAGGAATAAAAATGATTTACTTTTGTTCTACTCAGTCTCATCTTTATGGAAACATATTTTGTTTTTAGATATTTTATTGGAATCAGAATTTATTCAGCATTTTGTTGTACTTGTGCCTAAAATCGTCATATGGTCATATGACATGACAATAATTGTTTATAAAATGAAAATGGAGTGTGTGTCCAGTGGAAACCTCGTATGAATCTGATCTCAGGTCAGAATGGGTTAATCAGACACATTGTGTGTCCAGTGGAAACCTCGTATGAATCTGATCTCAGGTCAGAATGGGTTAATCAGACCAGTGTGTGTCCAGTGGAAACCTCGTATAAATCTGATCTCAGGTCAGAATGGGTTAATCAGACCAGTGTGTGTCCAGTGGAAACCTCGTATGAATCTGATCTCAGGTCAGAATGGGTTAAAGCAACGTTAAAGATAAACAAGTCCATTATAATGATTATAATGATCAGACTTGGCAATTATATTATATATAATTACACTCCAAGAGCATAGAAATGGAACCAAATAGACCCTGATTTTCAGAGTTAAATTAAGCCATTCTGACCTGAGATCAGATTCATACGAGGTTTCCACTGGACACACACTGGTCTGATTAAGAAAGCAGGGCTGTCTGTACTACTGTCACTTTGTACCTTTTTGCATAATCATAACGGTGCAAAATCTTTGCACAATCCTCACAGAAAAGGCGTGTTTTTATTCGAGTTTAAAAAATAAATCACTATATCGGTTGCATATCGGTTATCGGTGATTGTTACCCTCCATCGTATCCGTTATCGTATCGGTCACAAAATTCCATATCGGTCGGTCTCTACTACGGACGGCTGCAATTTGAAACTGGCCCCTGTAAAAAAAAAAAAGGTATATCCGTACATCTCTAAATGTTGTGATGAATTGAACAAGGTGGACCCTGTTGTAAACCAGTGTAGTGTGTATGGTGTCGTCCACAGTTAACAGTCTGTGTATTGAGTTGTGCTTGAAATGTACCTATTCTGCAAACTGTTAATAAATATGTCAATCAATCAATCAATCAATCAATCAATCCACTACTCCTCAGAGGCAAAGTGAGACTGAAAAACAGTCGACGAAAAATGTTCGTCGACTGCCTAAATGGAAACTAAATTAAAACTAAGCTATGATGACTAAAACTAAGACTAAATATACTGACAATTTCGTCAACAAATAAAAACTAGACTAAAATGTTAGGAAGGGACTATAGTGGACAAGAGATCCAGTATAGGTCATTTTGCACTTTGTTGCATGCTGAGAATAGCAGATCTACAAGAATCTACAGGCATTACAAACGTTGTAATGTTAGGTGTAATGTTGTTATGTTAAGAGTCGACAGAAGTGAACCTTTTCAAGCCTGTTTTCTCAACTCGCTGTTTCTCTGCAAGACATTAATTACTCTATAAGCCATCAACTAACAACACATAAATCATGTCAAAACTCTCCAACACAATACTACAGTTCCTTCTACTTTTACTTAAGTACAGTATAATTCTTCTGAGTGGATACGTTCTGCGGGACGAGAGAGTGAATGCTTGGCGGGTCTTCGGACCACCGTCCAGCCCCGACCCGGACCATGTTTTATGACTAAAACTAAATGAAAACTATTCAAGAGCTATATGACTAAGACTAACATCAAAATTTGCTGCCAAAAACAACACTTTCTGTGTGGAGTTTGCATGTTCTCCCCGTGTCCCCTATAGGGTAGGTACCCTCACAAAAAACATGCAGTAATCCTGGTCTCTAAACTGCCTCCCCCTGGCCAGCCGGGGCGCCTGATGGAGGGGAAAGGAACTGGTTGGAATAACGTGTTCCTTCCACGCGCTACATCCAACCAGGGAAACTCCCCCCTGTCAGGTGTAAAGGAGCAACTTGGACACTCAGGCATGAAGGAAGCATGAGTTCAAGTCCGTTGCTCTCCCCTTGTCCCCCATATATGGGGACTAGGTTGCTCTCCCCTTGTCCCCCATATATGGGGACTAGGTTGGTGGAGGGTGTGTAGATCCCAGGATCACATTAGATAATTGACACAGGGGTGACAAATGGTTTACAAAATCGTGGGATAAGAAAATATTTAAAAACAAAACAAAAACAACACTGCTTTGGGAGCCTACAGTTCACCCTTCTCCCAGCGGGAATGTCCATTCGTTACGTTACGGAAATGATAACTATCTCCACAGACGAAGAGGTATAGGCTACTTAAACATGTAGCTGGCTAAGCTACTATAGTCTTACTCTTCATACAAAAACTAAGTTACACAGAAGTCTCTTTCAAGAGTAGAGCTCGCTTATAAGTTCCTTCTAGTGAAAGTATGTGACGTGGTAAATATGACTGAATGAAACACATGAATATATGACACAGAGTGAGTGAATATAAAACACATGAATATATGACACAGAGTGACTGAATGAAACATGGTTGGAGAATAGCTCTCTGAATTCAAACCTCTCGTCTGTTTCATGTTGATTTGCTACTAAATGCACTGCATGACACGATATAAACGGCCTGATATAACACTTTACACCAAAGTGCTTTAAAGTGTTCATTAATTCCCCCCACACGCACGCACGCACACACACACGCACGCACGCACGCACGCACGCACGCACGCACGCACGCACGCACACTATTTATATGGTGCATTTATATAGCGCTACAAGCGCTATATAAATGCTCCA
>NC_139716.1:44228558-44249277 GCF_964188405.1 Protomyctophum parallelum
TAGACTAGAGCAGAGCCACAGAGCTTCTGGTCTGGTCTGGTCTAGACTAGAGCAGAGCCACAGAGCTTCTGGTCTGGTCTGGTCTAGACCTAGAGCAGAGCCACAGAGCTTCTGGTCTGGTCTAGACTAGAGCAGAGCCACAGAGCTTCTGGTCTGGTCTGGTCTAGACTAGAGCAGAGCCACAGAGCTTCTGGTCTGGTCTGGTCTAGACTAGAGCAGAGCCACAGAGCTTCTGGTCTGGTCTGGTCTAGACTAGAGCAGAGCCACAGAGCTTCTGGTCTGGTCTGGTCTAGACCAGAGCAGAGCCACAGAGCTTCTGGTCTGGTCTGGTCTGGTCTAGACTAGAGCAGAGCCACAGAGCTTCTGGTCTGGTCTAGACTAGAGCAGAGCCACAGAGCTTCTGGTCTGGTCTGGTCTAGACCAGAGCAGAGCCACAGAGCTTCTGGTCTGGTCTGGTCTAGACTAGAGCAGAGCCACAGAGCTTCTGGTCTGGTCTGGTCTGGTCTAGACTAGAGCAGAGCCACAGAGCTTCTGGTCTGGTCTGGTCTAGACCAGAGCAGAGCCACAGAGCTTCTGGTCTGGTCTGGTCTGGTCTAGACTAGAGCAGAGCCACAGAGCTTCTGGTCTGGTCTGGTCTAGACTAGAGCAGAGCCACAGAGCTTCTGGTCTGGTCTGGTCTAGACCAGAGCAGAGCCACAGAGCTTCTGGTCTGGTCTGGTCTAGACTAGAGCAGAGCCACAGAGCTTCTGGTCTGGTCTGGTCTGGTCTAGACTAGAGCAGAGCCACAGAGCTTCTGGTCTGGTCTGGTCTAGACCAGAGCAGAGCCACAGAGCTTCTGGTCTGGTCTGGTCTGGTCTAGACTAGAGCAGAGCCACAGAGCTTCTGGTCTGGTCTGGTCTAGACTAGAGCAGAGCCACAGAGCTTCTGGTCTGGTCTGGTCTAGACCAGAGCAGAGCCACAGAGCTTCTGGTCTGGTCTGGTCTAGACCAGAGCAGAGCCACAGAGCTTCTGGTCTGGTCTGGTCTGGTCTAGACTAGAGCAGAGCCACAGAGCTTCTGGTCTGGTCTAGACTAGAGCAGAGCCACAGAGCTTCTGGTCTGGTCTAGACTAGAGCAGAGCCACAGAGCTTCTGGTCTGGTCTGGTCTAGACTAGAGCAGAGCCACAGAGCTTCTGGTCTGGTCTGGTCTGGTCTAGACTAGAGCAGAGCCACAGAGCTTGTGGAAACACCGGCCGCAGCGATCCTAGAGTCTCCCTTCAACCCCACAGAGGGTTGTAGAAACCCCAAACAGTGCAGGTCTGCTTTTAGTTGTTTTAACCCATTCTGACCTGAGATCAGATTCATACAAAGGTTTCCACCGGACACACACCGGTTTGATGAACCCATTCTGACCAGAGATCAGATTCTAAAAATGTCAGTCGTTCTTCGATTTTTTTTTCCAAAATAGCAGACCTACAAGCTCGTATCGCGCCACTCGGTGGCGCGATATGAGCTTGTAGATCTGCTATTTTTAAATAGCTAAAGCATAACATGATGCTGACACCAAAATGGGTGCCCGTTCAGAATGGGTTAAACAACCCTCTCTGGTGTTAACGGCGAGAGACTCTGGCTTTTAGAAGTGTTGTAAAGTCTCTCTCTCCTGATTGGCCGTGACTAACTGCTAAGCCTCCTGATTGGTCGTGACTATAGACTGATTAGCCTCGCTCAACCGTCTGATAAAACGAGCCATTGTTTGATCCCGCCACGGTCGGCTAAATTAAATCTAATTGCCCGTCAATCAATCTCTCGTCCCGCAGTCAACCAATGGCTATGCTTTAAGAACTCGTAACTCACTCTGTGGGAGGAACCGTTTAGGCGGTATTTAACCCAATCTCTGCTAAGGCCTTGGAACGTCTCGGGATCGCCCCAGGAGGAAGTCACTGATGTTGTTCTGGAGAGGGAAGTCTGGAGCTCTCTGGTGGAGCCGTTTCCCCCGCGACCCGACTACGGATAAGCGGTTGGAGATGGATGAATGGATGGATGGATATGCATGGTTTTTGGCTATTTATTTATAGTTAACCCATTCTGACCTGAGATCAGATTCTAAAAATGTCTATTACATCCTGACAGTTTAATTATTAACCCATTCTGACCTGAGATCAGATTCTAAAAGTGTCTTCGATTTTTCAAAAATAGCAGACCTACAAGCTCGTATCGCGCCACTCGGCGGCGCGAAATGAGCTTGTAGATCTGCTATTTTTCAATAGCTAAAGCATAACATGATGCCAACACCAAAATGGGTGCCCGGTCAGAATGGGTTAATAGGTCGTTTTTTGCATAACGGGCAGCGTGATTGCAACCTATCGTGTATACCGGATGTGACAAAAAGATCAGATCTACAAGCTCACAACGTGCTGCAGTGTGATCCTAAGCTCTATGATAGAACAGATCTACAAGCTCACAGTGTGATTCTAAAGCTCTAGGATAGCTGGCGTAGGACAACATTTGGCACCACGTTTTGAAAGGAATGATGTTTATATCAGCCTGAAAACTGGCTTCAACATTCTGGAAAAAGGGTTTGGAAAATTTCCGGAAATTCATTGGTAAAAATGTGTGGAAACCCTGGATCTACAAGATCACTGTATCAGCACATTTAGCTGATCTACAAGCTCACTGTATCAGCACATTTAGCTGATCTCCAAGCTCACTGTATCAACACATTTAGCTGATCTCCAAGCTCACTGTATCAACACATTTAGCTGATCTACAAGATCACTGTATATCAACACATTTAGCTGATCTACAAGATCACTGTATATCAACACATTTAGCTGATCTACAAGATCACTGTATATCAACACATTTAGCTGATCTACAAGATCACTGTATATCAACACATTTAGCTGATCTACAAGATCACTGTATATCAGCACATTTAGCTGGGTCTAAAAACTGATCTACAAGCTCACTGTATCAGCACATTTAGCTGGGTCTAAAAACTGATCTACAAGCTCACTGTATATCAACACATTTAGCTGATCTACAAGCTCACTGTATATCAACACATTTAGCTGGGTCTAAAAACTGATCTACAAGCTCACTGTATATCAACACATTTAGCTGGGTCTAAAAACTGATCTACAAGCTCGCTGTATCAACACATGTATTACTATTAAATGAATGAAATGTCTCCACGTTCTACTAAACGGCCATGAGAAAAATGCAACCTTTAAAAACATTCCATGTGCTTCACTTCATAAGTTGGAAGTTTAACTTCCTTAACCCATTTAGACCTGGGAACGATTCTAAAAAAAATGTCTTCTAAATCAAGACAGTTTTCTGAAAAACCCTACATTTCTGTGTCAGTGGGGCTCAATATTTAATGTCAAGGACCCCGAAAATTATATGTAATATATATATACCTCCGCCCTCCCATCTGAAAATATGTTGTTCCAGGGACGCCCCAGAGGCAAATGTTTGAATTAACAATGTTCGCTGAGAAAGAATATATATATATATATATATATATATTTTGACGATAAAAAAAAATAGCAGACCTACAAGGTCATAGCACTCGGTGCTTGTAGATCTGCTATTTTTCAACAGCTAAAAGTGTAACATAATGCTTTAAAACACCAAAAGGGGTTCACGCCGTTAATAATGGCTCAAACCAAGAGAAACCACACAACTCCTGGACTCCAAACCAAGAGAAACCACACAACTCCTGGACTCCAAACCAAGAGAAACCACACAACTCCTGGACTCCAAACCAAGAGAAACCACACAACTCCTGGACTCCAAACCAAGAGAAACCACACAACTCCTGGACTCCAAACCAAGAGAAACCACACAACTCCTGGACTCCAAAACAAGAGAAACCACACAACTCCTCAGTTAAAAACACCCAGGACTCCAAACCAGGAGAAACCAGACAACTCCTCATGTGATCTAACTCCATTCATATGGCGTACGTGATGACCTGTAGGTTACACACGTAACCCCGGTTCTTTAAGAATATGAGTGAGGGCCTCCCCCTGGCCAGCCGGGGCGCCTGATGGAGGGGAAAGGAACTGGTTGGAATAACGTGTTCCTTCCACGCGCTACGTCCAACCAGGGAAACTCCCCCCTGTCAGGTGTAAAGGAGCAACTTGGACACTCAGGCATGAAGGAAGCATGAGTTCAGGTCCGTTGCTCTCCCCTTGTCCCCCATATATGGGGACTAGGTTGGTCTCCCCTTGTCCCCCATATATGGGCACTAGGTTGGTCTCCCCTTGTCCCCCATATATGGGGACTAGGTTGGTCTCCCCTTGTCCCCCATATATGGGGACTAGGTTGGTCTCCCCTTGTCCCCCATATATGGGGACTAGGTTGCTCTCCCCTTGTCCCCCATATATGGGGACTAGGTTGGTGGAGGGTGTGTAGAGCCCAGGATCACATTAGATGATTGACACAGGGGTGAAAAATGGGTTACAAAATCGTGGGATAAAAAAAGAAAAAAGAAAAAAAAAAACTGATCTACAAGCCCACTGCATCAACACATTTAGCTGGGTCTAAAAACTGATCTACAAGCCCACTGTATCAGCACATGGCCCGGCGGGCCGTTAGCATCAACACGGTTCTGGTTCTGAGAGACTCACAGACGTCGGGCTCCTCGTCCGAGCCGTCGGGACAGTCCTTCTCGCCGTCACAGCGCCACCCTTTGGAGATGCACGTCACCGCGTCCTTACACACAAACTGCTTAGGGCTGCATGTCTTCTGGGCTGGAGGGACAGACAGGCAGACAGGCAGACAGACAGACAGACAGACAGACAGACAGACAGACAGACAGACAGACAGACAGACAGACAGACAGACAGACAGACAGACAGACAGACAAGACAGACAGACAGACAGAAGGTTACAAAGGAGTTTGAACCATTTGGCTGATGGTGATTGGGTGATTTGTGATTGGGCGTTGTCATGATCTGCGTTCCTGTGGTCTGATTGGTCATCAGATTAATTTGGTGTCAAAAACAGGCTCCATATTAGGCTGTGCAACCAGTGATGATTATATTATTTTGTTTTAGTCATTTTAGTACTATTTTAGTCTCTTGAATAATTGTAGCCTACTTGTAGCCTTTTTCAAGCATCACTTTGTTAATAGGCGACTATTACACACACACGCACACGCGCACACACACACACACACACACACACACACACACACACACACACACACACACACACACACACACACACACACACACACACACACACACACACACGGCGAGAGGCTTTGAATAAAACCTAAAATAAGCAGGGCAGAGCTTTACTTCCAGAGCAGGACAAGAAGCGACGGTGACGCAACACCACCAACAACAACACCGTCTTCTAAGGCTGTTGAAAAACAGCAGATCTACAAGCTCGTAGAGCTTTGTTAGATCTGCATTTTTCTTTTTTTTTAATCGTGAGAATGTGGCACAAATCTTTGAGGGGACATATTTTCAGATGGGGGGGGGGTCGGCCGGGCGGCCAAATACAGATAATTCTGGGGGTCGTCCTCGACATGAAATATAGTTTGAAAACCAACTGATATAGAATCATAGGATTTTAACCCATTCTGAACGGGAACTCATTTTGGTGTTAGCATCATGTTGTGCTTTAGCTATTGAAAAATAGCAGATCTACAAGCTCATAGCGCGCCACCGAGTGGCGCGCTACGAGCTTGTAGGTCTGCTATTTTTGAAGAAATCAAGAACGACTGACATTTTTAGAATCTGATCTCAGGTCAGAATGGGTTCATCAGACCAGTGTGTGTCCTCCAGTGGAAACCTCGTATGAATCTGATCTCAGGTCAGAATGGGTTCATCAGACCAGTGTGTGTCCTCCAGTGGAAACCTCGTATGAATCTGATCTCAGGTCAGAATGGCTTAATCAGACCAGTGTGTGTCCAGTGGAAACCTCGTATGAATCTGATCTCAGGTCAGAATGGGTTAATCAGACCCAGTGTGTGTCCAGTGGAAACCTCGTATGAATCTAATCTCAGGTCAGAATGGGTTAAGGAAAACTGTCATGATTTAGAAGATATTTGGTATAGAATATATAAGTCTCAGGTATAAATGGACTAGAAGACTATCAAAGAACAGCCTGTTCTGGTGAGACTGAACCCCCCCCCCCCCACCCCCCTCCTATCCTCAATTCCCCCTTCATTCAATACAAACCTTCCTCAAATACAAGAAAACAAAAAAAAAAGAGCAAACTAAACAGGACAGAAAGCCAGCCTGTTTGTTGCCAAATGGGGGAAAGTGTTCTCTCAAACCACAGACATCCTCCAATCATCTCCTCCTGGAGAGCAGCGTATACGGCATAAACATATACCAGAGAAAACGCACATACACGCACACGCACATAACACGCACGCATAACGCGCGCGTGCACGCACAGAACCCGCAAATAGCAACAACAATCACAGTGGGGGAGTACTTCAGTACTATACTTTCTTTTTTCTTTCAAATACTTTATAGCCTACTTTTACTCCAGCTTTAGTTACACGTTACTTTGGTGGTGAATCCCTATTTACCAATATAGCCGACCTACAAGATCACGTGTCGCGACGACAGGGTTGACACGTGAGCTATAGCTTGTAGGTCGGCTAATTACGTCACGCAAATTAATAATGGGCACGATATAAGTTAGTATATAGTCCAGTTACCCTGGGTAAACATAGTACCTTTCACATAGTACCTTTCCTTTCCTTAGTCCAGTTACCCTGGGTAAACATGGTACCTTTCCTTTCCTTAGTCCAGTTACCCTGGGTAAACATAGTACCTTTCCTTTCCTTAGTCCAGTTACCCTGGGTAAACATAGTACATTTCCTTTTCTTAGTCCAGTTACCCTGGGTAAACATAGTACATTTCCTTTCCTTAGTCCAATTACCCTGGGTAAACATAGTACCTTTCCTTTCCTTAGTCCAGTTACCCTGGGTAAACATAGTACCTTTCCTTTCCTTAGTCCAGTTACCCTGGGTAAACATAGTACCTTTCCTTTCCTTAGTCCAGTTACCCTGGGTAAACATAGTACATTTCCTTTTCTTAGTCCAGTTACCCTGGGTAAACATAGTACATTTCCTTTCCTTAGTCCAATTACCCTGGGTAAACATAGTACCTTTCCTTTCCTTAGTCCAGTTACCCTGGGTAAACATAGTACCTTTCCTTTCCTTAGTCCAGTTACCCTGGGTAAACATAGTACCTTTCCTTTCCTTAGTCCAGTTACCCTGGGTAAACATATAGTACCTTTCCTTTCCTTAGTCCAGTTACCCTGGGTAAACATAGTACCTTTCCTTTCCTTAGTCCAGTTACCCTGGGTAAACATAGTACCTTTCCTTTCCTTAGTCCAGTTACCCTGGGTAAACATAGTACCTTTCCTTTCCTTAGTCCAGTTACCCTGGGTAAACATAGTACCTTTCCTTTCCTTAGTCCAGTTACCCTGGGTAAACATATAGTACCTTTCCTTTCCTTAGTCCAGTTACCCTGGGTAAACATAGTACCTTTCCTTTCCTTAGTCCAGTTACCCTGGGTAAACATAGTACCTTTCCTTTCCTTAGTCCAGTTACCTTGGGTAAACATAGTACCTTTCCTTTCCTTAGTCCAGTTACCCTGGGTAAACATAGTACCTTTCCTTTCCTTAGTCCAGTTACCCTGGGTAAACATAGTACCTTTCCTTTCCTTAGTCCAGTTACCCTGGGTAAACATAGTACCTTTCCTTTCCTTAGTCCAGTTACCCTGGGTAAACATATAGTACCTTTCCTTTCCTTAGTCCAGTTACCCTGGGTAAACATAGTACCTTTCCTTTCCTTAGTCCAGTTACCCTGGGTAAACATAGTACCTTTCCTTTCCTTAGTCCAGTTACCCTGGGTAAACATAGTACCTTTCCTTTCCTTAGTCCAGTTACCCTGCATGGGTAAACATAGTACCTTTCAAAGAAAGCACGTGTTTTTAGGCTTATATTAAAAATACTCAATATCCATTAACAGCCATTTTCACCGTCTTCAAAGCAGTGTTGTTTTTGGCGGAACATTTTGATTTTAGTTTCAGTCTTTGTCTTTTGAATAGTTTTCATTTACTTTTAGTCACATTTTAGTCACCTGGAATGTCTTTAGTGTTAGTCTAGTTTTAGTCGACTAAATGTCATAAGATTTTAGTCGACTAAATTTATTTTGGCTGGTCTTGTCATAATGACTTATTTTACACTTGCTGAAAATAGCTGATCTACAAGCTCACAACGCGTCGCAAACCAAGTGTAAAATGACTTATACTGTATCTCTTGTCCACTAGTCCCTTCCTAACATTTTAGTCTAGTTTGTATTTGTTGACAAAATTGTCAGTATATTTAGTCTTAGTTTTAGTCACCGTAGCATAGTTTTAATTTAGTTTTAGTCAGTGAAAAAAGGTAGTTGACGAACATTTTTCGTCTTAGTTTTAGTCGACGAAAACAACACTGCTTCAAAGCAACCATAACAGAACACAGCACAAAATAGCCTCTCTCCATGTGTTATGGGACAAGTAGACAGGTATAGGTACAAAACAAATAGCTAAATGCCTAAATAAAGTTTCCCCAGTGACATAAAAAAAACAGAGTTCCTAATTTAATAAAGACTCACCTCAAACACCGCTGGGTCAAATTAACCTGCTATTTCCTCACCCAATAAACGCTGAAGGCGGGAGGACAGTCAGAGAGTGACGCAGTTTTTATTAATTCCTCTTCTGGAGAGTTCGTTCGAAGCCCGCGCTTTTTTTTTGACAGCGTATACGCTTTGTCAAAAACCAACAGATCTACAAGCTCACTCCGCGTTGCGACGCGACGAGCTGTTCAGCTTGTAGATCTTATAACATGACGACACCGGCACGGCTTGCAGTGAGGAGTCAACCAATAACGAACGAAGGAGCCGTTTACGGCGTCTTGCTTGAATCACGACAGTTGTCGGAGAAATTCTAGAAGGGGATAAAAAGAAAAGAAGAGACGACGCACACACACACACAGTGTGTGTGCGCGCGCGCATGCGTGCGTGTGCCCGCACGTATCACTCCCGTTTCCCATTAATTCCATTCCATTGTTCCATAATAGTAACACCAGCGCCTGTGTGTGTGTGTGTGTGTGTGTGTGTGTGTGTGTGTGTGTGTGTGTGTGTGTGTGTGCGTGCGTATATTTATCACTCCCACATTGTAACCTAAAGTCATAGGTTTAAGAAAGCAGGGCTGTCTGTACTACTGTCACTTTGTACCTTTTTGCATAATCATATCTGTGCAAAATCTTTGCACAATCCTCACAGAAAAGGCGTGTTTTTATTCGAGTAAAAAAAAAATCACTATATCGGTTAGGCCTGTCAAAAAATTTGATTCGAGTTAGAATCGCGATTCTAATGCCGTCCGATTCAGAATCAATTCTCATTTTCCAAAGATTGAATCGCATTATGGCCTGGGTTTCTGCATAGTGCATTTGGTATTGAGTGAGAAGAGATTTTGTAACTTTTGTACTGGTTCAAATTTGTGCAAGCTAAATAAATGAGACATGTTCTTACTCTTGGATTTAACCTTTGTGTGTTTAAATCATTCAGTTGATAAAACCTTTACAATTATACAAGCTTTTTACAAAATGTACTCTGCTTTCATGCCAGAAGACTGGAGTAGATCATGCTAAAATCCTATTTAATTGTTTTTAATAAAAATAAAAAAAACTGCTTTAGAATCGGGAAAAAATCTTTTTTGAATCGAGAATCGGATAAATCGAAAAGATCGTTTTTTAATCGAATCGTCACCCCAAGAATCGGAATCGAATCGAATCGTGGGACACCTAAAGATTCGCAGCCCTAATATGGGTTGCATATCGGTTATCGGTGATTGTTACACTCTATCGTATCGGTTATCGTATCGGTCACAAAATTCCATATCGGTCGGTCTCTACTACGGACGGCTGCAATTTGAAACTGGCCCCTGTAAAAAAAAAAGGTATATCTGTACATCTCTAAATGTTGTGATGAATTGAACAAGGTGGACCCTGTTGTAAACCAGTGTAGTGTGTATGGTGTCGTCCACAGTTAACAGTCTGTGTATTGAGTTGTGCTTGAAATGTACCTATTCTGCAAACTGTTAATAAATACGTCAATCAATCAATCAATCAATCAATCAATCCACTACGCCTCAGAGGCAAAGTGAGACTGAAAAACATTAGACGAAAAATGTTCGTCGACTACCTAAATGGAAACTAAATGAAAACTAAGCTATGGTGACTAAAATTAAGACTAAATATACTGACAATTTCGTCAACAAATAAAAACTAGACTAAAATGTTAGGAAGGGACTATAGTGGACAAGAGATCCAGTATAGGTCATTTTGCACTTTGTTGCATGCTGAGAATAGCAGATCTACAAGCATCTTCAGGCATTGCAAACATTACAAACGTTGTAATGTTAGGTGTAATGTTGTGATGTTAAGAGTCGACAGAAGTGAACCTTTTCAAGCCTGTTTTCTCAACTCGCTGTTTCTCTGCGAGACATCACTCTATAAGCCATCAACAAACAACACATAAATCATGTAAAAACTCTCCAACACAATACTACAGTTCTACTACAGTTCCTTCTACTTTTACTTAAGCAGAGTATAATTGTTCTGAGTGGATCCGTTCTGCAGGACCAGAGAGTGAATGCTTGGCGGGTCTTCGGACCACCGTCCAGCCCGCCCATGTTTTATGACTAAAACTAAATGAAAACTATTCAAGAGCTATATGACTAAGATTAACATCAAAATTTGCTGCCAAAAACAACACTTTCTGTGTGGTGTTTGCATGTTCTCCCCGTGTCCCCTAGGGTAGGTACCCTCACATGTTCTCCCCGTGTCCCCTAGGGTAGGTACCCTCACATGTTCTCCCCGTGTCCCCTAGGGTAGGTACCCTCACATGTTCTCCCCGTGTCCCCTAGGGTAGGTACCCTCACATGTTCTCCCCGTGTCCCCTAGGGTAGGTACCCTCACATGTTCTCCCCGTGTCCCCTAGGGTAGGTACCCTCACATGTTCTCCCCGTGTCCCCTAGGGTAGGTACCCTCACATGTTCTCCCCGTGTCCCCTAGGGTAGGTACCCTCACATGTTCTCCCCGTGTCCCCTAGGGTAGGTACCTTCACAAAAAACATGAAGTAATCCTGGTCTCTAAACTGCCTCCCCCTGGCCAGCCGGGGCGCCTGATGGAGGGGAAAGGAACTGGTTGGAATAACGTGTTCCTTCCACTCGCTACGTCCAACCAGGGAAACTCCCCCCTGTCAGGTGTAAAGGAGCAACTTGGACACTCAGGCATGAAGGAAGCATGAGTTCAAGTCCGTTGCTCTCCCCTTGTCCCCCATATATGGGGACTAGGTTGGTCTCCCCTTGTCCCCCATATATGGGGACTAGGTTGGTGGAGGGTGTGTAGAGCCCAGGATCACATTAGATGATTGACACAGGGGAGAAAAATGGGTTACAAAATTGTGGGATAAAAAATATATAAAGAAAAAAGAAAACATGTAGCTGTCTAAGCTACTATAGTCACTCTTCATACAAAAACTAAGTTACACAGAAGTCTCTTTCAAGAGTAGAGCTCGCTATAAGTTCCTTCTATAGTGAAAGTATATGTGACGTGGTAAATATTACTGAAAAAAACACATGAATATATGACACCGAGTGACTGGAGAGTGGTTGGAGAACGCTCTCTGAATTCAAACCTCTCGTCTGTTTCATGTTGATTTGCTACTAAATGCACTGCATGACACGATATAAACGGACAGATATAACACTTTAATCCAAAGTGCTTTAAAGTGTTCATTCATTCCCCCCACACGCACGCACGCACGCACGCACGCACGCACGCACGCACGCACGCACGCACGCACGCACGCACGCACGCACGCACGCACGCACACACACACACACACACACACACACACACACACACACACACACACACACACACACACACACACACACACACACACACACACACACACACACACACACACACACACACACACACACACACACGCACGCACACTATTTATATGGTGCATTTATATAGCGCTACAAGCGCTATATAAATGCTCCATTTAGCGTTTACAATCTTAACCCAATTTAGACCCGAGGACGGTTCTACAAAATGTCTTCTAAATCCTGACAGTTTTCTGAAAAAAAACCTATGTTTAATATACCAGTGGTTCTCACAGGACCCCCAGAATAATAGGCCGCCGACCCCCATCTGAAGACATATTGTATGTTTTCGTCGACTAAAACTAAGACGAAATATGTTCGTCGACTACCTTTTTTCACTGACTAAAACTAAATAAAAACGAATCTATGAGGACTAAAACTAAGACTAAATATACTGACAATTTCGTCAACAAATAAAAACTAGACTAAAATGTTAGGAAGGGACTAGTGGACAAGAGATCCAGCTTTATGCTGGGTTTGCGACGCATTGTGAGATTGTAGATCTGCTATTTTCAGCATGCAAGCAAAGTGTAAAATATGTCATTACAACGACATCCAAGGCCTGTCAAAACACATTTTCGTCGACTAAATCAACTGTAGATTTAGTCCACTAAAATCGTATGACATTTAGTCGACTAAAACTAGACATTAGACACTAGAACATTCCAGGCGACTAAAATGTGACTAAAACTAAGTGAAAACTGCCAAAAACAACACTGGTTCCAGGGACCCCCCCCCCCCCCTCATCTGAAAACATATTGTTCCAGGGACCCCCCCCCCCCCCCCCCCCTCCCCCCAGACGCAAAGATTTGAGTTAAAAACATTCGGTCTGGCCCAGGCGGTGGCGTAACCGTCTGGGCACCCGACTGGTAATCCAGTCGCAGTGTGCCGCGGGTTCGACTCCCGAGCCCGACACGGCCTTTACTGCAGGTCTCCCCCCCCCCCCCCCCATCTCTCTCCCGTTTCCTGTCAGCCTACTGTCTGTCCCTTCAAAAAACCAATAAAAGGCGTAAGCCGCAAAAACAATATCTTAAAAAAGAAAACATTCGCTCTGAAAGAATATATATTCAAAGATTTGCACTACATTTTCACGATTTTTCAAAAATAGTAGACCTATAAGCTCATAGCGCGGCACTCGGTGCCGCGATATGAGCTTGTAGATCTGCTATTTTTCAATAGCTAAAGTATAGCATAATGCTTTGTTGAAACACAAACAGGGGTTCCTGCCCACTTTACCCCCTTTTGAAACCAGATCTTATTTTAATGATGTTTGGGAGACAAGAAAGACTGTCCTGGTGTCCAGGATGTCATGGACACTGGGCTCACTGCATTCCTTCCTGGACTACAATTCCCATAATGCTTTGGTCCACTGCTCCTCCTTGTGGATAGGGGGAGGGCTGTCTTACTGAGACAACATGTAGTCCAGGAAGTAAGTGAGCCCAATGTCCATGACATCATGGAGTCACATGGAAACTTTGAAATACTGAAATATCTAAAAACAACACCTCATATTACCCACACAAAAACCCCCAGGAAAGTGCTTCTTGTCTCCCAAACATCTGGGCGGGAACCGATTTTGGTGTTTTAAGCATTATGTTATAATTTAGCTATTGAAAAAATAGCAGATCTACAAGCTCGTAGGGCGGCACCGAGTGCCGCTCTACGAGCTTGAAGTAGGTCTGCTATTATTATTTTTTATCGTGAAAATGTGTCGCCAATCGTTTTTAACTCAAATCTTTGCTTCTGGGGGAGGGGGGGGGGTCCCTGGAACAACATATTTTCAGATGGGGGTCCGCAGCCAAATACAGATAATTCTGGGGGTCCTTGACATGAAATAGCGTGAGAACCACTGACATAGAAACATAGGGTTTTTCCGAAAACTGTCTTGTTGATTTAGAAGACATTTTCGTAGAATCGAGCTGCAGGTCTAAATGGGTTAAAATAAGATATGGTTGCAAAATGTGTTAAAGTTTATTGTTTATAAGGATCCCCATTAACTTTTGCCTTGACAAAAGCTAGTCTTCCTGGGGTCTGACACAGACAAACATTTAACATAGGCAATACTTACAAACACTAACTCAAAATAAAACATAGTAAAATAAAATATAAAATAAGAAAAAAAAACATAGGAGAAATAAAAAACAAATAAAAACATAGCAAAAAATCACTTTCAACAAATTATACATTTGAATTATTATTTTCCCAGGGTTACTGCAGTATGGTTTACATGAGGTGTTCTTTTAACTTGATTTTAAAGATGAATGTTGTATTTGTATTGGTTATACACTTTGGTTGTGCATTCCAACCTATTACTGCTCTATAGATAATAGAAGATTTAAGAATATTTGTTCTTGGTTTAGGTGCCACCAAAACACCCGAACTGGCTTGTCTAGTCATATGGTTATGTTCGTCTCTTACATGTGCTACCTGTTCAAAGAAATACTGTGGTTTTTTGTCCATTAATACATTTCTGAAAAACGTAAGAATACGTGAATGTAATCTATTCTCAACAGTAAGCCATGATAGATTTCTGTGCATTTCTGCAATGTGTGTCCTGTTGGAACACTGGAGAGCTAATCTGGCAGCTTTGTTTTGAGCTATTTGTAATAATAGTGTGAGAACCCACCTTTTCAGACTCCATCATGGCCCTAGCCCCTTAGATTTATACACATTTATAGCATGGTCATAGTACTTTATAGTAGATATAGTAGATGTATAGTTTATATGTAGTTTCATTATATAGTTACGTTCTTAGCTTACGCATGTTTTATGATAACTATTTTGTATGTATGTGATGTATTCCCATGCTTTTTTGTTCTTGCTTAATGTAAATCGCTCTGGATTAAGAGCGTCTGATGAATGCCTATACATTGTAAATTGTGAAGTGTCCCTTTAATCCATTTTGGGGGAGGGAACCCCTTTTGGAATTATGTTCTGCTTTAGCTATATTGAAAAATAGCAGATCTACAAGATGGTGGCGCGCTACGAACATGTAGGTCTGCTATTTTTGAAAAGATCGTGAAAATGTGCCTGAAATCTTTGAATATATTATGTTCTTTCAGAGCGAGTTTTTAACTCTAATCTTTGCTACTGAGAGGGTCCCTGGAACTACATATTTTCAGATCGGGGTCAGCGGCCAATGTCAGATATATATATATATATATATATATATATATATATATATATATATATATACTGTATATATTTGGGGTTCCTTGACATGAATATGTTTGAGAACAACTGACATGAAAAACATGTTTATTTTCTTCAGAAAAGACTTTTTTTTTTATTTCGACGTCAGGCCTTAATGGGTACAAAGGGTGAAGAACTTGTTCTTTTCCAAGCAGCCTCTCTCTGTCCGGTCCGACCCGGTGTTTTTCGTCAAGCAACATATTTTCCCAGCCATCATTATTTTGTAAAAACCCAGAGAAGCTGAAGCTAGCGGTATAGGTTCTGGTCCACTGTCTGCATGCCTTCATTATGTGCGTCTTTGTTTTTTCTTTGTTGTTTCTTAGTTATTTTCCATTTTGTTTTGTGTCTCCAAAAAGCTTGTTGTCCTTAAATAAGGCGTCGGTTTGTTGTTTTACGAGAGAGACCACAAGGCGTACGGGGAGGGGGGGGTTAAGGAACACTGTGGTGACTGGAATACACTTTGTTTTACCAGCTGCACGTTACGCAAAACAAGATGACACTTAACCCATTCTGACCTGAGATCAGATTCATATAGGTTTCCACTGGACACACACACTGGTCTGATGAACCCATTCTGACCTGAGATCAGATTCATACGAGGTTTTCCACTGGACACACACACACTGGTCTGATGAACCCATTCTGACCTGAGATCAGATTCATACGAGGTTTTCCACTGGACACACACACACTGGTCTGATGAACCCATTCTGACCTGAGATCAGATTCATACGAGGTTTCCACTGGACACACACACTGGTCTGATGAACCCATTCTGACCTGAGATCAGATTCATACGAGGTTTTCCACTGGACACACACACTGGTCTGATGAACCCATTCTGACCTGAGATCAGATTCATACGAGGTTTTCCACTGGACACACACACACTGGTCTGATGAACCCATTCTGACCTGAGATCAGATTCATACGAGGTTTCCACTGGACACACACTGGTCTGATTAACCCCCCCCCCCCCCCCCCATAATATATATTCAAAAATATTTACGCCACATTTTCAAGATTAAAAAAATTAAAAAATTAGCAGACCTACAGGCTCGTAGATCTGCTATTTTCCAATAGCTAACGTATAACATAAATGCTTTAACCCATTCTGACCTGAGATCAGATTCATACGAGGTTTCCGCCGGACACACACTGGGTCTGATGAACCCATTCTGACCTGAGATCAGATTAAAAAAAATGTCAGTCGTTCTTCGATTTTTCAAAAAATAGCAGACCTACAAGCTCGTATCGCGCCACTCGGTGGCGCGATATGAGCTTGTAGATCTGCTATTTTTCAATAGATAAAGCATAACATGATGCTAACACCAAAAGGCGTTCCCGTACAGAACGGGTTAACCCATTTGGGACTAAAAAAACCCTCATGTTTCTATAATGTCAGTTTTGGTGCTCAACCATTTTCATGTCACAAACGGGGTGTAATTATAATCAGAGTGGTTTTAGATTATTAATTATAATCAGAGTGGTTTTATATTATTAATTATAATCAGAGTGGTTTTAGATTATTAATTATAATCAGAGTGGTTTTAGATTATTAATTATAATCAGAGTGGTTTTAGATTATTAATTATAATCAGAGTGGTTTTATATTATTAATTATAATCAGAGTGGTTTTATATTATTAATTATAATCAGAGTGGTTTTATATTATTAATTATAATCAGAGTGGTTTTATATTATTAATTATAATCAGAGTGGTTTTATATTATTAATTATAATCAGAGTGGTTTTATATTATTAATTATAATCAGAGTGGTTTTAGATTATTAATTATAATCAGAGTGGTTTTATATTATTAATTATAATCAGAGTGGTTTTAGATTATTAATTATAATCAGAGTGGTTTTAGATTATTAATTATAATCAGAGTGGTTTTATATTATTAATTATAATCAGAGTGGTTTTATATTATTAATTATAATCAGAGTGGTTTTAGATTATTAATTATAATCAGAGTGGTTTTAGATTATTAATTATAATCAGAGTGGTTTTAGATTATTAATTATAATCAGAGTGGTTTTAGATTATTAATTATAATCAGAGTGGTTTTAGATTATTAATTATAATCAGAGTGGTTTTAGATTATTAATTATAATCAGAGTGGTTTTAGATTATTAATTATAATCAGAGTGGTTTTAGATTATTAATTATAATCAGAGTGGTTTTAGATTATTAATTATAATCAGAGTGGTTTTATATTATTAATTATAATCAGAGTGGTTTTATATTATTAATTATAATCAGAGTGGTTTTATATTATTAATTATAATCAGAGTGGTTTTATATTATTAATTATAATCAGAGTGGTCTTAGATTATTAATTATAATCAGAGTGGTTTTATATTATTAATTATAATCAGAGTGGTTTTATATTATTAATTATAATCAGAGTGTTTTTATATTATTAATTATAATCAGAGTGGTTTTATATTATTAATTATAATCAGAGTGGTTTTATATTATTAATTATAATCAGAGTGGTTTTATATTATTAATTATAATCAGAGTGGTTTTAGATTATTAATTATAATCAGAGTGGTTTTAGATTATTAATTATAATCAGAGTGGTTTTAGATTATTAATTATAATCAGAGTGGTTTTAGATTATTAATTATAATCAGAGTGGTTTTATATTATTAATTATAATCAGAGTGGTTTTATATTATTAATTATAATCAGAGTGGTTTTATATTATTAATTATAATCAGAGTGGTTTTATATTATTAATTATAATCAGAGTGGTTTTATATTATTAATTATAATCAGAGTGGTTTTATATTATTAATTATAATCAGAGTGGTTTTATATTATTAATTATAATCAGAGTGGTTTTATATTATTAATTATAATCAGAGTGGTTTTAGATTATTAATTATAATCAGAGTGGTTTTATATTATTAATTATAATCAGAGTGGTTTTAGATTATTAATTATAATCAGAGTGGTTTTATATTATTAATTATAATCAGAGTGGTTTTATATTATTAATTATAATCAGAGTGGTTTTATATTATTAATTATAATCAGAGTGGTTTTATATTATTAATTATAATCAGAGTGGTTTTATATTATTAATTATAATCAGAGTGGTTTTATATTATTAATTATAATCAGAGTGGTTTTATATTATTAATTATAATCAGAGTGGTTTTATATTATTAATTATAATCAGAGTGGTCTTAGATTATTAATTATAATCAGAGTGGTTTTATATTATTAATTATAATCAGAGTGGTCTTAGATTATTAATTATAATCAGAGTGGTTTTATATTATTAATCATAATCAGAGTGGTTTTATATTATTAATTATAATCAGAGTGGTTTTATATTATTAATTATAATCAGAGTGGTTTTATATTATTAATTATAATCAGAGTGGTTTTAGATTATTAATTATAATCAGAGTGGTTTTATATTATTAATTATAATCAGAGTGGTTTTATATTATTAATTATAATCAGAGTGGTTTTATATTATTAATTATAATCAGAGTGGTTTTATATTATTAATTATAATCAGAGTGGTTTTATATTATTAATTATAATCAGAGTGGTTTTAGATTATTAATTATAATCAGAGTGGTTTTATATTATTAATTATAATCAGAGTGGTTTTATATTATTGATTATAATCAGAGTGGTCTTAGATTATTAATTATAATCAGAGTGGTTTTATATTATTAATTATAATCAGAGTGGTTTTATATTATTAATTATAATCAGAGTGGTTTTAGATTATTAATTATAATCAGAGTGGTTTTATATTATTAATTATAATCAGAGTGGTTTTATATTATTAATTATAATCAGAGTGGTTTTATATTATTAATTATAATCAGAGTGGTTTTATATTATTAATTATAATCAGAGTGGTTTTAGATTATTAATTATAATCAGAGTGGTTTTATATTATTAAAGGTATATTCAGTGATTTCACTCAAAAAACCTTAGGTTTCGTTTTTGGCTGTGGGACCCAGACTTTCGTCCAATCAGTATAGAGAGTCAAAAACGAAACCTAAGGTTTTTTGACCCCCAGGGGTTAACTGGGGACAGGGAGGAACTCCTTATATGGCCAGCACACTCTATAGTAGGGAGGATTATCACAACAAAACAAAAAAATAAGTGATATTTGAATTAAGTGAAATCACTGAATATACCTTTAATTATAATCAGAGTGGTTTTAGATTATTAATTATAATCAGAGTGGTTTTATATTATTAATTATAATCAGAGTGGTTTTAGATTATTAATTATAATCAGAGTGGTTTTATATTATTAATTATAATCAGAGTGGTTTTATATTATTAATTATAATCAGAGTGGTTTTATATGATTAATTATAATCAGAGTGGTTTTATATTATTAATTATAATCAGAGTGGTTTTATATTATTAATTATAATCAGAGTGGTTTTATATTATTAATTATAATCAGAGTGGTTTTATATTATTAATTATAATCAGAGTGGTTTTAGATTATTAATTATAATCAGAGTGGTTTTATATTATTAATTATAATCAGAGTGGTTTTATATTATTAATTATAATCAGAGTGGTTTTAATTATTAATTATAATCAGAGTGGTTTTATATTATTAATTATAATCAGAGTGGTTTTATATTATTAATTATAATCAGAGTGGTTTTAGATTATTAATTATAATCAGAGTGGTTTTATATTATTAATTATAATCAGAGTGGTTTTATATTATTAATTATAATCAGAGTGGTTTTATATTATTAATTATAATCAGAGTGGTTTTATATTATTAATTATAATCAGAGTGGTTTTAGATTATTAATTATAATCAGAGTGGTTTTAGATTATTAATTATAATCAGAGTGGTTTTATATTTGGCACAATATGGTGATTTGGGTGTCCTTGACTGAACCCACCCCCCCCCCCCCCCTTCAACCATAAAAGGAATCTCCTGGAAACGATGCTTTTAACCTGAATAGCAATAACTGAATGGTGAAATAATGCTGAACGCACACACACACACACACACACACACACACACACACACACACACACACACACACACACACACAGTCCCAGCCTGTTTAATTATTCATGAAATGCAACGGGAATGGATTTGTGTAAAAAAAGAAAAAAGTGTTCCATCTCAGCGGAGCTTGTATTTGATGAGTGTGTGTGTGTGTGTGTGTGTGTGTGTGTGTGTGTGTGTGTGTGTGTTTGTCCTGACACCTTCCAACCGCTGGCAAGCTTCAGCACATGTGACACACCATATATGGAGCTGACCTGTTGTGACATTCCTATTGTGTTGATCTGACCTCATCAAACCCTGTACACTCAAGACGCGCTCCATATATGGCCAGTACAGAATTAATTCCATAAGACAGACAGACAGACAGACAGAAAGTGGGTCAGGAGGTCACTGGTACAGACTACGGTGAAAATACAACAATGACATTTTAAAAACAACTGAAGATGTAAATATATAATTTATACAGTTGTGTCTGTTTAGCTGCTCTGCTCCAAAAGCTATAATTTACAGCACATGAGTCTCTCCCTCCCTCTC
>NC_139716.1:44249477-44254477 GCF_964188405.1 Protomyctophum parallelum
ATTTGGGTGTCCTTGACTGAACCCACCCCCCCCCCCCCCCCCCCCCTTCAACCATAAAAGGAATCTCCTGGAAACGATGCTTTTAACCTGAATAGCAATAACTGAATGGTGAAATAATGCTGCACGCACCGCACGCGCACAAACACACACACACACACACACACACACACACACACACACACACACACACACACAGTCCCAGCCTGTTAATTATTCATGAAATGCAACGGGAATGATTTGTGTAAAAAAAAGAAAAAAGTGGTCCATCTCAGCGGAGCTTGTATTTGATGAGTGTGTGTGTGTGTGTGTGTGTGTGTGTGTGTGTGTGTGTGTGTGTGTGTGTGTGTGTGTGTGTGTGTGTGTGTGTGTGTGTGTGTGTGTGTGTGTGTCCTGACACCTTCCAACCGCTGGCAAGCTTCAGCACATGTGACACACCATATATGGAGCTGACCTGTTGTGACATTCCTATTGTGTTGATCTGACCTAATCAAACCCTGTACACTCAAGACGCGCTCCATATATGGCCAGTACAGAATTAATTCATAAGACAGACAGACAGACAGACAGACAGACAGACAGACAGACAGACAGACAGACAGACAGACAGACAGAAAGTGGGTCAGGAGGTCACTGGTACAGACTACGGTGAAAATACAACAATGACATTTTAAAAAACAACTGAAGATGTAAATATATAATTTATACAGTTGTGTCTGTTTAGCTGCTCTGCTCCAAAAGCTATAATTTACAGCACATGAGTCTGCCTCTCTCTCTCTCTCTCTCTCTCTCTCTCTCTCTCTCTCTCTCTCTCTCTCTCTCTCTCTCTCTCTCTCTCTCTCTCTCTCTCTCTCTCTCTCTCTCTCTCTCTCTCTCTCTCTCTCTCTCTCTCTCTCTCTCTCTCTCTCTCTCTCTCCTCTCTCTCTCTCTCTCTCTCATATATATATATTTATAGAGCGTAAAGAAGTGGTAAACATTTAGGCATCGTGATTGATGTAGCAGAGCATAAACACTACAAACCCAGGAGAGAGAGAGAGAGAGAGAGAGATAATGGGCATGAATGTATGTCTCTGTCAGCCAACCAGTGGTCTCGTCTCTCGTAGCCTGCAGACAACTATTCCGCAATCTCTGAATGATCCTAAAGTCTACAACCTGTATGATCTTTTCCTGGAGATTTTCAAGAAAATGCATGTTTTCAGAAAGGTTGTGGACATTTTTCAGAAAGGTTGTGGACATTTTGCCCGTCTGTAAAACAACTGCCCTTTTACCCGTCTTGAAAACAACTGCCCTTTTACCCATCTGTAAAACAACTGCCCTTTTACCCGTCTGTAAAACAACTGCCCTTTTACCCGTCTGTAAAACAACTGCCCTTTTACCCGTCTGTAAAACAACTGCCCTTTTACCCGTCTGTAAAACAACTGCCCTTTTACCCGTCTGTAAAACAACTGCCCTTTTACCCGTCTGTAAAACAACTGGTCCCTTTTACCCGTCTGTAAAACAACTGCCCTTTTACCCGTCTGTAAAACAACTGCCCTTTTACCCGTCTGTAAAACAACTGCCCTTTTACCCGTCTGTAAAACAACTGCCCTTTTACCCGTCTGTAAAACAACTGCCCTTTTACCCGTCTGGAAAACAACTGCCCTTTTACCAGTCTGGAAAACAACTGCCCTTTTACCCGTCTGTAAAACAACTGCCCTTTTACCCATCTGTAAAACAACTGCCCTTTTACCCGTCTGTAAAACAACTGCCCCTTTTACCCGTCTGTAAAACAACTGCCCTTTTACCCGTCTGTAAAACAACTGGTCCCTTTTACCCGTCTGTAAAACAACTGCCCTTTTACTCGTCTGTAAAACAACTGTCCTTTTACCCGTCTGTAAAACAACTGCCCTTTTACCCGTCTGTAAAACAACTGCCCTTTTACCCGTCTGTAAAACAACTGCCCTTTTACCCGTCTGTAAAACAACTGCCCTTTTACCCGTCTGTAAAACAACTGCCCTTTTACCCGTCTGTAAAACAACTGCACTTTTACCCGTCTGGAAAACAACTGCCCTTTTACCCGTCTGTAAAACAACTGCCCTTTTACCCATCTGTAAAACAACTGCCCTTTTACCCGTCTGTAAAACAACTGCCCCTTTTACCCGTCTGTAAAACAACTGCCCTTTTACCCATCTGTAAAACAACTGCCCTTTTACCCGTCTGTAAAACAACTGCCCCTTTTACCCGTCTGTAAAACAACTGCCCTTTTACCCGTCTGTAAAACAACTGCCCTTTTACCCGTCTGTAAAACAACTGCCTTTTTACCCGTCTGTAAAAACAACTGCCCTTTTACCCGTCTGTAAAACAACTGCCCTCTCCAGACCACGAATGCAGCGTTTACTACACGGTGAAAGAGATGCAAAACGCCCTCCTTTCCTCTCCATGCCATGTAGGAAGGAAGGCAGCGTTCTAGGAGAAAAGTCTCCTGAACTTGAACACAGTATTTTACTATTTTGCGTTGAACTAATTTGTTTCTAAATCCATGTCGTCACACCTGCATCTCCACTAGCTAAAGAGTGCTGGGTTGCGCCCCGAAAATAGCAGACCTACAAGCTCTCAACGCGTCGCAGCGCGACGCGTTGAGAGCTTGTAGATCTGCTATTTTTTTGTCCAAAAGTGCCCTCTTACGGGATTTCAGCCCCTGCTCAGAGCCTCTTCTCTTCTGTGGCGTGCGCACACGCACGCACATGCACACATGCGCACACACACACACACACACACACACGCACAGAGACCCACAGCCTCGTCTTACCCTCTGCTTCGCCCCGAGACACCAGACCCACTTCCTCTAGCAGGACTATAAATACTCTGGAGAACCGCCAGGGAAACAAACTGAACCTCTTCTCCTCCTCCTGACAATTTCGTCAACAAATAAAAACTAGACTAAATGTTAGGAAGGGACTAGTGGACAAGAGGTCCAGTATAAGTCATTTTACACCTGGTTGCATGCTGAAAATAGCAGATCTACAAGATCACAGCGCGTCGCAGCGTGAGCTTGTAGATCGGCTATTTTCAGCAAGTGTAAAATAAGTCATTATGACGGCAGCAAGGCCCGCAAAAATACATTTTAGCCGACTAAATCACCTGTAGATTTAGTCGACTAAAATCTTATGACATTTAGTCTAAACTAGACTAAACACTAGAACATTCCAGGTGACTAAAATGTGACTAAGACTAAGTGAAAACTATTCAAGAGACTATGACTAAAACTAAAATAGAAATTTGCTGCCAAAAACAACACTGTTGCCAACATCTAGCTCTGTCCCATAGCCTTCCGCTTCGCAGTATGGGACTTTCAGTTTTAAATCTCAAATCGAAATCAGACCAGCCTCTCCTCTTTAGTGGAAATCTCACGAACGTTTGACCTTCTCACCAATACAAAGGCGGTTTGTGTCAATAGAAAGCCTACTTTCCTTAGTGGATGCACTCTGAGCCCCCCCCCCCCCCCACCACACGTATAAACGGTACTTTTTGGCCAGAAAGGGATTTTTTTCCACCGGAGGAAAAATATTCTCTATGAGGCAATTCTCTGGGCAATATCAGTAGAGGGCGCAGCGGAGTAACTAAAAATGTTTTCTTCCGGTGGAAACAAAATCCCCTTTTGGCCAAAAAGTACGGTTTATACGTGTGGTGGGGGGGGGGGGGGGGTAAATAATTGGACTTTGAAATGAACAACGTTGCTGTGATGCAGTTATTATATTAAAGGTATATTCAGTGATTTCACTCAAAAAACCTTAGGTTTCGTTTTTGGCTGTGGGACCCAGCATTTCGTCCAATCAGGATAGAGAGTCAAAAACGAAACCTAAGGTTTTTTGACCCCCAGGGGTTAACTGGGGACAGGGAGGAACTCCTTATATGGTCAGCACACTCTATAGTAGAGAGGATTATCACAACAAAACAAAAAAATAAGTGATATTTGAATTAAGTGAAATCACTGAATATACCTTTAACGCTTTGAGCTGAAAGCTTTGGAGAATTTGCAGTGACCGGATGCCATGACACACACACACACACACAAACACACGGTATGTGACGGGTGGATGGAGCCAGTCAGAGAGGGCGATAGAAAAAAGACACGCCAAAGGTATGTGTGGTACGAGGACACGTATGTGACGCACGCACGCACGCACGCACGCACACACACACACACACACACACACACACACACACACACACACACACACACACACACACACACACACACACACACACACACACACACACACACACACACACACACACACACACACACACACACACGCACACGTGCAGACTTGCGCAAATCTTTGAATATATATTCTTTCAGAGCGAACATTTTCAACTCAAATCTTTGCTTCTGTCTTCTGTCTTCAGGCTTTTAACCATGTGAGAACGACTGATATAGAAACATAGGGTTTAACCCTGTGAGAACCACTGATATAGAAACATGAGGGTTTAACCCTGTGAGAACGACTGATATAGAAACATGGGGTTTAACCCTGTGAGAACCACTGATATAGAAACATGGGGTTTAACCCTGTGAGAACCACTGATATAGAAACATGAGGGTTTAACCCTGTGAGAACCACTGATATAGAAACATGAGGGTTTAACCCTGTGAGAACCACTGATATAGAAACACGAGGTCTTTCAGAGAGCTGTATAGGTGGAGATAACCAGAACCAGAACCAGAACCCGGGCCGAGGCCACCAGGCGTCTGGAACCCGACAGACTGAAGTGTGTTGACTGTGAATGAGTTCCATGTCGTTTACATTCTGTACATTCTGGGTTCAGCCTCAGCGGCGGAGACACATGTTGTTTACAGTGTGTGTGTGTGTGTGTGTGTGTGTGTGTGTGTGTGTGTGTGTGGCCGACTGGGGGACGGCAGTGTGTGTGTGTGCGTGCGTGCGTGCACAGGACAGACCGACCGACAGCTGTGTTGCCTCCTGGGAAAGCATGGTGGAGTTGTGTCTACAGCAGGGAAGTGT
>NC_139716.1:44259477-44411977 GCF_964188405.1 Protomyctophum parallelum
CCTAATGGTACCGACATCATGGTATCTCTCCTAATGGTACCAACATCATGTTGTCTCTCCTAATGGTACCAACATCATGTTGTCTCTCCTAATGGTACCAACATCATGTTGTCTCTCCTAATGGTACCAACATCATGTTGTCTCTCCTAATGGTACCGACATCATGTTGTCTCTCCTAATGGTACCAACATCATGTTATCTCTCCTAATGGTACCAACATCATGTTATCTCTCCTAATGGTACCAACATCATGTTGTCTCTCCTAATGGTACCGACATCATGGTATCTCTCCTAATGGTACCAACATCATGTTGTCTCTCCTAATGGTACCAACATCATGTTGTCTCTCCTAATGGTACCAACATCATGTTGTCTCTCCTAATGGTACCAACATCATGTTATCTCTCCTAATGGTACCAACATCATGTTATCTCTCATAATGGTACCAGCATCATGTTATCTCTCCTAATGGTACCAACATCATGTTATCTCTCCTAATGGTACCAACATCATGTTATCTCTCCTAATGGTACCAGCATCATGTTATCTCTCCTAATGGTACCAACATCATGTTGTCTCTCCTAATGGTACCAGCATCATGTTATCTCTCCTAATGGTACCAACATCATGTTATATCTCCTAATGGTACCAGCATCATGTTATCTCTCCTAATGGTACCAACATCATGTTATCTCTCCTAATGGTACCAACATCATGTTATCTCTCCTAATGGTACCAACATCATGTTATCTCTCCTAATGGTACCAGCATCATGTTATCTCTCCTAATGGTACCGACATCATGTTGTCTCTCCTAATGGTACCAACATCATGTTGTCTCTCCTAATGGTACCGACATCATGTTGTCTCTCCTAATGGTACCAACATCATGTTGTCTCTCCTAATGGTACCGACATCATGTTGTCTCTCCTAATGGTACCAACATCATGTTATCTCTCCTAATGGTACCAACATCATGTTGTCTCTCCTAATGGTACCGACATCATGGTATCTCTCCTAATGGTACCAACATCATGTTGTCTCTCCTAATGGTATCTTCTTTACAAACATTGCAACAAAGCTGGTTAGCAAACTGCCCTCCCACTCTGGGCGTTTTGGTGTAGAGCACATCACAGCCTTCTACAAAAACCTTGGTGTTTGTAAAGATGATTTTAAAATGGCAATGGTAACAACCGAGGAGGTACTTAAAAAACTGAGTGCCCTCCAACCCCACAAGGCCACTGGCCATGACAATATTCCCTCCAAATTTCTCAGAGACTCAGCCTTTTCCATAGCTCCAGTCATCACCCATATAGTTAACCTCTCCATCAAACAGGGACAGGTCCCCCAAGATTTTAAACTGGCCAAAGTAACCCCCTTGTACAAAAAAGGGAGTAAATTAGAACCCGGCAACTACCGCCCTATTTCTATTCTAAGCTCCATCTCGAAAGTGATGGAAAAAATAGTCTATGAACAGGTTGAAAAGTATCTTGCCACTAATAAATTGCTGTACGAGTTCCAATCTGGTTTCAGAACATCCCACTCCACTGACACATGCCTCCTCTATTTGAGCGACCACATCAAACACGAGGTGGATGCTGGAAAATACTGCGGCATGGTCATGCTGGACCTCCAAAAGGCTTTTGACACCGTGAACCACTCCATACTGGTTAACAAGCTTAAAGCTATTGGTTTTGATAGCACATCAGTGAGCTGGATGCAATCCTACCTGGAGGGGAGAGAACAGATGGTGGAGGTGAACGGAACACTGTCCCCTCCCCTGCCAGTGAGCTGTGGCGTCCCACAAGGAAGCATACTAGGGCCTTTACTGTTCCTAATTTATGTTAACGACATGACTTCAGCTTGTGACTGCAACTTGTTCCTGTTCGCAGATGACTCAGCACTGCTGGTCTCGGACAGGAACAAACTGCAGGTTGAAAAGACCCTCAGCTCTGAACTCGGTAGAATCTGCACCTGGCTCGCTGATAACAAACTATCCTTACACCTGGGAAAAACTGAATCCATCCTCTTCGGATCAAATAGTAAACTCAGCAAGGCAGATGGCTTCTTGGTTAGAGTGGGTGACAATATTATCACACGAAAAGATGAAATTACCTACCTAGGTTCCATCCTGGAGGCCAATCTTTCCGGTGATAAAATGGCCACCAACGTAATCAAAAAAGTCAATCAAAGAACAAGATTCCTTTACAGGATCTCCTCACTGGTCAGCAAAAACACCTTGAAGACCTTAACAGGAGCCCTCGTACAAGGTTTCTTTGACTATGCATCCACCTCTTGGTACCACAGCACCTCAAAGGCCCTTAAAACAAGGCTCCAGACCTCTCAAAACAAACTGGTCAGGCTCCTACTTGGCCTCACCCCCCGAACCCACCTCACCCCTGCCCACTTTGACAGGCTGGGATGGCTTAGGGTCGACGACAGAGTACAGCATCTTGCAATGGGTCTGGTCCACAAGATTCGATACACCACCAAGATACCCATGTACCTGTCTAAATACTTCCTTAATGTAAACGAAGTCCACACCCACAACACCAGAGGGAGTGCAACAAACCATGTACAACCCAGATTCGGCACAAACAAGGGACTAAATTCTTTTCGCTCCTATGCCACCAAAATGTGGAACGCCCTACCAACAGTCATTAAGACATGTGAATCCCTTGACTCCTTCAAAACCGCTCTCAAAGGGCACCTACGGATGGCTGCAATTCGAAACTGGCCTCTGTAAAATCTGAATCCCCCCCACCCCCCCACCCCATTTTCCCTCACTGTATATAGTATCTTTTCCCTTTTTTGCTTCCCATATGATGAATTCCTGTTCTGTTCTTTACCTACAGAGAAATGTCTATTTGTATGTCTCTAAATGTTTGTATGTCTTTAAATGTTTTGATGAATTGAACAATGTGGACCCTGTTGTAAACAAGTGTAATGCTTAATTGGGTCGTCCACTCACAGTTGACAGTCTTTGTATTGAGTTTGTGCTTAAAATGTACTGTAAATTCTACAAACTGTTAATAAAGATTTCAATCAATCAATCAAAAAACCAACATCATGTTGTCTCTCCTAATGGTACCAACATCATGTTGTCTCTCCTAATGGTACCAACATCATGTTATCTCTCCTAATGGTACCAACATCATGTTATCTCTCATAATGGTACCAGCATCATGTTATCTCTCCTAATGGTACCAACATCATGTTATCTCTCCTAATGGTACCAACATCATGTTATCTCTCCTAATGGTACCAGCATCATGTTATCTCTCCTAATGGTACCAACATCATGTTGTCTCTCCTAATGGTACCAGCATCATGTTATCTCTCCTAATGGTACCAACATCATGTTATCTCTCCTAATGGTACCAGCATCATGTTATCTCTCCTAATGGTACCAACATCATGTTATCTCTCCTAATGGTACCAACATCATGTTATCTCTCCTAATGGTACCAACATCATGTTATCTCTCCTAATGGTACCAGCATCATGTTATCTCTCCTAATGTTACCAACATCATGTTATCTCTCCTAATGGTACCAACATCATGTTATCTCTCCTAATGGTACCAACATCATGTTATCTCTCCTAATGGTACCAACATCAATATACAGCGTGGATGGAATTGTTGAACAAAACCTTACGCAAGAATAACAACAATATCTCAACAAATGGTGGTTCGGTTCCGTGGCTCAAATGCAGAATAGAATAATAATGGTATTAAAGCTAAGGGTTGAAACCGCAGACTCATCATTCTTCTCCCACAGAAAGACAGAAGCACAAATAAATAATAAATAAAATGTCCAGCAGCTCATTTAGACGCTCTCCTCGCTGGCCTCGTTAGTGTTGTGTGTGTGTGTCCCCCCTCCCTCCCCCTCCCTCCAGAACTGGTGGGTCAAATTGAACAACCAATATGTCCATTTGAAGCTATGATTCCCTGCTTTCACATGACATGAAAAAATGAAAAAATCAATGACTTAGCCTCAGTCAGAATCTGTCTTTTATTTCAGCCTCACACCCCATAGCCCCATTCAATTCAATTCAATTCAATTCAATTTAATTCAATTCATTGTGGGCTTATGGTAGGGGAAATAGCCAATAGTGCGCTTTTGCACAAAATAACACCAGGACCTCTTAGGTGGGGACGTAACAACTACAAATAACACCTGGACCTATTTGGTGGGGACGTAACAACTACAAATAACACCTGGATCTCTTTGGTGGGGACGTAACAACTACAAATAACACCTGGACCTCTTAGGTGGGGCCGTAACAACTACAAATAACACCTGGACCTCTTTGGTGGGGCCGTATAACAACTACAAATAACACCTGTACCTCTTTGGTGGGGACGTAACAACTACAAATAACACCTGGACCTCTTTGGTGGGGACGTATAACAACTACAAATAACACCTGTACCTCTTTGGTGGGGACATAACAACTACAAATAACACCTGTACCTCTTTGGTGGGGACGTAACAACTACAAATAAAAGGTAAGAAAGCCTTCTAGTATGGATTTATCCTTTAACAGCGTGCACGCGCACACACACACACACACACGCCCTCTGGTATAATCATCAGGAGTAAGCCACGCTCCCTGGCGTCCCGTGCTATTGGTCATTAGCAGAGGAATGGATTTAACACGTCGACTAGTTAAGACGCTTTAACAACAAAAGGTTGAGAAACAAAGAGAAATGTTAAACGCCTTTCGTTGCGGACCGCGACCTCGGCCACGGCACCAACCTGCGGCCTCACGGTTTCAGACGGTGTCTTTGCTCGTGGACACTTTGCCAGGAGGAGGAGGAGGAGAAGCCGGGGGAATCGACGCGTTGTGAGCTTGTAGATCGGCTATTTTCAGCATGCGAAAGAATACTGGAATTTGCGCGATGGCAGGCTCTCAAAAATCTGAGAATCGAGATCTCAATAATTTGTTATTCAAATCACTTCATGGGGCTTCAGTCCAACGGAGGCTCTCCTACATAGACTTCTATTGGCTTCAGTCCAATGGAGGCTCTCCTACATAGACTTCTATTGGCTTCAGTCCAATGGAGGCTCTCCTACATAGACTTCTATTGGCTTCAGTCCAATGGAGGCTCTCCTACATAGACTTCTATTGGCTTCAGTCCAATGGCGGCTCTCCTACATAGACTTCTATTGGCTTCAGTCCAATGGAGGCTCTCCTACATAGACTTCTATAGGCTTCAGTCCAATGGAGGCTCTCCTACATAGACTTCTATAGGCTTCAGTCCAATGGAGGCTCTCCTACATAGACTTCTATAGGCTTCAGTCCAATGGAGGCTCTCCTACATAGACTTCTATTGGCCGAAGAGTGACAAATAAGTCCTGGACCGGAAGTTTACAGAATGCACTGGACTTTAATGACCTTAAATCCCTTTATTTTAGATTGTTTTTTTATTGCGAACGCAGTGAGCCACTTACTATGACAGCAAGGGCTGAATGTCTGTGTGTGTGTGTGTCTGTGTGTCTGTGTGTGTGTCTGTGTGTCTGTCCCGCTGTTACACCACCCGCCCGCCACCAGAGGGCGCAGCTGTAGCACACACACACACACACACACACACACACACACACACACACACACACACACACACACACACACACACACAGGGCGCAGCTGTAGCACACACACACACACACACACACACACACACACACACACAACCACACACACACGAGCTGCGTTCGCTTCCCGCGTTTGCGCGTCTTACTTGTTAATAGTACAACGATAAACATTACAGAGACTTTAGTTGTCACTGTACTTTAAAACAGTTGTCATGTTGCACACATGCCTAAAATAGCTTATATTTGCGCCGGCCCTCGTTGAAAACAAAACAATGTATTTCCAACTCCATCTTGTCAGTTTTCTGCCCCCTCATGTCGTGACTCTGTCTTACTCTATGACTCTGGTCTGTGCTATGTGTAAACCTCTTTAGAGCTTATTGCACCCTCTCTACACAGCTCCACTGTGGGTAAAGTACAAGAAGGAGAGCTTATACGCAAACTGCAAGTAGCCTATAATGACTGTCTTCGTATCCTGTTAAAAAGAACCCAGGAGCACTAGAGCCAGTGGGCTTTTCTGTTCATTGGGTCTCACTACGTTCATGGCTCTGTTGAGGAACTTGACATTCAAATTCATGAGCAGGCTGGATCGCTCACTGAATGGACTCATTGGTCAGATGACAGACCCAGGCCGTAGTTCTGTAAGGTACACTTCTACCATCAGAGGACACTGAATGGACTCATTGGACAGATGACAGACCCATGCCGTATAGTTCTGTAAGGTACACTTCTACCATCAGAGAACACTGGCATGAATGAGTGCCTCGCCTAGAGTAGTAACCTGTGGGGCTGGGGAAATGTACTGTATTTTTATTTATTTTTGTATTTGTATTCTCGTATATGTGATGTACTGTCTTACCTTGTGGGCCTGTAATAAAGTTTATATATGTATACTCTATGACTCTGGTCTGTGCTATACTACTATGGTGAGGCAGCTTTTTGCTTCTATGGCCCAACAGCCTGGAATAAACTTCCATTCGAGCTCAGACACGCACCCTCTGTAGACATTTTTAAATCTCAACTCAAGACTCACCTCTTCACCCTTGCTTTTAGTTGAGTTTTACTATGCACGTTCCTACCCTGCCCTGACTGATTTGCTGCATGTGGTGTTTTTATTTGTTTTTATTTATTTTATGTTCTTATATTCAATTTTGTTCTCTGCCATTGTTCTATCATTTTAACTACTTGTGTTTTATTGTATTTTATTTTTGTGTCCTGCCCTGTGAAGCACTTTGAGCTGCATTTATGTATGAAAAGTGCTATACAAATAAAGTTTATTATTATTATACTGGAGGGTCTGGTAGAAAACGATACAAACTTCCTCTCCGTTATAACTTCACTGTGTTTACCGTTCTGAAGCCCCTCAGGGCGGAAACAAGGTCTTTCCGCTCTACGACTGACGGACGACGACTGGACTCTTTTTTTGCAGCGACACTAAACATTACTTCCGGACGGACGGTGGAAAGAATGATGAGAATACGTTTTTTTTTTTCTTTGTTTGTTTTTCACGAGAGCCCCCCCCCCTCTCTCTCTCTCTCTCTCTTCCTCCAACGGGGTCCAATTAGCAGCGCTGCAGACTAATTGGACCCCGTTCGTTAATGGGAGGTTCCCCCGGCAAGCACAGCCACACAATGAGCAGGGTTTCTTTTTAGGTCCAATTAAAACCCTGAGGCTCCGTCGACGAACCCGAGACCTCTGTGCCCCCCCCCCTCCCCCTCCCCCCCGACAACAACAACAAGACTGCATTCAGTCTGCCAATCAGCCAATCAACTCTGGACTGAAACTTATGTAAGCATTCTTTATTTCAATTGTTTTGTCGGGTGAAAAAAAAAAAAGAAAAGAGCGTGATGTGCTACTAGCACTGAGAGGTAATATTCACAGCTGCATTAACTTAGAGGGGAAAGTAGTAGCACACACACACACACACACACACACACACACACACACACACACACACAATGATTTAATTGACCAGACATAACAGTATTGTTTGTTAGCCAATAGCTTGTGAACAAGGGGTACTAGTCCATATACTAATATGTTTTATGTACGCATATTGAGCCATATATATATATATATATATATATATATATATATATATGGTATCTGTCCGAAATTCCAACACAGCAAAAATAGCAGATCTACAAGCTCAAAACGCGGCGCATTGTGTTACTTCTAACACAGAAAGGTTAGAATTATGGAAATAAGTGCTTTTTGCCCCGACAGCAATGACACACGCGCACACACACACACGCACATGCACACACACACACACACACACACACACACACACACACACACACACACTGAACTCCCAACGTGCGCAGCCTGATGACTGTAAGGTATGGAACTTAACGCCTCTTTGATAAACGCCTCCTTCTGTGTGTGTGTGTGTGTGTGTGTGTGTGTGTGTGTGTGTGTGTGTGTGTGTGTGTGTGTCTCTGTGTAGGAGTAATTGTTTCCAGAGATCCTACTAGACGTGCGTGTGTGCGTGTATACGTGCGCATGCGTGTGTGTGTGTGTGTGTGTGTGTAGGAGTAATTGTTTCCAGAAGTCCTGTTAGACGTGCGTGCGTGCGTGCGTGCATGCGTGCGTGCGTGCGTGCGTGTCATGGGGAGGGAGCAGGTTTTGAACCTTACATGTCATAGTCAGTGTTGCCAGGTTTTGCGAGAGAAACAAGCAATTGGGTCAATGAAAACAAGCCCAATAGAATAGACTATGAGCACTGTATAAAATATAAACCTATACATACACAATAACGGCTATTTGGAAAATAGCTGACAAGCTGACAAATAGCAGATCTACAAGCTGAAAAGCTTCGCAGCGACAATGTAGGCATTCATCAGACACTCTAAATCCAGAGCGATTTACTGTAAGCCCAGGAAATAATTCCCAATGCATTTTTCCTCATAGACATTTAACCCATTCTGACCTGAGATCAGATTCTATAAACGTCTTCTACATCCTGACAGTTTTCTGATAAAGCTATGTTTCTATGTCAGTCGTTCTTCGATTTTTCAAAAAATAGCAGACCTACAAGCTCGTATCGCGCCACTCGGTGGCGCGATATGAGCTTGTAGATCTGCTATTTTTAAATAGATAAAGCATAACATGATGCTAACACCAAAATGGGTGCCCGGTCAGAATGGGTTAAAAAAGAAAAAGTATTAATTTAAAAACCTTTTAAGCGTCGTACGAAGACAACTCGAGTTGCGACAAATCATGACAACAAAGAAAATAAATTGGGCCAAACAAATACGCATATATTATGTTTTATGTGCACAGTTCAAATAAATAGGCTATGGTTATTTTATTTGGACAATATAACGGTCTGAAAAGGTAGAGAATAGATGCAACTGGACTATCAATAAATATCTGAAAACCAAAACTACTGGACATGCAATAATATGCTGTGTGACAGACTGGCTTTCAAAAGGTGCCTTTTGTTAAAACCATTATGACCTTTTATTTTTTACACAGACCTTCTTTCTGTCTGTCTGTCTGTCTGTCTGTCTGCCTGTCTGTCTGTCTGTCTGTCTGTCTGTCTGTCTGTCTGTCTGTCTGTCTGTCTGTCTGTCTGCCTGCCTGTCTGTCTGTCTGCCTGTCTGTCTGTCTGCCTGTCTGCCTGCCTGTCTGTCTGCCTGCCTGCCTGCCTGCGTACTAGCTGTGACAGAGTTTCTTTCAGCAGACAGACAAGTTTGTCACTAGCCACAATTTGCAACACTCGGTTTTTTTTAGAATGGGAGAGTTGCAATGCCCTCCATTGACTCTCCATTCATCCAATTTGCGTTTGTGATCTGCTTGTCTTAAACGACATTAGACTCACCAACATTGCAGCTGTAGTCCAAGCTTGAATTATCCTCTTTCAATCTGCAAAGTGAGTGTTTCATAAAAATCCACCGTAGAAGTGTTATGAGCTATACTTTCTGTCAAGACATTCTGTGCAGGTGATTATTTTTAAGTGTTGCAGTTTGGAAGCACTCGTTTTTAAGGGGTCGCGCTGCTGCCTCCTGCATTATGTGCAAATGTGAAACAGTTGGCACGCAGGGCCGTTCAGTGACTTACGACGAGTGCTTCCAAACTCCACCACTTGAGAAAGAATCACTTGCACAGAATCTCTTGGCAGAAAGTAGCTCATAACAACATGTCTATGGTGGATTATTATGAAACAAAAGCTCGACAGATTGAAAGAGGTTTAATTCAAGCTTGGCCTAGAGCTGCAACGTTGTTTAAGACAAGCAGATCGCAAACGCAAATTGGATGAATTAGGGAGTCAATGGAGGGTCTTGCAACTCTAGATTCATCCCTTTATAAAATAATCTAGAGTTGCAAATTGCGGCCACTTTGTCACTAGTAGTAGCCTATAGTGAATTGTCCTGATTTAATTACAGACTAATTGGCTTCTGATATCTCACTGACATCTCACTGACATCTCACTGATATCTCACTGATATCTCACTGACATCTCACTGATATCTCACTGACATATCACTGATATCTCACTGATATCTCACTGATATCTCACTGATATCTCACACGCCATCAACTGATTTCATAGGACATTAGCAGACCTGGCTATTGATTTATCGATTGATCTGTGGTTATTTCAAATGAAAGCACAACTCAATACAGAGACCGGACTTCACACTGGTTTACAACAGGGTCCACCATGTTCAATCCATCACAACATTTAGAGACGTACAAATAGACACTTTTAGCCTATATAGGCTATCACAAAAAAAAAACAGGAAGTCATCATAAAAGGAGGTAAAAAGGGAAAAGATAATATACAGTGAGGGGGGGAAGGGGTGGGGGGGGTCTTATAATAATAAGCCACATATAGTATAACCAACACTGCGTGCACACACACACACGCACACGCGCACGCACACACACACACACACACACACACACACACACACACACACACACACACACACAGTAGCCTACTGGTCTGTCTAGGCGCATTGTGCCAAGCGAACACACTGATCTGGCATTGCAACACGTTCACGTGTGGCGTGGAGAAGAAAGTCTGCTTCAATACGTGCACACACACACACACACACACACACACACACACACGGTCGTCTAAAAAAATAAAATAGGCCTAACAATGTTTTGACAGTCAGTTGTTCTCATTAACTCATTTGTATATTACATAAAACATATGTTCATTTTCAACGACAATATTGGAACAAGACTGTGTGTGTGTGTGTGTGTGTGTGTGTGTGTGTGTGTGTGTGTGTGTGTGTGTGTGTGTGTGTGTGTGTGTGTGTGTGTGTGTGTGTGTGTGTGTGTGTGTGTGTGTGTGTGTGTGTGTGTGTGTGTGTGTGTGTGTGTGTGTGTGTGTGTGTGTGTGTGTGTGTGTGTGTGTGTGTGTGTGTGTGTGTGTGTGTGTGTGTGTGTGTGTGTGTGTGTGTGTGTGTGTCTCACCATCCATCGCCGGCTGTGGGACCATCACCTCCAGGCTGTGTGGTTGGTTCATCGCCGGCTGTGTGACCAACACCTCCAGGCTGTGCAGAAATCCCAGCAGGCAGAAGAAATGAAGCAGCAATCCGTGTGTCGCCAGCGGCATGTTGTTGGCTCTACCGGCGACAAGCGACATCACCACCACCATAGATATCACACTGTCTGGTCTGTGTTCACACAGAGAGCGACGTACGCGAAATCAAATGCAGCGATTCATCAATCAATCCGGTCTCTGGTCCTCCACAGTCTGTGAATTAAAGAACCGCCGGATAGGTTTGCAGACACAATACGTGTTATCCTGGCGAGGATATGATGAGGATGATGATGATGATGGTGGGAAAATAAATGCGTCTTTATACGCTTAGTCGCTTACCGTGCGCAACGAGCGAATCAACTATAAGGTGCTGTAAAGCCTGTTGTAGTCCGAAATTAAGAAGGTTGTTCAGTTCTCACACCAAACCAAAGAAAGGCTCCTCCACATCCAGACAAACCGTCCAGAGAGCGGTCAGTCCAGCTCTGCAGCCCCCGGGGTTTGGGTGTCTGCCTGGCGGCTAGTGCTGCCTCCTCTCTGCGGGGTTTAGGTGTCTGCCTGGCGGCCACTGCTGCCTCCTCTCTGCGGGGTTTAGGTGTCTGCCTGGCGGCTAGTGCTGCCTCCTCTCTGCGGGGTTTAGGTGTCTGCCTGGCGGCTAGTGCTGCCTCCTCTCTGCGGGGTTTTGGTGTCTGCCTGGCGGCTTACTGCTGCCTCCTCTCCGCGGGGTTTGGGTGTCTGCCTGGCGGCTAGTGCTGCCTCCTCTCTGCGGGGTTTGGGTGTCTGCCTGGCGGCCACTGCTGCCTCCTCTCTCCGCTCTAGTGTGGCTGATCCATGTATGTATGGAGGCTCAGTTGAGTTGTGTCTGCCGGCTGTTAGCAGCTCAGCAGGCTGCTGCTGGTGGAGGAGAACAGCATCAAAGCTACGCTACTGTAGGGTTTGTTCTAATCCTCCTCCTCCTCCTTCTTCTTGCAGAAACAGATCTGGTGAAGGTTTGAAGAGAAGGAAGAGCAGGGGAAGAAAACTGTCGCCTCGACGCTGTGTTTGTTTAGCGTTCTCTCACTGAGGAGGGCTGCTCGGAAGGAATGAGAGAGGGAGAGGGAGAGAGAGAGAGAGAGAGAGAGAGAGAGAGAGAGAGAGAGAGAGAGAGAGAGACTCCCAGCCAGCCACAGCAGTCCTCCCACCTCTGTGTGTGTGTGTGTGTGTGTGTGTGTGTGTGTGTGTGTGTGTGAGAGCAGAGGACTCACGCACGTATAGTGCACGCGCGCACACACACACACACACACACACACACACACACACACACACACACACACACACACACACACACACACACACACACACACAGCTGGCTGCGTGTGACGTCGACAGCATCCCCCCTCCCTCCCCCCTCTCTACTAAAAGCATTGTTTTATAATTTAGCTTTTTATTTTTTTATAGCAGTGGTTATCAAACTTTCTCACCCCCCACCCACCCCCCAGAAAGAATATATTTTATAAAAATGTTTGATTTCAAAGCAGCATTGATTTTGACAGCAACATTTTAGATTTTAAGTTTTTTAGTCAGTCTTTTGTTTTTAGTCGACTAAATGTCATGATATTTTAGTCGACTAAATCTATAGTTGATGTATTTTGGCGGGGCTTGATGCCGTCGAAATGAATGATTTTACACTTGCTGAAAATATCTACAAAAAATCTACAAGCTCACAACGCGTCACATATACTGGATCTCTTGTCCACTATAGTCCCTTCCTAACATTTTAAGTCTAGTTTTTATGTGTTGACGAAATTGTCAATATAATATCAGTCTCAGCTTTAGTCATCATAGTTTTCATTTAGTTTTCGTCAGTGAAAAAAAAGGTAGTCGACGACGAACAGTTTTCCTCATAGTATTAGTCGACGAAATCAACACCGAGCGTCAGAACGCAGCGCCCAGAGCTTCTATAGTAGCCTACCACTGGTGGTACTTGAGCCCCCTCTGCTGGTACACAGAGGAAAGTGGAATGAAACATTCTGTTGTCCCTTCTGGCTCCAAAACTATGGAATGCACTTCCCATCACAGTCAGAACTGCAGCCTCACTCCCAATCTTCCGCCGTAGTCTGAAAACCCACCTCTTCAGACTCCACCATGGCCCGTAGCACTTGCCCTAGCCTCGTCCCTTAGATAGCACTTTATGTAGACAAAGGCCCCTTTTCCACTATGGGGTGGAACCAGAACCAGAACCAGAACTTTCCAGGACCCAGAACTACCAAGAACCATGTGTAGTTCCAGAACCAAGTTCTGCTTCCGTTTCCATATAACCAGAACCCAGAACCTGTTAAGTCTGCCCCCCCCCCCCCCCCCCTATTCCCCCACTGCTGAGTAGCTCGGCCGGCAGGGCCCCCTCCCCCTTGGCACGGCCGGGGGGGTCCCGGAATACAGAGATATTCATGTTTAAATAATGACTGGTTATTATTCAACAGTGGTGGAAAGTACCTATGTATATAGTATTGTACTTAAATACATTTCGGCCATTTGAAAATAGACAATCTACAAGCTCGATGAGACACGTGAGCTTGTAGATTGTCTATTTTCAAATTTATTTGCTTTATTGTACTTTTTTAAACCAATAATATGAACATATTTTTATATGCCACATGTGCCACAGCTGTGGCAGCCACATGCCACAGCTGTCACATATATTTCCTATACATAATAGATATACTGTATATGCACATACTGTAGTTTATATGAACATGGATATATGCAGCATACATTATATATAGGCTATATTTGCCGATATGGATTTCATTTCCATGTGGGGAGTGGGACAACAGTAAAACACCCGTTTTAAATGCATTCGACCAGTTGTTCTCCAACCTTTACCTGTCTACAATATTTTGCTTAAACTGCAAGAGAAAAATATATATCATATAGGCTATAGCTCATATGATAAATGATAACCCACCTTTTGAATATAGCATTTAACATTGTGTGGGTTGCAATTATAGTGCCTCTTGAGCAGATTGAGCAAATTGTGCCATAACATCCAGTCCAGTTGTAATGTCAATATCAAGAAATGTGCAAATACAAATCATTTAACCGTTGTGCTAGTTGAATTTAATTCTTCCAATGTGTAGTATTGTGTACAGCACATTTCTAGTAATGATATGCCTAATGCCTTGCCCTGAAAAAGAAAGAAAATTCTGTTCTGGCAATTTAGAATAGATTATATGGCGCTCTCGCGCGCGAGCACACGCACGCAAACACATACACGCACGCAAACACATACACACACGCACACACACACATCTGCAGTTAGCCTAGCTGTTAGCTGTAGTGTAGAACAACAACTGCAAGCAAACAACTCGTCGCGACAGCTTTATGGCTCTCTCTCTCTCTCTCCCTCACGCACACACAAGCTCTGTCTCTCCCTCTCTCGTGGCCATAGTGTTTCTGTGTGCTTTTCCAGGTTATTTTTATGTGTGTCCGCTGTCGCTGTGTCGCACTTAGGAGTTTAAAATGTGCGCTGTTGTGTTGTGTGCGCTTCTCCTCGCTCCGGTCTCCTCAGTGCTCAGAGTGCTGTCACCTCAGCTCGACCAATCGAGAGCAGCAGCGCTGCTGGCCCCGCCCATAGGTTCCCAGAACTCAGCGTTAGTACTACCTCAAAAGCAGGGCCGAAAAAAGGTTCTGAGAACCTGGTCTGAAACCGTGCCGTACCGCGCTGTGCGCTGTGGAAACAAACCCAGAACTAAAAAAAATAGGTTCAGGTTCTGGATAGTTCTGGTTCCACCCCATAGTGGAAAAGGGGCCTTAGATAGTATTTTAGACAGACTTATAGCTCGTTACGTAGACAGCACTAGAATTGCATTTTCTGTAGTCATAGCACTTTATAGTAGGCTACACATGTATATTGTATAATATATAATATAGTATAAACTTGACATAGATACTCCACTGTTACGTTCTTAGTTTATACATGATTCATGATAACTACTTTTTATATATGTGATGTATGCCATGCTTTTGTTTTTGCTTAATGTAAGTCGCTCTGGATCAAGAGCGTCTGCTAAATGCCTACATTGTAAATTGTAGGTAGTTCTTCTGACCAAGCGATTGGTTGAAATAGGAGCCATGAAATGTTTATGTTGGTTATTATTTATATGTTGGTCATGGTCAATGAAATGAATGGGCTGTCACTGGTGTCTAAGTGGATGATTGATTGACGGGCATAGGGGCAGACCATCTCTAACATCACCTGTTCACCTGCTGAGCACACAGTGAGAGGGGGGGGGGGGGGTAGTGTGGACGCCATACTTTTTGTTGACCGCCTTACGCCGCTTTAATTTGCTTTATTTTATTGACTTTATTTAAGTTGAAGCTGTGGTCCTTTTTGCTTTACGTTAGAGCACCGTTATGAGTTTATTATTGCTTTAATAAAACCCTTAAAAATGCATCATTCGGATCCGGCGCATTATTCCTTTTGTTTGCGGTGGAGCGTGTCTGACAACATGGCCCATCCCATCGCCTCTCAGCGACTTTAAAAGTTTATTTCTCATGCAGTCGCTTTACAAGGCTCTCTAGCCGTGCTGAAATGAGCATGACGGCTTTAAACAAACAGTTATGTATCGATCAATATCATTTTGGAACATGTTACCACCTCACATTAATATAACACAACATAAATTATCTTTCAAATATGCTTTAAAGGAACACTTGCTATAGTTGACCACATGACCATAATGTTATTCTCATTATGTTGCAATTAATTTGATAGAATAAATTGTAATTCTGTATTTTCATGAATTTACCATTGTTGAATGTATTTGTTGCGAACGCAGTGAGCCACTTACTATGAGACCCTGCTGCTCATGTCTGTGTGTCTGTCCCGCTGTGACACCACCCGCCCGCCACCAGAGGGCGCAGCTGTAGCACACACACACACACACACAGGGCGCAGCTGTAGCACACACACACACACACACACACACACACACACACACACACACACACACAACCACACACACACGAGCTGCGTTCGCTTCCCGCGTTTGCGCGTCTTACTTGTAATTACCGTATGTATTTTTTGTATGTATTTTATATGGACCCCAGGAAGATTAGCTGTCGCCACGGCGTCAGCTAATGGGGATCCATTCAATAAACAATAAACAATAAACGGCACACCTAGGCGCTAATAGAAGATTTGAGAACGGATTAATCCCATTATAAATATAATCAGTTGTGCTGATTAGTGATTAGACCGTTTGGCTTATAGGAATGGAACACAAAGGGCAGGTCTACACTCCTGTACTTTAACCAGTGGTGGAAAAAGTACTATTTTTATTTTACTTAAAGGGATAGTTAAGATTTTTTTTTAACTTAAGCTGTATGAAATACTTGCCATTAATATAGTGGTTGCTACTGTGTTAATTGATTGACCCGAGTCCCGTGGTGGGAGTTCTGCTCTGGTTTGGTGAATATTAAGTAGGGGCCACGCATTTAAAAGTAAATTAATCCACAAAACTTTAACGTCATTTGTATTGTTGACCTATTTCTAAAATATATTTAACTATTTTTTGGGCGTAGTGATATGGACACAAAAAACATAGTTCCGTGTGATAGAGGGGTCAAAACTGAACTCCCACCACGGGACTCGGGCAATCAATTAATACAGTTGCAACCACTATATTAGTGGCAAGTATTTCATACAGCTTAAGTTAAACAAATCTGAACTATCCCTTTAAGTAAAAGTACCAATACTGCAATTTAGAAGTACTTATGTTAACCTGTACTTCGGTAAACTGTAAAAAAAAAAAATCTTTAGACTTTCATCTATCTTGTCGATGTGATTTGAACGAAATATACCATGTTTTCATGGAGATATACTACAACGTTTATATAAAATGTGTGCCTTTTTGGAAGAACGACACCTATTGGTTTTTACATGCATTTGTGGTAGAAATGTGTCCATAGACTTGGTTTATTTCAACTTGACTATTATTTTGACATGTTCAAACTATAATCCAACTTGCCTAGCTTCAAGATAAGTTAGTGAGCATGTTTTCTGCTTTTTATAGACGGAAATATTCAAGTTTTCACATCTGATTTGTATTTATTTTCAATGTATTTCGGGTTCTAAAAATGCTTTTATAGAATGTCAAAGTGAAATAAATAGTGTTGGGTCTTATAGCTGAGGTTGTTTTGGAAAAATAAAATTATACCAAGCATTGGTAGGAAAAATCTAAATATTCACAAAGGACAAATCAATCAAGTTCAATCAGGTCAACCACTGTCTTACCTTAGCTCTGGCGTTTTTTTTTGTCGAATTCTCATCCACAGAAAAGCTTATAATCCATTGTCTTTTCAAAACCACACATCAAAGCAAGATTACCTAAATTGGAATATTTATAGTGTTGGACACGTTGGATGATGATGTCATGATGACCAGCGTCTCCCTATAACCCAGGTGGCACGGGACGTCAGCATAACGTTAGAACAACGTTGTATTTTGGTTGAAAGTGAAAGTTTGATTGACGTCATTATCCAACGTTGTCCTGATGTTAATCAGTGATGTTATGTAGACATTGAATTAATGTTGGGCTCCAACGTTGGATAAAAGTTGTATTTTGGTTGAAAGTGAAAGTTTGATTGACGTCATTATCCAACGCTGTCCTGATGTTAATCAGTGATGTTATGTAGACATTGAATTAATGTTGGGCTCCAACGTTGGATAAAAGTTGTAATTTAGTTGAAAATTTAAATCTGATTGACGTCATTATTACGCAACATTGGCTTGACGTTAATCTCTGATGTGATGTAGACGTCACATTTTGGTTGGGCTCCAACGTTGAATACACATTATATTTTAGTTGAACATTAAAAATGGGTTGACGTCATAACCCAGCTTTGGGTTGATGTCCACCTACGTTAGATAGATGGTTGAATTTTGGTTGGCCTCGTAACGTTATATATATATATATATATATATATATATATATATATATATATATATATATATAGGTCACATTGTGTTTTAGTCGAGGATAAAATGTCAATCCAACGTTGGCATGATGTCGTTTCCCAGTGCGCACAGGACATCTGGAGGACAGATTAAGATTTGTTTTACAAAGTTTTAACAACGGAAAATACAATAGCACACAATATTATCTGACAAAGTTTAATAGAACATTATTCAATATTTCTTTAAAATGTAATTGGCACATTGTAATTGGAGTATGCAGGTAATAGTCAAACTGTTGTCCAAAGAGTTACAGGTTTCGTTAGGTTCATAGCCCAAATTGCCTTTGTAGGAAAACAAATTATTAAATTTGTGAAACAAGGCAAAAACGTCAAAAAGACTGAATGAGAAATAACACTGAGACTACTAGTTAGTTAGTTAGTTGCTGCGAGAGTGAGATCTAGCCAACACCAACTGGGGATTCCTGGATCGCTGCCCTCCACAATTTCCTATCCATCAGGTTATTGAGCTCTATTGTTGTATTATTTACCTCCAAAACTGCCCATATGACGGATTGTCACAGCCCGGGTCTGAGGCAAAACAAAATACCGCAAAAATAATACTGGCCACAATAATACACTTTAAAAAACCAAAAGTAAGAAATAAACACTTGATAACTAACAAAGACAAAAACAACAAACCAAGAACTAAAGACACTGAAAACAGGCTATGCCTTCCCTGAAGACCCTGGCAGCTCTCCCTTCCCTCAACATTTCCAGCCTCCCTTATATACCAGGTGAGACCCACCCACAATGATTAGTAATTGGACCAATCTACTCAAACAAGGTAAAACACAACCCATGAGATAGACTAACTATAGACCGATTCCGTACCGGTTTCATGGTCGCAGCCTACGTATTTCCTGTAGGCGGACTCGACGTAGCTGCGGGGGTAAAACCCTCACCAGGCGCACTCTTCCACTACAGTGAACGGCAGAGTGACTGATGTTAGTTTGCCTCAAACTTTACTCCTTTACCTGCTTTTTTACTAACACTAACATTACAAAGATGCCCAGAACATCGAGATGAACCTGTGTAGTTTATGGCTGCTCCAACAGTAGTGGCAACATAAAAATAAAATAAAAACGGAATGTCTAATATCCACCGCGGTGGCGGAGACCAGAGCCATTGAGCAATGGTTGAGACAAACAATTACAATAGAATTAGGCAACACAGATAAGGGTATGTGATGCTACACATGGCCACACCTCCAAGGAGCTAGATGACAGTCAATTAATGGAAGCATCTGTGCAGTGTGTGTTTGTCATGATCAGTTTTATATTGTGGAGTCTTCTAGGGTCTATAGGGCACGGGTTGCCCCGTGACACTGCCCATAGATCCGAAGTCCCGTTAGTCCGAACATGCACTGCTCCCGTGCTTGCGGTTAGATTTAGGTTTGCTCCCGTGCTTGCGGTTAGGTTTAGGTTTGCTCCCGTGCTTGCAGTTAGGTTTGCTCCCGTGCTTGCGGTTAGGTTTAGGGTTAGAGATAGGGATAGTAATTTCGGAACAATTAACCTTCTGACTAATGACACGGCACCCTGGTACTAGGGTGATTGATAGGTGTCAGTGACTGATTGATACCACCACCCAAGTTTACTAAGGGATAGGAAGTGACACACGGGAGGGATCTCCCAAACAAACAGGGTGTAGGCCTACTAGGCATACACGGAGGAGAAGAGGAGCTCCAGGCGCCAGATAGCGTTTGATTTGGTCAATTACAACTTTTGGGCATCCCTACATAAAGTGTTCAGAGTAAACCCCACGATCCTGCTGATTTATTCCTTAGTTAATAATTTGTCTTGATGTGAAGAGAGGGCGATTGTTACAAACTCTGCGAGCTAGGTATCATCCCTTGCTTGTTTCCATTCAGGCCCAAATTAATGCAATCAATTCATAGACATGAAGAATAACACAAATCACACTTGTGGTAAGGTCTTATGTCACATTCCATGCTCAGCCAACCAATTCATCAAAAATGTCATTCTGGCCAATCATTTCTGGCGTCATCAATCTTTCTCAATATGTACATCAACCAATCAAATAATCGCTATGGGGTGATGATCAGCCAATCAAATCATCATGTTTGTGTTCACACAAAGACAAAGCCCAGTAGGAGGAGCTAGCGCCTCTCAACAAAAAAAAATCAATATCATCAATAACAAGAAAATATATCATTACAGTCAATAATACAACACTAAATCTACAGAGTGGGAGAAGGTTAGGAGGGGCGTGGTCACCTGTTTAACACAATTAAGACAAAACACGTGTGAGCACGTCATAAGGATCCCGAAATATTGGTGCCTAGGACGTGTGAGGACGTCCTAGCGACGTCCCAGCGACGCGGGCGAGATAAGAATATTCAGAATTTTCCTATTTTTTTTTTGGCATTTCGCTTTTCGCTTGCCGTATGCTAACGCTCAGTGCAACTATTAGCTTGTCATTGACTCCCATGTTAGCGCGGCGGAAAGAATGACTCGTATCTCCTAATCCAAGGCGCTCTCCGTGGTGATGAATGGATCGATATGCTGGTGGTTCATTTCTGCTCCTCATCCGTCTCTCCCGCAAAATATGAACGCTTTTTGGAGCGTAAAACAATATATTAAGATGATCGGGGATGTGAGGTATCTTTGTAAAGTCAACTTTTTTAGGCAAGTGTTTCCTGTTTCATGGCTTTCAAAGTAAAAGCGGGCAGACAACTCTGGCACTCTATAGCCTTTATTTTGAAGGCACTCCCGGTACTAAATGTGTTAAGTGATCATTTCGTCTTCATTGGGCCTGGTGGACTTTCAGGCCTGTTTTAAAAGATGTAAGTGACTTGGGTCACACTGTTTACAGCGTTTTTTTATTGTCCTGTGAGAACTGTGTGTCTCCGGAGGTAGAACAGGTCGTCCAATGATCCATTGGTCGGCGGTTAGAATCCCGGCTCCTCCTGTCTACATGTCGAAGTGTCCTTGGGCAAAGACACTGAACCCCAAATTGCTTCCGATGTGCTGGTTGGTGCCTTGCATGGCTTCCGCCGCAATCAGTGTATGAATGGGTGAATGTAATGCACAATCTATGTAAAGCGCCTTGGATAAAGGCGCTATATTTACCAGTCTGTCTACAGATGACTTGAATTGTTGCAAATCTTGTCACAAAATGTACATCTGAAAGGTTTTTCTCCTGTGTGGACACGGAAGTGGTAACGAAGACTACTTGGATCATTGAAACTCTTGTCACAATGTTTACTTCGGAAAGGTTGTTATCCAGTGTGGACACGCTGGTGCTTCTTCAGGGAACGTGACCTTTTGAAACTCTTGTCACAATGTTTACATTGGAAAGGTTTTTCTCCAGTGTGGACACGCTGGTGTGTCTTCAGATTCCTTGAATCGCTGAAACTCTTGTCACAATGTTGACAGTTGAAAGGTTTTTCTCCAGTGTGGACACGGAGGTGTGACTTCAGATTCCTTGAATCACTGAGACTCTTGTCACAATGTTGACAGATGAAAGCTTTTTCTCCAGTGTGGACACGAAGGTGAATCCTCAGTAACCCTGACTGTCTGAAACGCTGGTCACAATGTTTACAGTGAAAAGGTTTTTCTCCAGTGTGGATATACTGGTGTGTCTTCAGATTACACGAAGCACTGAAACGCTTATCACAATATTTACAGTGGAAAGGTTTTTCTCCAGTGTGGACCCAAAGGTGTGCCTTCAGGTGACCTAACTGACCGAAACTCTTGTCACAATGTTTACATTGGAAACGATTTTCTCCAGTGTGGACACGAAGATGTCTCCTCAGGTTAAGTGACAAACTGAAACTCTTGTCACAATGTTCACAGTGGAAATGTTTTTCCCCAGTGTGGACACAAAAGTGTCGCTTAAAGGTAGATGAGTAACTGAAACTCTTGAAACAATGTTTACATTGGAAAGGTTTCTCTCCAGTGTGGACACGAAGGTGTGCCTTTAGATGACTGGAACTCTTATAACTCTTATCACAATATTTACAGTGAAAAGGTTTCTCTCCAGTGTGGACAAGAAGGTGTGACTTTAGATGACTGGAACTCTTGAAAGTATTATCACAATATTTACAGTGAAAAGGTTTCTCTCCAGTGTGGACACGAAGGTGTGCCTTTAGATGACTGGAACGAATGAAACTCTTGTCACAATGTTCACAGTGGAAAGGTTTTTCTCCAGTGTGGATACGCTGGTGTGTTGTCAGGGACGATGATGCAGTAAAACTCTTGTCACAATGTTTACACTGGAAAGGTTTTTCTCCAGTGAGGACACAAAGGTGATTCTTTAGGTTATCTGACCGTCTGAAACTCTTGTCACAATGTTTACATTGGAAAGGTGTTTCTCCAGTGTGGACACAAAGGTGTCTCTTCAGGTGACTAGACCAGCTGAAACTCTTGTCACAATGTTTACAGTTAAAGGGTTTTTCTCCAGTGTGGACACGCTGGTGCTTCTTCAGGGAAACGGAGTCTCTGAAACTCTTGTCAAGCCGTTCGTCATCATCGTCTTCACTGGTCGCCTCCCAATCATCACCGTCTTCAGTGACTTCAGTGTCAGATTCAAGTTCAACTTGAACCTCAGAGCAGTGGGAAGATGAGACAAAGATGAAAGGTGACGATGATGATGATGAAGAAGAAGAAATGTTTTCTTCGTCGTCACCTTTCACTGCTAGTAATGTCAACCCAACAGGTTCCTCTGGTCTTTGAAGTAGATCCTCCTGTTCATCTTTAAGCTCCTCCGGTTCTTCTTTTTCTTCATACAAAAAAAAAGTAGTGTGAAATAATATATTTAGTTACTTTGACAGTACACCAAAAAACAAAATGAATAATAATGTTACAGCATGTTACTTCACACCTGGGCTCTGATTTGGAAGTAAATGAGTCATGCCACTCAGTGCATGACGTTATGAAACAGAAGCACTTCTGAAAAATGAAATGTGGATTGAAGGTATCTTAACAATCTATGTAAAAGATGTCTACTGCGTAGCTCTGCACGTCTGAACATACATGGGTCTGTGAGTCTATGAGTCTGTCTCTGTGTGTTTCGGGCAAATCTCACAAATTGCTGTAGCGATCAGCGCCAAATGTCTTGTTCACGCTACCAGTCGGCCAGGCAAGTATTTTTCCACACCCGATAGAAATTGCGTCGAAATTGCGTCGCACATAATGGTAATGTTTCAGTTTTTTGTAAAGAGTAAGAAAGTGCAGACGCTAAGCTTGCAAATACCTGTTTGAAAGTTGCTAACCACTTAAACACTCTAAACCTAGTGAACCAACCCTCTGTACTTAAACATTCTATACTTCTCTGTACTTAAACACTGTACTTAGTGAACTAACCCTCTGTAATTCAGGAACTAATACTTTGGGGATGTATGTATGGTCAACCATCAGCTATGCAAGCAGGTGTGTAACTGATGACAATTAGGAGAATGGAAACAATCTGATTAGCCGGAGGAGGCAAATCTACATCCACACACAGACAAGAGAGACCAAGAGGTGCTACGCTTCTTTCCCCTCCTGGCTTTGCCCTGGGTTGGCTCCCATAGAGTTAATTTACTTGTCCTCAAGTAGGGCTGGGCGATATGACGATATATATCGTATTTTCGATAGAAAATGTCTATCACGAAAAAAAAGCTATATCGCTTATATCGCCGTTTCGCTTTACGGCAGTATTTTACGTCACAGCGCTTATATACGGCATGCCCAGCAGCCCACCGCGCGCACTGAAAACAGTGAGCCAACACCTTTCGGATGTCTTCTCTATTATATACTCTAACACGACCACAACACAAGCCGAGGTGGTGCTTGCACCTAAAAGAGGGGCAACGTCTTCCATTGTATGGATATGGAAGTGGTTTTGATTACATGAAGGGAGATGATGGCTGACGAGATTCAGAGCGGTGTAAGGGGCACGTTCGGAAATACCACACCGGAGCGAACTCATCTATCAGTTTGCATTGCACAGTGCGCCTAGTGCGCTATTTCCGAACGCGCCCTAAAGTAACCGGTCATTCACTGTTATAAATGCAGGTTTCATGTTGGGTCAAATTGATAAATTGCGTGAGCCACGCATGTTTTACACAGTTGAACAATAAGCTTGTCCGTCGTCGGGTGCACTGCAAACTTCTTCCAAGACGAAGACGTTACTCTTACCTGTGCAGTCCTGTCTTGTTTTATTGTTCCAAATAAATTATTCCATTTGAAAAGTCCTTAATTCAGCAACAGCTTACAACAACAACACAAGACGCTGACTTTGTTGTGATCATCAAAAAAAAAGGAAAAGAAAAAGCCCCACTCGTCCCAGACTCGCATATACGCACAGCTGGGCATGGAGAGGTGACGACAAGATCGCGTTCTCTCTCACTCTCTCTCACTCTATCGCCTGTAGTCAATTAAACATCGTTAAGCTGCCCAACGTCTTTAACAAACTAAACTATAACTACAACAGAACATGTTGATTCCCTATACAGAGCTTAAATGAACTGAAACAACTGTAGTGACAAACTGTGACATGAGATATTTATTTTTTCCTTAAGCCAATTTAATGCAGACACAGGCCTGTACTTCTGTGTCTGAACTCTGAATGGCAACGTCTTATTTCTTTCTTTTTTCTTTTTAATTGTCATAATAATAATAATTATTAATAATACTAATAAAACTTTATTTGTATAGCACCTTTCATGACATGAAATGCAGCTCTCAAAGTGCTTTACAGAGCAATGGAGAAAAAAAGAAAAGCAAGGCAACGACATTAAAAAACAAGCAGTGATGCAATACAGTGAGGACATGAATAACAAAAAATAAAAGATCAATTAAAAGCAATGTTGTAGAAGTGGGTCTTGAGCTGTGCTTTAAAAATGTCTACAGAGGCTGAACAATTGAGTTCAGCCTCTAATTATTATTATATACATTTTATTTTGTAATATTTTTGTACTTGCTTTGGGCCTGTCTGTGCATGGGAAGGGCATCAGTATTATATTCATATAAGTAGACTGGATAATGTGAATTTAATTGTTTTTTGAGTGGTGCAACCATTATAGACAGCTATGTGTGTCCCTGTCCCTGTATCCGAGCACGGAAATAGCATAACTATTGTCACCACCAAGTGTCACTGTTGTGCAGCCTAACACAGACAGAGGCCAGGGAGGAGAGCTTGTACAGTACAGTACAGTACAGCCCAAGTACAGTAAAGTACTCGACTTGAACAAAAATCAATTATTTTAGATAAAAAAATAGGTATCGTAAAAAATATGCTATATCGTGAGTATATCGTTATCGTGATAAAATAAATTCTATATCGTGATATGAGATTTTGTCATATCGCCCAGCCCTATCCTCAAGTTATATGTGCCTGACGCCATACAGAACAGAAAATGATTAACCCACTTAGACCGAGAACGCATCTGTGTCACCTTAGCTTTTAAACGTTATTTTAAAACTATTCGTTTTTATTTTCTTTCTTTTTTTAACTGAAATCTTTGCTTCTTGGGGTCCCTGGAACAAAATGTTTTCAGATGTTCAAAAGACTCATGATCTAGAAGACATTTGGTAGAATCTGGTCTCAGGTCTTAATGGGTTAAAGAAAGGAAGAGAACATGAAACTTACTGAGGTGTGGCTGGTCTTCAGCTTCCTGTTTAATAGAAACGTTTTCAGCTTCCTGTTTAATAGAAACGTCTTCAGCTTCCTGTTTAATAGAAACGTCTTCAGCTTCCTGTTTAATAGAAACGTCTTCAGCTTCCTGTTTAATAGAAACGTCCCTGGCTGAGTCTGGAGAGTTCATCTTCACCTGGGAGTAATGCATCATGGGTATTGTAGTTCTTATGAGTCTGATCATGGGTATTGTAGTTCTTATGAGTCTGGAGAGTTGGTCTTCACCTGCGGTCTGAAATCAAGAGAATAAGGAAGAACTTTAAAGATGGAGTGCCACAATCTTTTTCCACCCTAAAACATGATAATCAGGTATTATTAAAATATAAGGTGGAAGAACTCTTTCCAAAAAGTGTACAGTATTTGTTAAAATCATGCTTTTAAGTGGACACGCCCACCAGTTCATTAAGTATGCCTGGTTTGCCTGGTGGGTGGTGATGGGCGGTGATCCACCTGAACTGAAGCCGCACCCACAGCTGTAGTTGTATGATAAAGAAGGAGGGGTTAGGGGAGGGGCTGATAGTGTGATGTCACTATATTGCTGTTTACTTCATTGGCCCGTTTGACTGTCAAGGGTTCAGCCTCCAGGAAGAAACCCTAAATACAAAGTTAATACACCATTGCGCATAAAAACAACTCCAGGGTGTCTAATGAAGTACTGTCACCTCATAGACACATGAAAAACTGGAAAAATACAAAAATTGTGGCACTCCATCTTTAACCATTTGGGACGGAAATACATCTGTGTCGCTTTAGAGTTTAACCACTTTAACCACTATTTTAAACTTTGGCTTAAACTTTGGAGTAGAGAGGCGATAAGAACAAGAGAGAGAAAGAAGTACGATAATAAAACTAAAATGAGCGACAACGAGGTGCAACTTGTGTGTCAGAAATGGTCTTTTACAATCTTTTACAGGCTAAATTAGAAAAATGAGAATCGCGTTAGAATCGAGATCTCAATTCTTGTGGAGGAAAATCTTGTGCACCCTTGAAGCTGATCACCAGGCTGTGTGTAGATTGGGTATTTTAATAAACTAGTTAATTTACAGTTGACTTTTATGTCTTTTGCAGTGCAGTGGCATTGTGTCATTAATATAATACACCTGTGTATTCTATAAACATTTTAAATGGCTTTCATATACTTTTATTTTGGTCCTTCGTCGCAGGAAGGACGGCGGTAGCGTTGCCTCGTATTCTTGTAGATGCTTTGGTGGATATCTGATCCGTGACACCCTTGAGAATCCATCTGGGGCTGCTGCGCCTTGCTCTGCCATGTTGTAACCACCGTAGGTTAAGGATCCGGCTTCGAAGGACCAATATTAGAGAATATAGCTATCTCTCGGCTAAGTAGACTGGCCAGTTCTTCATCTACTGATGAGCTCCGGTCAAAGAGTCACATGGAAGCAAGGTCACAGTTGGGGATGTCTTTATATTGTTCACAGACGTCAGAATGTATTATAGTTTCTGCAATACAAGCACAAAAGAACATACAATGCTTCAGTATAATGTACAAATACAAACACAGTAAGTCAGTATAAATCATACTATAATTAACCAAATGTCTGTGTGTGTGTCTGTCAGAAACATTGCCATAACTCCTTACTGCCTGCACCAATCACTCCCACTTTTCACACAGGCATTGACCATATGAATATGGAGGGCGTAACGAAGCCCTTTTTTCAATTTGACACATTAATGATTATTAATTAATGTATTAGTCAATTACAATTATTTATTATTATTGATAAAGTAGATAAACAAGTGCTGTAAAATAACATACATGACAACAGTGTGTCTACAGATAAAGGTTGCATACATGTCCAAACAATCACAACTCACATGAGCATTCACTCATCTGACTCCTCTGACAGTCTGATGCAAAGAGAGAACAAAATGGCTGCTGAGCACATTTATACAGATCCAAGGACCCTTAGCTGTCCTAAACACTGCCTGAACTAAACCTGAAATAATGTAAACATGTCATCATATCAAATCACACAGCACCACCTACTGGTGGAAGGGGGAATCCTGCACAGGTTATATTTGTCTTTTGTTTTAGCTATTTTCTGGGTGTTCATTTAACCAAATTAATACGTTAAAGTGTTCTTTATTAACAAGTTACAATACAATGTAGATCGGGTGATTTTTAACTGTTAAATCTGTTAATTGAAAATAGCTGATCTGCAAGCTCACTACTAGGTTGTAGATCATGAATGGGCAACTGGCAGCCAATGCGGCCGTAGATTAATATCTGAACATTGATATATTTTTGATTTCAGTTAATTACAAATTATTAAAATGTTAGTCTTTGTGTCCAAATGTCCAAATGTATTTGTAATTTTGTATGCATTTGAAATTAAATAAAAATTGTACTATTCAGGAGGATGTACCTATTCTGCATACAGTTAATAAACACTTCAATCAAAAGCATCTCGGTAGCTTAATGCTAGCTGACCACATGTCCAGTGTGTCGGTTTGTAATTAAATAGGATTAATTTGAAATTGCGCCATCCGCCACCGTAGAAACGAGCAGATGTTCTAACAAAAAATACGCAATCCGATCCGATCCTTGGGCAGACGGACACTCACATTGCATTGTGGATGTGGACCTTAGCCTATGTTTTGTTGTGGTTAATAAACAGGAAGACAACCCTGTCTTCCTGTGACTGTCTATCTCCAACAGAAATGCAACCATCACCATTGGAGTATACAGTATGCAGCCCATCAAAATAAACGCATCGATGAATGAATGAATAAACAAACGTCTGTTTCTGACGGGATTCGAACCCCTCCGTTTGTCAGCATAAAGTTTACAAGACACGGAGCGTACTCCAGCACACCATTCCTAGCGACGATGTTGTGCAATCATAATCAAATCATCTAAGGGTGCGTTCGGAAATGCGCACCGGGAATGTGGTCAGTTTGTTGAGTGTGGTGGGCGGTGACGTCACAGAGTGCGTTCAGTGTGCCTTATTTACGAACGACCACAGCTGTGACGCATTCACACCGGACAACCCCAGCTTCAGGGTAGGGTTGCTCAGTGCGGGCACTCGGCACACCCTGTGCGCAGCGCACTGGATTTTCAATCGACAACGCACTGAGTGCACTGAATAAACAAACGAAAAGAGAGCACACCAGTGCGTTCAGGGCGCATTTCAGAACGCACCCTAAACCGTGGAAACAAAATGGACACAGGATAAAAATGGACACTAGATTAAGTTGAGATCTCATTCACCACAGGAACATTTATTTCCAACACGACTGTTTAATACAGATTAGTTGCTAACATCTCCAACCATCATCATCACATGAATTCACCATTATTTATAGTCATTGTAGGCTACTCAGGAATAGTAAATACTAAAAACTATGACACGATAGGTTAGAAATGTTTTACAAACATGAGGGACTAAATATGCATGGCAAAGTGTCTGAAAAGCCAATGTGCTGAATCAATGATTGAATATTGACCAAATTATTGAAGCTAGGGCTGGGCGATATGACAAAATCTCATATCACGATATAGAATTTATTTTATCACGATAACGATATACTCACGATATAGCAGATTTTTTACGATACCTATTTTTTTATCTAAAAGAATTGATTTTTGTTCAGGTCGAGTACTTTACTGTACTTGGGCTGTACTTGGGCTGTACTGTACTGTACTGTACTGTACTGTACTGTACTGTACTGTACTGTACTGTACTGTACTGTACTGTACTGTACAAGCTCTCCTCCCTGGCCTCTGTCTGTGTTAGGCTGCACAACAGTGACACTTGGTGGTGACAATAGTTATGCTATTTCCGTGCTCGGATACAGGGACAGGGACACACATAGCTGTCTATAATGGTTGCACCACTCAAAAAACAATTAAATTCACATTATCCAGTCTACTTATATGAATATAATACTGATGCCCTTCCCATGCACAGACAGGCCCAAAGCAAGTACAAAAATATTACAAAATAAAATGTATATAATAATAATTAGAGGCTGAACTCAATTGTTCAGCCTCTGTAGACATTTTTAAAGCACAGCTCAAGACCCACTTCTACAACATTGCTTTTAATTGATCTTTTATTTTTTGTTATTCATGTCCTCACTGTATTGCATCACTGCTTGTTTTTTAATGTCGTTGCCTTGCTTTTCTTTTTTTCTCCATTGCTCTGTAAAGCACTTTGAGAGCTGCATTTCATGTCATGAAAGGTGCTATACAAATAAAGTTTTATTAGTATTATTAATAATTATTATTATTATGACAATTAAAAAGAAAAAAGAAAGAAATAAGACGTTGCCATTCAGACAGAAGTACAGGCCTGTGTCTGCATTAAATTGGCTTAAGGAAAAAATAAATATCTCATGTCACAGTTTGTCACTACAGTTGTTTCAGTTCATTTAAGCTCTGTATAGGGAATCAACATGTTCTGTTGTAGTTATAGTTTAGTTTGTTAAAGACGTTGGGCAGCTTAACGATGTTTAATTGACTACAGGCGATAGAGTGAGAGAGAGTGAGAGAGAACGCGATCTTGTCGTCAACTCTCCATGCCCACAGCTGTGCGTATATGAGAGTCTGGGACGAGTGGGGCTTTTTCTTTTCCTTTTTTTTTGATGATCACAACAAAGTCAGCGTCTTGTGTTGTTGTTGTAAGCTGTTGCTGAATTAAGGACTTTTCAAATGGAATAATTTATTTGGAACAATAAAACAAGACAGACACGCAGCAGGACTGCACAGGTAAGAGGAACGTCTTCGTCTTGGAAGAAGTTTGCAGTGCACCCGACGACGGACAAGCTTATTGTTCAACTGTGTAAAACATGCGTGGCTCACGCAATTTATCAATTTGACCCAACATGAAACCTGCATTTATAACAGTGAATGACCGGTTACTTTAGGGCGCGTTCGGAAATAGCGCACTAGGCGCACTGTGCAATGCAAACTGATAGATGAGTTCGCTCCGGTGTGGTATTTCCGAACGTGCCCCTTACACCGCTCTGAATCTCGTCAGCCATCATCATCATCTCCCTCTTTTAGGTGCAAGCACCACCTCGGCTTGTGTTGTGGTCGTGTTGGCCTTAGAGTATATAATAGAGAAGACATCCGAAAGGTGTTGGCTCACTGTTTTCAGTGCGCGCGGTGGGCTGCTGGGCATGCCGTATATAAGCGCTGTGACGTAAAATACTGCCGTAAAGCGAAACGGCGATATAAGCGATATAGCTTTTTTTTCGTGATAGACATTTTCTATCGAAAATACGATATATATCGTCATATCGCCCAGCCCTAATTGAAGCTAATGTTAAATTTGTTCTTTGATTAATAATATGTGTAGACCTAGTAGTACCAAATTCGCGATAAAATCCGTTAATTGTACCCGATCGTTTTTGAAGATAATACTAGTATGGTACCAACTGGCTAACAGAAATAGTAGAGAAGGAAATATTAACAATGATATTTTGTAAAAAAATAATAAAAAAAAGTGTCTATAGGTCCGCCAAGCCTACAGAGCTACCGCAACAAAGGACGTTGCCAGTTTCTGCGAGAGAAATAAGCAACCAGTTGTGAAAACAACTTCAAGCCCAAAATAAGCTAAAATAGCAAGCATTTAACAACACAAATCTTATTTAGTGCATTTATATAGTGTTATTTGTATCATCTGGAACAATTACACAGGCCTAATGCATCTGTCACTGTTATTTTAATGTTTGTTTTATCATACAAAATGCCAAATAAAAATAAAGTAGAGATAACAGGCAAACGATCAAAATAACAATGTTTCTACATTCTCTAATTGTGTAGACTTGTAAATTAAGTAGGCTAATTTAATGCAACAACAACAACAACAACAACAACAATACTGTTCGTGTTGTGTGCAGGCAGCTAATCTGTCCGTTTGGTGAGGGGGGACCCTCTGCTACCAATGCTAACTACAGCTTCCATGCTAGTAAAGTAATCTAACCAAATACGCGATCAAATCTGTTAATTGTACACGATCGTTTTTGAAGATAATACTAGTATGGTACTAACTGGCTAACAGAAATAGCAAAGAAGGAAATATTAACAATGATATTTTGTAAAAAGTGTCTTGTCAGATGTTCTAATGGCGACAGGATGCGGCTAGCTAACAAGCTAACGTAGCATTTCCAAACCAAACCACTCCATATTCGGTCAGAATGTTACAAACAAGACATCAAACAAGACATCATAACAATGTGTTCAACCATTCAGGAGCATCAATACTCATTTTGTACCTGAAAAGTGTAGATTCCAATGAAGCTTCTGGAACACCGTCTCTTAGAGCTGAATTCCAAAGCCACTCGGTCAGTCCAGCGTAGCGCTGTGACGTCACGGTGACATTGGTGACCTGCTGAAATGTGTGACCATCGCCTCTAGACGTCACGTGACGTCAGTGTCTGAACGTAAATCACTGCGGTTTGTTCATTAGCAGAGTTCAACCTGGCGGTATTTAGACAGGCTCGTATTTAAAGATCACCATGTGAGTTATTTATTATGTCAAGTCCACAAGACGGTCACACATTTCGTCAGGTCACCACGTTCACCGTAACACCTCTCTCTGCAGCCTAGAGCGTGTACGGTGCACGCACCACAAACGGTCACTAGGGGGAGCCATGGTACAGTGTAATACAGTGGGGAGCAGCTATGGAACAGCCATAGAGCTGAAAACTCTCCCATAGAGATTTACTAAAATATTGATATCAATCCATCCAGGATCCTGGTGAGTTATGACCATAACACCTCTGATTCTGAGAGAAAACAACAACAACATTGCATATTTAATTATATGATTTCAGTGGTGGAAAAAGTACTCAATTGTTTTACTTAAGTAAAAGTATGGAATTGAAAATGTGCTCATATTGCAGAATGTCTCATTTCACAAGTTCAAAATGTGCTTTTGTGAGCTCTTTCAAATGGCCGAAATGTACAGGGTTGAAGTGGTTAATATATGTTTTTTAATCAAAATGGTCATAATTCACCAGGATCCTGGAAGGCTTGATTCTAGGCATTAAATAATTTATATAAATATTTTAATACATTTAAATAAACATTTTTAAATACACTTGGCCGATTTCTTTCAGTGGGTCCAGAATAATAATCAGCCCTCTGGAACTATAGTGGTCCTCTGGTCATTTTAAATTAGAACTTAGAACCATTTGATGAATCAAATCGAACAATTCAATGTCAGTCTCTTCCACACACACACACACACACACACACACACTACACGTTTCTACTAACATGTATTTTCATTTATACTGTGTATCCATTGTTGTATTATTTATGTGGCTCAGGAGGTAGAGCAGGTCATCCAATGATCCCTGGGTCGGCGGTTCGAATCCCGGCTCCTCCTCCTGCCCACATGTCAAAGTGTCCTTGGGCAAGACACTGAACCCTACAATGAGTCGGTCGGTGTGAGCTCGCCACCATTGGTGTGTGAATGTGGGAAGTGAGAACGCTGGCGTCGACTGTTTGCCGCTTCACCTCCCAATGTATGAATGAACCAACCATTGTAAAGCGCTTTGAGTACTTGGAAAAGCGCTATAAAATGCAATTAATTCATTATGTTCACAATATGTTCCAATTTGTGTTGTTTTAAAATGTGCGAATAAAACAAATCCTAGGAATTGTATTTTAGCAAATACATTACATCAATATTCCCTTTATTCTAACTCCAGCTAATCCAGCTGTTTGCATTCCCTCCTTTCTTCTGTATACTTACAGTACAGAAACATACAGATTTATTGATTAATTGAAAATGGAGAGTAAGCATGTTTATTTGTACATTTCAACAAGGAAGGCAGTGTGCTTTACAAACAAAACATTAAGAGCAATGTAAAGTGTGATGTATTCACAATAAAGAGACTTTTGAATACAATCAAAACTATTGGTTTAGAATAGAAAAATAATAAAATAAAGAGCAAACTGAATACAGACCCACAAACCTCAGTAAAAAGCAGCAGTAAACAGAAACGTCCTGGGCTTTGACTTCAAACAAAGTGTTGTAGATGTGACAGGAGTTGGGTTAGGTAGAGGTTCAGACAGACTGTTGAACACTCAACATTGTTTTACTTACTTTATTTTTTTAATTCAAGACATTTTACCCACACATTGTTGACAATGCATTTTCAAAACTTCCAAAGTATTATATCTAGTCATCAAATCGGTACGGGCCGATATTGGCCTTATGCAATCAATTCATAATAGCAGAACAACAAAAATCACACGGTGTGAAGTGAGGGGCGCTCTTATCACATCATACATCACATTCCATGTCAGAAGCGTTTACATGGCGGCAGCTAACACCAAAATGGGTTCCCGTTCAGAATGGGTCAAGATTTGTTTTACAAAGTTTTAACGACGGAAAATACAATAGCACACAATATTATCTGACAAAGTTTAATAGAACATTATTCAATATTTCTTTAAACATGTAATTGGCACATTGGAATTGGAGTATGCAGGTAATAGTCAAACTGTTGTCCAAAGAGTTACAGGTTTCGTTAGGTTCATAGCCCAAATTGCCTTTGTAGGAAAACAAATTATTACATTTGTGAAACAAGGCAAAAACGTCAAAAAGACAAACTCTGTGAGCTAGGTATCATCCCTTGCTTGTTTCCATTCAGGCCCAAATTAATGCAATCAATTCATAGACATGAAGAATAACACAAATCACACTTGTGGTAAGGTCTTATCATCATACATCACATTCCATGCTCAGCCAACCAAATCATCAAAGATTTCATTCTGGCCAATCATTTCTCAATCTTTCTCAATATGTACATCAACCAATCAAATAATCGCTATGGGGTGATGATCAGCCAATCAAATCATCATGTTTGTGTTCACACAAAGACAAAGCCCAGTAGGAGGAGCTAGCGCCTCTCAAAAAAAAATAAAAAATCAATATCATCAATAACAAGAAAATATATCATTACAGTCAATAATACAACACTAAATCTACAGAGTGGGAGAAGGTTAGGAGGGGGCGTGGTCACCTGTTTAACACAATTAAGACAAAACACGTGTGAGCACGTCATAAGGATCCCGAAATATTGGTGCCTAGGACGTCCTAGCGACGTCCTAACGACGTCCCAGCGACGCGGGGCGAGATAAGAATATTCAGAATTTTCCTTTTTTTTTTTTTGGCATTTCGCTTTTCGCTTGCCGTATGCTACACGCTCAGTGCAACTATTAGCTTGTCATTGACTCCCATGTTAGCGCAGCGGAAAGAATGACTCGTATCTCCTAATCCAAGGCGCTCTCCGTGGTGATGAATGGATCGATATGCTGGTGCTTCATTTCTGCTCCTCATCCGTCTCTCCCGCAAAATATGAACGCTTTTTGGAGCGTAAAACAATATATTAAGATGATCGGGGATGTGAGGTCTCTTTGTAAAGTCAACTTTTTTAGGCAAGTGTTTCCTGTTTCATGGCTTTCAAAGTAAAAGCGGGCAGACAACTCTGGCACTCTATAGCCTTTATTTTGAAGGCACTCCCGGTACTAAATGTGTTAAGTGATCATTTCGTCTTCATTGGGCCTGGTGGACTTTCAGGCCTGTTTTAAAAGATGTAAGTGACTTGGGTCACACTGTTTACAGCGTTTTTTTATTGTCCTGTGAGAACTGTGTGTCTCCGGAGGTAGAACAGGTCGTCCAATGATCCATTGGTCGGCGGTTAGAATCCCGGCTCCTCCTGTCTACATGTCGAAGTGTCCTTGGGCAAAGACACTGAACCCCACATTGCTTCCGATGTGCTGGTTGGTACCTTGCATGGCTTCCGCCGCAATCAGTGTATGAATGGGTGAATGTAATGCACAATCTATGTAAAGCGCCTTGGATAAAGGCGCTATATTTACCAGTCTGTCTACAGATGACTTGAATTGTTGCAAATCTTGTCACACAATTTACATCTGAAAGGTTTTTCTCCTGTGTGGACACGGAAGTGGTAACGAAGACTACTTGGATCATTGAAACTCTTGTCACAATGTTTACTTCGGAAAGGTTGTTATCCAGTGTGGACACGCTGGTGCTTCTTCAGGGAACGTGACCTTTTGAAACTCTTGTCACAATGTTTACATTGGAAAGGTTTTTCTCCAGTGTGGACACGCTGGTGTGTCTTCAGATTCCTTGAATCGCTGAAACTCTTGTCACAATGTTGACAGTTGAAAGGTTTTTCTCCAGTGTGGACACGGAGGTGTGACTTCAGATTCCTTGAATCACTGAGACTCTTGTCACAATGTTGACAGATGAAAGCTTTTTCTCCAGTGTGGACACGAAGGTGCTTCTTCAGTAACCCTGACTGACTGAAACGCTTGTCACAATGTTTACAGTGAAAAGGTTTTTCTCCAGTGTGGATATACTGGTGTGTCTTCAGATTACACGAAGCACTGAAACGCTTATCACAATATTTACAGTGGAAAGGTTTTTCTCCAGTGTGGACCCAAAGGTGTGCCTTCAGGTGACCTAACTGACCGAAACTCTTGTCACAATGTTTACATTGGAAACGATTTTCTCCAGTGTGGATATACTGGTGTGTCTTCAGATTACACGAAGCACTGAAACGCTTATCACAATATTTACAGTGGAAAGGTTTTTCTCCAGTGTGGACACAAAGGTGTGACTTCAGGTGAGTAGAACAGCTGAAACTCTTGTCACAATGTTCACAGTGGAAAGGTTTTTCCCCAGTGTGGACACGAAGATGTCGCTTAAAGAAAGATGAGTCTCTGAAACTCTTGAAACAATGTTTACATTGGAAAGGTTTCTCTCCAGTGTGGACACGAAGGTGTGCCTTTAGATGACTGGAACTCCTGAAACTCTTATCACAATATTTACAGTGAAAAGGTTTCTCTCCAGTGTGGACACGAAGGTGTTCCTTTAGATGACTGGAACTCTTGAAACTCTTATTACAATATTTACAGTGAAAAGGTTTCTCTACAGTGTGGACAAGAAGGTGTGACTTTAGATGACTGGAAACTTTGAAACTCTTGTCACAATGTTGACAGTGGAAAGGTTTTTCTCCAGTGTGGATACGCTGGTGTGTTGTCAGGGAAGATGATGAAGTAAAACTCTTGTCACAATGTTTACACTGGAAAGGTTTTTCTCCAGTGTGGACACAAAGGTGTTTCTTTAGGTTTTCTGACCGTCTGAAACTCTTGTCACATTGTTTACATTGGAAAGGTTTTTCTCCAGTGTGGACACGAAGGTGTCTCTGCAGGTGACTAGAACAGCTGAAACTCTTGTCACAATGTTTACAGTTATGTTTTCCAGTGTGGACACGCTGGTGCTTCTTCAGGGAACCTGAGACACTGAAACTCTTGTCACGCCGTTCGTCATCATCGTCTTCACTGGTCTCCTCCCAATCACTGTCTTCAGTGACTTCAGTGTCAGATTCAAGTACGACTTGAACCTCAGAGCAGTGGGAAGATGCGACAAAGATGAAAGGTGACGATGATGATGAAGAAGAAGAAGAAGAAATGTTTTCTTCGTCGTCACCTTTCACTGCTAGTAATGTCAACCCAACAGGTTCCTCTGGTCTTTGAAGTAGATCCTCCTGTTCATCTTTAAGCTCCTCCGGTTCTTCTTTTTCTTCATACAAAAAAAAAGTAGTGTGAAATAATATATTTAGTTACTTTGACAGTACACCAAAAAACAAAATGAATAATAATGTTACAGCATGTTACTTCACACCTGGGCTCTGATTTGGAAGTAAATTAGTCATGCCACTCAGTGCATGACGTTATGAAACAGAAGCACTTCTGAAAAATGAAATGTGGTTTGAAGGTAGCTTAACAATCTATGTAAAAGATGTCTACTGCGTAGCTCTGTACGTCTGAACGTACATGGGTCTGTGAGTCTATGAGTCTGTCTCTCTGTGTGTTACGGGCAAATCTCACAAACCGCTGTATCGATCAGCGCCAAATGTCTTGTTCACGCTACCAGTCGGCCGGGCAAGTATTTCTCCACACCCGATAGAAATTGCGTCGCACATAATGGTAATGTTTCAGTTTTTGTAATGAGTAAGAAAGTGCAGACGCTAAGCTTGCAAATACTTGTTTGAAAGTTGCTAACCACTTAACCACTCTATACCTAGTGAATCAACCCTCTGTACTTAAACATTCTATACTTCTCTGTACTTAAACACTGTACTTAGTGAACTAACCCTCTGTAATTCAGGAACTAATACTTTGGGGATGTATGTATGGTCAACCATCAGCTATGCAAGCAGGTGTGTAACTGATGACAATTAGGAGAATGGAAACAATCTGATTAGCCGGAGGAGGCAAATCTACATCCACACACAGACAAGAGAGACCAAGAGGTGCTACGCTTCTTTCCCCTCCTGGCTTTGCCCTGGGTTGGCTCCCATAGAGTTAATTTACTTGTCCTCAAGTTATATGTGCCTGACGCCATACAGAACAGAAAATTATTAACCCACTTAGACCGAGAACGCATCTGTGTCACCTTAGCTTTTAAACGTTATTTTAAAACTATTCGTTTTTATTTTCTTTCTTTTTTTAACTGAAATCTTTGCTTCTTGGGGTCCCTGGAACAAAATGTTTTCAGATGTTCAAAAGACTCATGATCTAGAAGACATTTGGTAGAATCTGGTCTCAGGTCTTAATGGGTTAAAGAAAGGAAGAGAACATGAAACTTACTGAGGTGCTGCTGGTCTTCAGCTTCCTGTTTAATAGAAACGTCTTCAGCTTCCTGTTTAATAGAAACGTCTTCAGCTTCCTGTTTAATAGAAACGTCTCCAGCTTCCTGTTTAATAGAAACATCTTCAGCTTCCTGTTTAATGGAAACGTCCCTGGCTGAGTCTGGAGAGCTCATCTTCACCTGGGAGTAATGCATCATGGGTATTGTAGTTCTTATGAGTCTGATCATGGGTATTGTAGTTCTTATGAGTCTGGAGAGTTGGTCTTCACCTGCAGTCTGGACTCCGGTCTGAAATCAAGAGAATAAGGAAGGAGTTTAACCATTTAGGACGGAAATACATCTGTGTCGCTTATGACTCGCTTTAGAGTTTAACCACTTTAACCACTATTTTAAACTTTGGAGTAGAGTGGCGATAAGAACAAGAGAGAGAAAGAAGTACGATAATAAAACTAAAATGAGCGACAACGAGGTGCAACTTGTGTGTCAGAAATGGTCCAGAGTGAAAATTCGTCTCTGCCCGAGAGGGACAAGATGGGAGCAGGAACTCACTGCTGCCACCAGCTGGTGGAGTCAGGTTACAGTTGGCTGTCCAGTGTCCAATTCATTTTATTGTGTTTTTGCCACAAGATACTTTTTATTTTTATTTTATCCCACGATTTTGTGACCCATTCTCTCACCCAGTGTCAATTATTGAATGTAATCCTGGGCGCTACACTTCCTCTGTCAAACTGGGAGTGCAGCGGACTTGACCTCATGCTTCCTTCTTTGCATGAGCAGTCCAAGATTCTTCTTTTCACCTGACAGGGGAGAGTTTCCCCGGCCGGACGTAGCGTGTGAATAGAACACGTTATTCCGACCAGTTCCTTTCCCTTCCATCAGGCTGGCCAGGGGAGGCAATTTAGAGACCAGGATTACAGCATGTTTTTGTGAAGGTACCTACCCTAGGGGACACGGGGAGAACACGTGAGGGTACCTACCCTAGGGGACTATGGGAGAACATGTGAGGGTACCTACCCTAGGGGACACGGGGAGAACATGTGAGGGTACCTACCCTAGGGGACACGGGGAGAACATGTGAGGGTACCTACCCTAGGGGACACGGGGAGAACATGTGAGGGTAGCTACCCTAGGGGACACGGGGAGAACATGCAAGCTCCACACTGAAAGGCCCTTTCGCCAACCCCGCCTCGGGTGTGGGCACTGATGACGCGGAGGAGGGAACATGCCCCCAGCGGGAATCGAATATAATACACCTGTGTATTCTATAAACATTTTAAATGGCTTTCATATACTTTTATTTTGGTCCTTCGTCGCAGGAAGGACGGCGGTAGCGTTGCCTCGTATTCTTGTAGATGCTTTGGTGGATATCTGATCCGTGACTGCCTTGAGGATCCATCTGGGGCTGCTGCGCCTTGCTCTGCCATGTTGTAACTACCGTAGGTTAAGGATCCGGCTTCGAAGGACCAATATTAGAGAATATAGCTATCTCTCGGCTAAGTAGACTGGCCAGTTCTTCATCTACTGATGAGCTCCGGTCAAAGAGTCACATGGAAGCATAGTCACAGTTGGGGATGTCTTTATATTGTTCACAGACGTCAGAATGTATTATAGTTTCTGCAATACAAGCACAAAAGAACATACAATGCTTCAGTATAATGCACAAATACAAACACAGTAAGTCAGTATAAATATACATAACACAGTAAGCAGGTAGCATCATACACAAATACAGGTGGGCCTAGCTAGCATAGCATAGCATAGCACTGCATCCAGGCCTGAGGCCTAGCTAGCATTCACTGCTGTGCTCGTCAATCAATTTCAGTATTGATAAAGTAGATAAACAAGTGCTGTAAAATAACATACATGACAACAGTGTGTCTACAGATAAAGGTTGCATACATGTCCAAACAATCACAACTCACATGAGCATTCACTCATCTGACTCCTCTGACAGTCTGATGCAAAGAGAGAACAAAATGGCTGCTGAGCACATTTATACAGATCCAAGGACCCTTAGCTGTCCTAAACACTGCCTGAACTAAACCTGAAATAATGTAAACATGTCATCATATCAAATCACACAGCACCACCTACTGGTGGAAGGGGGGAATCCTGCACAGGTTATATTTGTCTTTTGTTTTAGCTATCTTCTGGGTGTTCATTTAACTAAATTAATACGTTAAAGTGTTCTTTATTAACAAGTTACAATACATGTAGATCAGGTGATTTTTAACTGTTAAATCTCTTAATTGAAAATAGCTGATCTACAAGCTCACTACTAGGTTGTAGATCATGAATGGGCAACTGGCAGCCAATGGGGCCGCAGATTAATATCTGAACATTGATATATTTTTGATTTCAGTTAATTACAAATTATTAAAATGTTAGTCTTTTTTGATGTCCAAATGTATTTGTAATTTTGTATGCATTTGAAATTAAATAAAAATGTTACTATTCAGGAGGATGTACCTATTCTGCATACAGTTAATAAACACTTCAATCAAAAGCATCTCGGTAGCTTAATGCTAGCTGACCACATGTCCAGTGTGTCGGTTTGTAATTAAATAGGATTAACTTGAAATTGCGCCATCCGCCGCCATAGAAACGAGCAGATGTTCTAACGGTGACAGGATGCGTAGCTGTCCTCGCAAATGTTGTTGTTCTAACAAAAAATACGCAATCCGATCCGATCCTTGGGCAGACGGACACTCACATTGCATTGTGGATGTGGACCTTAGCCTATGTTTTGTTGTGGTTAATAAACAGGAAGACAACCCCGTCTTCCTGTGACTGTATCTCAGTATGCAGTATGCAGCCCATCAAAATAAACGCATCGATGAATGAATGAATAAACAAACGTCTGTTTCTGCCGGGATTCGAACCCCTCCGTTTGTCAGCATAAAGTTTGCAAGACACGGAGCGTACTCTGCACCATTCCTAGCGACGATGTTGTGCAATCATAATCAAATCATCTAAACCGTGCAACCATGGAAACAAAATGGACACGGGATAAAAATGGACACTAGATTAAGTTGAGATCTCATTCACCACAGGAACATTTATTTCCAACACGACTGTTTAATACAGATTAGTTGCTAACATCTCCAACCATCATCATCACATGAATTCACCATTATTTATAGTCATTGTAGGCTACTCAGGAATAGTAAATACTAAAAACTATGACACGATAGGTTAGAAATGTTTTACAAACACGAGGGACTAAATATGCATGGCAAAGTGTCTGAAAAGCCAATGTGCTGAATCAACGATTGAATATTGACCAAATTATTGAAGCTAATGTTAAATTTGTTCTTTGATTAATAATATGTGTAGACCTAGTAGTACCAAATTCGCGATAAAATCTGTTAATTGTACCCGATCGTTTTTGAAGATAATACTAGTATGGTACTAACTGTCTAACAGAAATAGTAGAAGGAAATATTAACAATGATATTTTGGATAACAAAGGACGTTGCCAGTTTCTGCGAGAGAAATAAGCAACCAGTTGTGAAAACAACTTCAAGCCCAAAATAAGCGAAAATAGCAAGCATTTAACAACACAAATCTTATTTAGTGCATTTATATAGTGTTATTTGTACTCATCTGGAACAATTACACAGGCCTAATGCATCTGTCACTGTTATTGTAATGTTTGTTTTATCATACAAAATGCCAAATAAAAAAAAGGAGAGATAACGATCAAAATAACAATGTTTCTACATTATCTAATTGTGTAGACTTATAAATTAGGTAGGCTAATTTAATGCAACAACAAGTAACAACAACAATACTGTTTGTGTTGTGTGCAGGCAGCTAATGTGTCCGTTTGGTGAGGGGGGACCCTCTGCTACCAATGCTAACTAGCCTACAGCTTCCATGCTTCCAGCTTCCATGCTAGTAAAGTAATTTGCTAAACCAAATACGCGATAAAATCCGTTAATTGTACACGATCGTTGAAGATAATACTAGTATGGTACTAACTGGCTAACAGAAATAGCAAAGAAGGAAATATTAACAATGATATTTTGTAAAAAGTGTCTTGTCAGATGTTCTAACGGCGACAGGATGCGGCAAGCTAACAAGCTAACGTAGCATTTCCAAACCAAACCACTCCATTTCCAAACCAAACCACTCCATATTCGGTCAGAATGTTACTCTGAACACAAACAAGACATCATAACAATGTGTTCAACCATTCAGGAGCATCAATACTCATTTTGTACCTGAAAAGTGTAGATTCCAATGAAGCTTCTGGAACACCGTCTCTTAGAGCTGAATTCCAAAGCCACTCGGTCAGTCCAGCATAGCGCTGTGACGTCACGGTGACATTGGTGACCTGATGAAATGTGTGACCATCGTCTCTAGACGTCACGTGACGTGACGTGACGTCAGTGTCTGAACGTAAATCACTGCGGTTTGTTTATTAGCAGAGTTCAACCTGGCGGTATTTAGACAGGCTCGTATTTAAAGATCACCATGTGAGTTATTTATTATGTCAAGTCCACAAGACGGTCACACATTTCGTCAGGTCACCACGTTCACCGTAACACCTCTCTCTGCAGCCTAGAACGTGTACGGTGCACGGTGCACGCACCACAAACGGCCACTAGGGGGAGCCATGGTACAGTGTAATACAGTGGGGAGCAGCTATGGAACAGCCATAGAGCTGAAAACTCTCCCATAGAGATTTACTAAAATATTGATATCAATCCATCAGGATCCTGGTGAGTTATGACCATAACTCCTCTGATTCTGAGAAAACAACAAGATTGCATATTTATTAAATTATTTACTACATTTAATAAATTCTCTTTGTTTAGCGTTTTTCATTTTCATTTATTCACAGAATCAGAGTTTTTATGGTCATGATTCACCAGGATCCTGGAAGGCTTGATTCCAGGCTTAAAATAATTGATATAAATATTTTAATACATTTAAATATAAACATTTTTAAATACGCTTTGTGTAAATCTCTATGAAAAAAAAATAATGGCAGATTTTTTTCAGTTGGTCCAGAATAATAATCAGCCCTCTGGAACTATAGTGGTAATTTTAAATATAAACTTAGAACCATTTGATGAATCAAATCGAACAATTCAATGTCAGTCTCTTCCACACACACACTACACATACACTTTACATTTCTACTAACATGTATTTTTACTTTTTCATTTATACTGTGTATCTATTGTTGTATTATTTATGTGGGCGGCTGTGGTTCAGGGGGTAGAGTAGGTCGTCCAATGATCCCTGGGTCGGCGGTTCGAATCCCGGCTCCTCCTCCTCCTGTCCACATGTCGAAGTGTCTTTGGGCAAGACACTGAACGCTACAATGAGTCAGTCGGTGTGAGCTCGACACCATTGGTGTGTGAAGTGAGGACGCTGGCGTCGACAGTTCGCCACTTCACCTCCCAATGTATTAATGAATGAACCATTGTAAAGCGCTTTGAGCACTTGGAAAAGCGCTATAAAAATGCAATTAATTCATTATGTTCACAATATGTCGTTGTTCCAATTTGTGTTTTAAAATGTGAGAATAAAAAAATATAAATAATCCTACACATCCTAGGAATTGTATTATAGCAAATACATTACACCAATATTCCCTTTATTCTAACTCCAGCTAATCCAGCTCTTTGCATTCCCTCCTTTCTTCTGTATACTTACAGTACAGAAACATACAGATTTCTTGATTAATTGAAAATGGACAGTAAACATGTTTATTTGTACATTTCAACAAGGAAGGCAGTGTGCTTTACAAACAAAACATTAAGAGCAATGTAAAGTATGATGTATTCACATTAAAGGGACTTTTGAATACACTCAAAACTATTGGCTTAGAATAGAAAAATTATAATAAAATAAAAAGTAAACTGAATACCACAAAGTGACAGGAGTTGGGTTAGGTTGAGGTTCAGCCAGACTCAACATTGTTTGTTTTTTTTTTAATTCAAGACATTTTACCCACACATTGTTGACAATGAATTTCCAAAACTTACACCAACGTATTTTATCTAGGGATGGACAATAAATCGTTCATCAAATCGGTATGGGCCGATATTGGCCTTATGCAATCGATTCATAATAGCAGAACAACAAAAATCACACGGTGTGAGGGGCGCTCTTAAGGCTCATACATAGTCTGGATTTTCGGTGGTGAGGTGACCACCGAACTACAACATGACGACACTGAGCCGCGGTGAAGAGCAAACCACCGCCACCGCTCCATCCCTTCTCTCTGTTTTTACTCACCAACGCTCAACGTTATTTCAGCTCCGGTGGTCAGCTCACCACCGGAGGTGATCTGCATTTTTTGAGGGAAGGTCAGGGCATTCCATGTCTGGGTGGCCGTGCTGTAGAAGGAGAATTTACCCATATTTGTTTTGAAATATAGGAGCAGTATAATAATCCATAATATTGTCCTTGTCTATCGACCTCCCTACGAACATACAGCTGTTTAATTTGATCTCCCAGTGAGCTCATTTATAGTGGAAACTTGTGAAGTAAATGGTGTCCTAGAAAGTGACACGAGTTATTTAAACTTTGATCACACCGTTTACAGTGGACATCTTTTTATGTCCTGTGAAAACTGTGGACACGAAGGTGGCTCTTCATATTCCTTAAATCGTTAAAACCTGTATCACAATGTTTATATTGGTAAAGTTTTTTTCTAGTGTGGACGCGCTGGTGTGTCTTCAGGGAACATGAAGATCTGAAACTCCTGTCTCAATGTTAACATTTAAAAGGTTTTTCTCCTGTGTGGACACGAAGGTGTGACTTCAGGTCACCTGACCTGATGAACCTCCTATCACAATGTTTACAGTGGAAAGGTTTTTCTCCAGTGTGGACATGCTGGTGTGCTTTCAGGGATTTTGATGTAGTAAAACTCTTGTCACAATGTTTACAGTTAAAAGGTTTTTCTCCTGTGTGGACATGCTGGTGTGCTTTCAGGGATTTTGATGTAGTAAAACTCTTGTCACAATGTTTACAGTGGAAAGGTTTTTCTCCAGTGTGGACATGCTGGTGTGTTTTCAGCGATTGTGATGTAGTAAAACTCTTGTCACAATGTTTACAATTAAAAGGTTTTTCTCCTGTGTGGACACAAAGGTGTGACTTCAGGGCACTTGACCTATTGAAACTCTTGTCACAATATTTACATTGGAAAGGTTTTTCTCCAGTGTGGACATAAAGGTGCGAGTTCAGGGCACTTGATGTATTGAAACTCTTGTCACAATGTTTACAGTGGAAAGGTTTTTCTCCAGTGTGGACATGCTGGTGTGTTTTCAGGGATTGTGATGTAATAAAATTCTTGTCACAATGTTTACAGTTAAAAGGTTTTTCTCCAGTGTGGACACGCTGGTGTGTTTTTAGGTAAGATGATGCAGTAAAACTCTTGTCACAATGTTCACAGTGGAAAGGTTTTTCTCCAGTGTGGACACGCTGGTGTGTTTTTAGGTAAGATGATGCATTAAAACTCTTGTCACAATTTTTACACTGGAAAGGTTTTTCTCCAGTATGGACACAAAGGTGTGACTTTAGGGCACTTGAATGTCTGAAACTCTTGTCACAATGTTTACATTGGAAAGGCTTTGCTCCAGTGTGGACACGAAGGTGTTGCTTTAGGTTACCTGACTGACTGAATCTCTTGTCACAATGTTTACAGTTAAAAGGTTTTTCTCCAGTGTGGACACGCTGGTGCTTCTTCAGGGAAACTGAGTCACTGAAACTCTTGTCACGCCGTTCGTCATCATCGTCTTCACTGGTCTCCTCCCAATCATCACTGTCTTCAGTGACTTCAGTGTCAGATTCAAGTTCAACTTCAACCTCAGAGCAGTGGGAAGATGAGTCTTCTTTTTCATCATCATCATCATTATCATCATTTTCTTCTTCACCTTTCACTGCTAGTAATGTCAACGTTGAACCAACAGGTTCCTCTGGTCTTTGAAGTAGCTCCTCCTGTTCCTCTTTAAGCTCCTCCTGTTCCTCTTTAATGTGTGGAGGCTCTGGTTCCTCCTGGAGCAGACTGGGGCTCCTCTCCTGTTCAGGAGAAACCTCCTCTTTACACACAACCATGTGCAGGATGTCTAGGAGCAGAAACATAACATGATGGTCAACACTGGATTCCTAAAATGTAAATCCATTCTTCTTCCATGTTCCATGTAAAAAATTAGCCATTACCTACCAAGATAGGATTGACTAAACTGTTACTAACTACTGGTTATTACTGTTCTGAAAGTTTGCTAAGATTTTAGCAAAATACAAAAAAAAATATATATATATATATATATATACACATATATATATATATATATATATATATATATATATATATATATATATATATACACATATATTAGGGGCGGGACTAATTGCGATTAATTAACTACAGAAAAATTAATGCATTAAAAAAATTAACGCATTTTAATCACACTATTTTTTTCACCGTGGAACGTTGTCACTGGACAGTTTTCAGACGGACCTGCGCACCAAGTGTCCGTGTCCTCTTCAGACAATAACACCACCAGACACCGCAGACAGTTCACCAGACTGGGGGAAGCCGCTGAGATCACTTTGCTTGTCCCCGTGGATTGGAAATAGGATTTAAAAGGCTATCCGATGGTAGCGTGGATTACAGCACAGTTGTGTGAAATTATTCCATAAAGAATTATTACCCCTATTACTACAAAAACAATGTTTTATTGCTTAAACTACAAAGCCTCTGATTAATTAGATTTTTCCCAGATTTTTTCCCAGCTCTAATATATATATATATATATATATATACACACACACTTTAACACCAAAATGAATAATGATATTACAGCAAATATTTAATTTGAAACATGAAATTCTGAAACAATTGAATAAAACATGATACACACGAGCTCAGATTTGGAAGTAAATTAGTCATGCCACTCAGTGCATGACGTTATGAAACAGACGCACATCTGACAATGAAAGCTTGAAATGTGGATTGATGGTAGCTTAACAATCTATGTAAAAGATTTCCACTGCGTAGCTCTGTACGTCTGTAAATGTGTCTGTGAATCTGTCTGCCTGTGTGTCTGTACGTCTGTAAATGTGTCTGTGTGTCTGTGAATCTGTCTGCCTGTGTGTCTGGGGAAAATTTCACAAACTACTGTAGCGATCAAATCTCACAAACTACTGTAGCGATCAGCGCTAAATGTCTTGTTCACGCTGCCAGTCGGCTAAGCAAGTATTTTTGCACACCTGTATTAAATTGCGTCTCACATAATGGTAATGTCTCCGTTTTGTAAAGACTAAGAAAGTGCAGACTCTAAGCTTGCAAATACTTGTTTGAAAGTTGTACCACTTAAACACTCTATACTTAGTGAACTAACCCTCTGTACTTCAGGAACTAATACTAGTTGATAGCGTGTGCACGCACACGTCCCCCATACCCCTCCACCCCATGACGGTGCCGTGTCATTAGTCAGAAGGTTCATTGTTCCGAAATTACTATCCCTATCTCTAACCCTAACCTAAACCTAACCGCAAGCACGGGAGCAGTGCATGTTCGGACTAACGGGACTTCGGATCTATGGGTAGTTCCCCCCCATGACTACCATCAGCTATGCAAGCAGGTGTGTAGATGATGACAATTAGCATAATGAAAACAGGTGCTCCCAATCTGATTAGCCAGAGGTAAATCTACACCCACACACAACCCACAGACAGAGATACCAAGTCAAACTGAATTTGTACTATTTATACACTATGTTATGGCTTGCAGCGAGCCCACATTGTTTCTTCAGGAACTTGCCATTGTTATTGTACAGTGAAAATAAGACATTGTGGCAGCCCCACAGAACAGAACATATTAAAGAAAGGAATAGAACATGAAACTTACTGAGGTGTGGCTGGTCTCCAGCTTCCTGTTTAATAGAAACGTCTTCAGCTTCCTGTTTAATGGAAACGTCTTCAGCTTCCTGTTTAATAGAAACGTCTTCAGCTTCCTGTTTAATAGAAACGTCTCCAGCTTCATGTTTAATAGAAACGTCTTCAGCTTCCTGTTTAATGGAAACGTCCCTGGCTGAGTCTGGAGAGTTCATCTTCACCTGGGAGTGATGCATCATGGGTATTGTAGTTCTTATGAATCTGGAGAGTTCGTCTTCACCTGCAGTCTGGACTCCGGTCTGAAATCAAGAGAATAAGGAAGAAGTTTAACCATTTAGGAAATGCATCTCTGTCGCTTTAGCGTTTAACCACTTTAACCACTATTTTAAACTTTGGCTTTGAAAAATAGCAGATCTACAAGCTCGTATTGCGGCACTGAGTGCCGTGCTATGAGCTGGAATTGTATTTAATTTCATTTTAATCATTGATTAGTCACCTTTACAACAAAGTAGTTGTGACTGCCATACAATGTCGCATTTTGGTTATATTTTGTATTCATTATGTATAATGTTCTGAACTTTAGCTAATTCAGGTGATTTCCGGTAGATTGGCCATATATGAAGGTGTCTTGGTAGATGCTCACTAGCGCAGAGCACGTGTGCGAAATGTTTATGGTTTTTCTGATCGTTGTTTAGTTTTCTGTCTTGTGCTGGTTTGACGTCGGTTTGTTCTGTCGCTTTAACGTTTAACCACTTTAACCATATTTTAAACTTTAGCTGTTGAAGCACCGAGCACTGAGTGCCGTGCTATGTGCTGGAATTGTATTTGATATCATTTTAATCATTGATTAGTCACCTTTAAAACAAGGTAGTGCTGCACGATTAATCAAAAAAATAACTTTCGATTCTGACACACGTGCAATCTCATTTCTAAATGATGGCGATTCAATGACGTCATGCTGAATTTGTGTATTCGTTATTATCATTAGTTTTGATTCTGACTAACAACTTGCTGTCAATCATACTTAAACGATGTAAGGCAAAAATATGCTACTATTATTTGAGCATTAAAGTAACATGATGGCATGCATATGCTTTAGTGTTCTGTCTGTCTCCTCATGCCGCTGATATGCCAGGAACACCGTTGCTACGGTAACCCCACACTGCACTGACTGCAACACGTAACCCATTCTTTCACCCAGTGTCAATTATCTAATGTAATCCTGGGCGCTACATTTCCTCTGCCAAACTGGGGGGCAGCGGACTTGACCTCATGCTCCCTTTTATGCATGAGGAGTCCAAGCTGCTTCTTTTCACCTGACAGGGGAGAGTTTCCCCGGCCGGACGTAGCACGTGGAAGGAACACGTTTTTCCGACCAGTTCCTTTCCCCTCCATCAGGCGCCCTGGCTGGCCAGGGGGAGGCAGTTTAGAGACCAGGATTACTGCATGTTTTTGTGAAGGTACCTACCCTAGGGGACACGGGGAGAACATGTGAAGGTACCTACCCTAGGGGACACGGGTAGAACATGTGAAGGTACCTACTTTAGGGGACACGGGGAGAACATGTGAGGGTACCTACCCTAGGGGACACAGGGCGAACATGTGAAGGTACCTACTTTAGGGGACACGGGGAGAACATGTGAGGGTACCTACCCTAGGGGACACAGGTAGAACATGTGAGGGTACCTACCCTAGAGCCAAATTCCAATACCGCAACTTTCACACTCGCTCACTCCCATCGCGTCCTCCACTCGCTCCTCGGCTCCGCCCCCAGCGAGGAGGAGAGGATTCGATGTGAGGACAGAGTGTGGAGTGAATTATATGATTGTGAAGGTGTAATGCTTAATTGGGTCGTCCACTCACAGTTAACAGTCTTTGTATTGAGTTTGTGCTTAAAGTGTACTGTAAATTCAACAAACTGTTAATAAATATTTCAATCAATGAATCAATGCTTATATCACACAACGCAATAAAGCCAGTGGCTTGTTGTGGTCCTTTCACTTTCACATGTGTAGGCTATAGCCTAGAGTAGATAGGCTACTTTATCATTCTGAAGCTCTATTCATTCAGCGAAAATGTGTCTCTTCAACAAACAGCAAAGCTTTTTAGTTGAATGTGTGTGTGTGCGTGCATGTTGGTCACAAGTCCCTTGTAAGCTAGCCGCTAGCTAACGTAGCATTTCCAAACCAAACCACTCCATATTCGGTCAGAATGTTACAAACAAGACATCAAACAAGACATCATAACAATGTGTTCAACCATTCAGCAGCATCAATACTCATTTTGTACCTGAAAAGTGTAGATTCCAATGAAGCTTCTGGAACACCGTCTCTTAGAGCTGAATTCCAAAGCCACTCGGTCAGTGAGCATAGCGGTGTGACGTCACGGTGACATTGGTGACCTGCTGAAATGTGTGACCATCGTCTCTAGACGTCACGTGACGTCACTGTCTGAACGTAAATCACTGCGGGTTGTTTATTAGCAGAGTTCAACCTGGCGGTATTTAGACAGGCTCGTATTTAAAGATCACCATGTGAGTTATTTATTATTATGTCAAGTCCACAAGACGGTCACACATTTCGTCAGGTCACCAAGTTCACCGTAACACCTCTCTCTGCGGGCCTGACCAACCGATTGGATCAACAAGACCTAACGAGCAGATTATAAATCTTTCATGGGACTTCTGTTCTGTAAATAGTTCTCTCTCACACACCTTTTAGTTGTAGTTTTATTATTCAACTGTTTTCAAACCACACAGCTGTGTGTGAACGCACATTTAGGGCGCGTTCGGAAATACCACACCGGAGCACACTCGCCTATTAGTTTGCATTGCACAGTGGGCTCAGTGCGCTATTTCCGAACGCGCCCAATAGAGTGGAGCCTGGAGCGTGTACGGTGCACGCACCACAAGCGGCCACTAGGGGGAGCCATGGTACAGTGTAATACAGTGGGGAGCAGCTATGGAACAGCTATAGAGCTGAAAACTCTCCCATAGAGATTTACTAAAATATTGATATCAATCCATCAGGATCCTGGTGAGTTATGACCATAACACCTCTGATTCTGTGAGAAAACAAACAACAACATTGCATATTTAATTATATGATTTCAATGGTGGAAAAAGTACTCAATTGTTTTACTTAAGTAAAAGTATGGAATTGAAAATGTGCTCATATTGCAGAATGTCTCATTTCACAAGTTCAAAATGTGCTATTGTGAGCTCTTTTCAAATGGCTGAAATGTACAGGGTTGAAGTGGTTAATGTATGTTTTCTAGTCAAAATGGTCATAATTCACCAGGATCCTGGAAGGCTTGATTCTAGGCTTAAAATAATTGATAGGCCTAATGGCCTATACATATTTTAATACATTTAAATAAACATTTTTTTTTTTTTAAGATATTCTTTTGCGGCTTACGCCTTTTATTGTTTTTTTGAAGGGACAGACAGTAGGCTGACAGGAAACGGGAGAGAGATAGGGGAAGACATGCAGTAAAGGCCGTGTCGGGATCGGGAGTCGAACCCGCGGCACACTGCGACCAGACGGTTACGCCACCGCCTGGGCTAAATAAACATTTTTAAATACAATTTTTTTCAGTGGGTCCAGAATATTAATCAGCTCTCTGGAACTATAGTGGCCCTCTGATAATTTTAAATATAAACTTATAGAACCATTTGATGAATCAAATCGAACAATTCAATACTGTTAATAAATATTTCAATCAATCAATCAGACAGTTCGGCGCTTCACCTCCCAATGTATAAATGAATGAACCATTGTAAAGCTCTTTGGACACTTGGAAAAGCGTTATAAAATGCAATTAATTCAATATGTTCATAATAAGTTCCAATTTGTGTTGTTTTAAAATCCTAGGAATTGTATTATAGCAAATACATTACATTAATATTCCCTTTATTCTTACTCCAGCTAATCCAGCTCTTTGCGTTCCCTCCTTTCTTCTGTATACTTACAGTACAGAAACATACAGATTTCTTGATTAATTGAAAATATTGAAGCATGGAGAGTAAACATGTTTATTTGTACATTTCAACAAGGAAGGCAGTGTGCTTTACACACAAAACATTAAGAGCAATGTAAAGCGTGATGTATTCACAATAAAGAGACTAATGAATACAAGCAAAATACTGTTGGTTTAGAATAGAAATATATTAAAATAAAACGCAAACTGAATACAGACCCATAAACCTCAGTAAAAAGCAGCAGTAAACAGAAACGTCTTGGGCTTTGACTTCAAACAAAGTGTTGTAGATGTGACAGGAGTTGGGTTAGGTAGAGGTTCAGCCAGACTGTTGAACACTCAACATTGCTTTACTTACTTTATTTTATCTAGGGATGGACAATATTTTATCAAATCGGTATGGGTCGATGTTGGCCTTAAAATGCAATACTGGTATTAGCCGATACTTTAAAATAAAAAAACTACATCGAAGCTGTTTATATTCAGACATGGGCTAACATTCCAATAACTGTGAATCTGTGAAGTATTTGGAATAAAATCCACTGTTTTCCAAAATGTCAGTTTGTCACCTCCCTCTTAAATAGATGATCCCGTGATCTTTTGTGGCCAGATGTAATTTCCTGGGGTCTAGTAGGACTATAGAAAACAATAATTAAGAAATCGCTGTACAATTTGGTAAAACAAATACATTCACCAACTTGTTCGAATGCCAAAAATAGCTAAATTTGTTAAAATAAAAGAAAGCAGCAAATAAAAAAATCACACCCGTGTGAACTGAGTGGTGCAACAAACACTGATTCCAACAAATATCACACTTGTGTGAAGTGGGGGGCGCTCTAATCACATCATACATCACATTCCATGCTCAGCCAATCAAATCATAAAAAATGTCATTTCCGGCAAATCACTTTTAGCGTCTTCACTTCTGCTGCCCTCACAATTGTATCCTCAATATGTACATCAGCCAATCAAATCATCGCTATGGGATGATGATCAGCCAATCAAATCATCGTGTTTGTGTTCACACAAAGTCAAAGCCCAATAGGAGGAGCTAGCGCCCCTCAACAAAAAAAATCAATATCATAAAAAACAACAACAAAATATATCATTACAGGAAATAATAAAACACTAAATGTACAGAGTGGTAGAAAGTTAGGAGGGGGTGTGGTCACCTGTTTAAAGGAGAAGTGATCATTTCCTCTCCACTGGGCCTGCTGAAAGGTGGACTTTCAGGCCTGTTTTAAAAGATGTAAGTGATCTGAATTTTTTGAGGGAAGGGGTCAGGGCATTCCATGTCTGGGTGGCCGTGCTGTAGAAGGAGAATTTACCCATATTTGTTTTGAAATATAGGAGCAGTATAATAATCCATAATATTGTCCTTGTCTATCGACCTCCCTACGAACATACAGCTGTTTAATTTGATCCTCCCAGTGAGCTCATTTTTCATTCATTCAAGTTTTGATTATTCTCTAAATTACACTGAGTAATCAAACTCATTTTCAGTGTCGTCGAGTAATACAATATCATATAGAAAAAACATCACAATACATCAGAAGATCAGGAAAGGAAAAACTAAAGATATACATTACATAGGTTTACAAATAAAAAGCTAAGACAAATTTCAAAACGATCTAAAAACTGTTACATATTGTGGGGATCTGTATGCTCACCAAGGTTTTAAAACGACTTAAGGGTACCAATGTGGTCAGTTTCAATGTAATTTGCAGGTCATTCCATGCATTAGGGCCACAGAAGCCAAAAGCAAGTTCAGAGCTAACTTTTGGTACCTTGAATTTGGGGAAACTACTTGACCGGGTGCGGGTGTACAGCCATCACCCGTAATACACCTAATCGATGAGTGATAAACAGAGTCTAGGGATTTAAGAGTGGATGCTGCTGCATGTCTATAGATTATGTCTCCATAATCCAAGACAGACAGGAACACATAGTGGAAACTTTATTTTTTTTACCCCATGGTGTGAATGCAATGGTGTCTTAGCAAGTGACCCGAGTTATTTAAACTTAGGTCACACCGTTTAGAGTGGACATATGTTTTATTGTCCTGTGAGAACTGTGGACAATTCCTCCAGTATGGACACGGAGGTGTTTTTTTAGGTTATTTGACTGACTGAAACTCTTGACACAATGTTTACATTGGAAAGGTTTTTCTCCAATGTGGACACTCTGGTGTGTCTTCAGGTGAAATGACCGTCTGAAACTCTTGTCACAATGTTTACATTGGAAAGGTTTTTCTCCAGTGTGGACATACTGGTGTGTCTTTAGGCCACTTGGAGATATGAAACTCTTGTCACAATGTTTACATTGGAAAGGTTTTTCTCCAGTGTGGACATACTGGTGTCTGTTCAAATCACCTGACAGAATGAAACTCTTGTCACAATGTTTACATTGGAAAGGTTTTTCTCCAGTGTGGACACGAAGGTGTCTCTTCAGATTACTTGAAATGTTGAAAATCTTGTCACAATGTTTACATTGGAAAGGTTTTTCTCCAATGTGGACACTCTGGTGTGTCTTCAGGTGAAATGACCGTCTGAAACTCTTGTCACAATGTTTACACTGGAAAGGTTTTTCTCCAGTGTGGACACGAAGGTGTTGCTTTAGGGCACCTGACTGATTGTAACTCTTGTCACAATGTTTACATTGGAAAGGTTTTTCTCCAGTGTGGACACGAAGGTGTCTCTTCAGATTACTTGAAATGTTGAAACTCTTGTCACAATGTTTACATTGGAAAGGTTTTTCTCCAATGTGGACACTCTGGTGTGTCTTCAGGTGAAATGACCGTCTGAAACTCTTGTCACAATGTTTACATTGGAAAGGTTTTTCTCCAGTGTGGACATAATGGTGTGTCTTTAGGCCACTTGGAGATATGAAACTCTTGTCACAATGTTTACATTGTAAAGGTTTTTCTCCAGTGTGGACATAATGGTGTGTCTTTAGGCCACTTGGAAATCTGAAACTCATGTCACAATCTTTACATTGGAAAGGTTTTTCTCCAGTGTGGACATACTGGTGTCTCTTTAGGCCACTTGGAGATATGAAACTCTTGTCACAATGTTTACATTGGAAAGGTTTTTCTCCAGTGTGGACATACTGGTGTGTCTTTAGGCCACTTGGAGATATGAAACTCTTGTCACAATGTTTACATTGGAAAGGTTTCTCTCCTGTGTGGACACAAAGGTGTGACTTCAGGGCACTTGACCTATGGAAACTCTTGTCACAATGTTTACATTGGAAAGGTTTTACTCCAGTGTGGACATAAAGGTGGTAGTTCAGGGCACTTGATGTATTGAAGCTCTTGTCACAATGTTTACATTGGAAAGGTTTTTCTCCAGTGTGGACACGAATGTGTTTCTTTAGGTTATATGAAATACTGAAACTCTTGTCACAATGTTTACATTGGAAAGGCCTTTCTCCAGTGTGGACACGAAGGTGTGTCTTTAGTTCACTTGAATGTTTGAAACTCTTGTCACAATGTTTACATTGGAAACGATTTTCTCCAGTGTGGACACGAAGGTGTCTCTTCAGGTGAGTTGACCAACTGAAACTCTTGTCACAATGTTTACAGTTAAAGGGCTTCTCTCCAGTGTGGACACGCTGGTGCTTCTTCAGGGAAACTGAGTCACTGAAACTCTTGTCACGTCGTTCGACATCATCGTCTTCACTGGTCGCCTCCCAATCATCACTGTCTTCAGTGACTTCAGTGTCAGATTCAAGTTCAACTTCAATCTCAGAGCAGTGGGAAGATATGTCTTCTTTTTCATCATCATCATCATCATTATCATTATCATCATGATCATCATTTTCTTCTTCACCTTCACCTGCTAGTAATGTCAATGTTGACCCAACAGGTTCCTCTGGTCTTTGAAGTAGATCCTCCTGTTCATCTTTAATCTCCTCCTGTTCCTCTTTAAGCTCCTCCTGTTCTTCTTTAAGCTCCTCCTGTTCCTCTTTAATGTGTGGAGGCTCTGGTTCCTCCTGGAGCAGACTGGGGCTCCTCTCCTGTTCAGGAGAAACCTCCTCTTTACACACAACCATGTGCAGGATGTCTAGGAGCAGAAACATAACATGATGGTCAACACTGGATTCCTAAAATGTAAATCCATTCTTCTTCCATGTTCCATGTACAAAATGAGGTATTACCTACCAAGATAAGATTGACTAAACGTTAATAACTACAGGTTACTATGGTTCTGAAAGTTGACCAAAATACTAATACTAAAAGTTACTTTTATTTTATTTATTTAACCTTTATTCAACCAGTAAAATCACATTGAGACTAGGGCTGACCCAAAAAAATTGATTAATCGACGTTCAATCGATACGCACGGGAATCGATATTTAAATTTTGAATCGAATAGTCATTAAAAAAAAAGCGGACGCTTTGGTCCGGTTAGGATACACGAGAGTGAAAATGACCGCTGGGAAAATCCCTAATTGAGAGTGTAGGCAAGCGCACCACAGCTCAGTGGACATTAAATATAGGCTACCATGTTTGATAAGTCATATAAAAACATTACTTACACCCCAATGAAAATATAAACTTCACAGATTATAGATCACTTGGAATTATAACAATCTGTTGAGTATTGCCTGAATAATGCCACTATAAAATCCCAACTTTTATAGATGCGCCATTGTGCTGAGAACCTTGTGGAGCCTGGCGGTGTACATTATACTTGTGAGGACCTGCTTGGATTCACATGGTGAGTGCGTTCACTGCGCGCACCGAAAATCCAAAGATCTGCAATCTCATGCGCTGCGTTGTGCATATTGGCTGAGTATAATGGCACGAATGAAACTAGGCCTATAGATTTATTTTGGCGATGTGGATAATTGATTTTGCCGTTGCCAGCGATATCTTTTTTTTTTTCTTGTCTGAAGTAGGGATGTGTAAATGTGTCCAAAATGAACATCGATTTGTATAATTCAATATTAACGATTAATCGATTAATCGATTTTTTTTTTTTTTTGGGGGGGGGGGGGGGGTCTTTTTCTTTTTTTTCCATTAAAAAAAAAAAATTATGAACCCTACAAATAAAAAAGATCTTCCCCCCAAGGGGTACCTAAGTCAAAAAAGTTTGGGAACCCCTGATGTAGTTGATTAACAATAATTGTAACTCTTGAGAGTTAATAAGGGTTCATTTGGTTACTAACTCCATCTTTTAAATGAGGACCACTGGTGGTCCCTGGACCACTGTTGATCCAATTGATCACCATAGCAACCCCAGCCTAGGCCTGATTAGGTAAATTCCCAACACCTGCTAAATCCTCCAAACCTGTATCTTGATTGGAATCAATTTCCACTCAGTCATGCAGCTACACAGACACATCCCAGGCACACTTTGGTAGGCCTATAGCCCTGTCCTGTTTGGATGATAATATTGCCTTTCCAACAGATTTTCATTTAAAAAAAAACAGAAAAAAAAACAGAAAAAAAAACAACGATTATCGATTATTAATTTTCATAATCGATTTCGGGTCCTATCAACGATAATCGATTAATCGATTAATCGGACCCATCCCTAGTCTGAAGACTGACCTGTTCCATCACTGTGAACTCCCATGCAGCAGAGCAGTTCCTACAGACCCAGACCAAATCTCTACTGAAATCACACCTTTTCTCTTTGGCATTTAATTGCACCTGATCGTATTATTGTAATTATGTAGCCTATACTATTTGCCTGTGTTGTTTCTTTTAATTATGTTTTTGTTTTGTGCGCCGATGGTGTTTGTTTCAGCCTGTAGGCCTACAGCACTTTGGTCAGCTTTTATTGTTTTAAATGTGCTGTATAAATAAAGTTTGATTTAGGGACTGATCGTTATTTATCCACCAGTGGGGGGGGGGGGGGGGGGGGGGGGGGGGTGCAGATGTGACTTCATTTTTTTATTTTTCCTCACCCCCCCCCCCCCCCCCCCCCCCAGCCTCCAAATATTTTTTCGGGACCCCCCCTCAGGGATTGGAAGAATATATATGACCACCCCCCCAAACACCATAGACTATATTTATTTTATATTCACACCAACAGTATAGCAGCATAAAGTAAACGCTGATCGTTTATTAGGCGGCGGCCGTCTGGGGTTCATTTGGTTCCATATCCGTCATTACATTATGGTCAACACTCAACACTGATGATATGCCATTCTTCCAACTAAAGATTTAAATATAGCATATGCAGACCTACAAGCTCAAAACACACTGATGACGCGACACAAATTTGTGAGCTTAGATTGGCTATTTTTTAGGTGAGCCTCGTGCGTAAAGTCATTCTATAGCCAAGCTGCCAAGGCAGTGGGCACCCCTCGCCTCTGTGCCCAAGTCCAGGATGATGAAAATGAATGAATGCTAAATAAATATGTCACGCAGTCGCATACCATAATACTACAGCCAGTCATACTCCACAGAGAAAAGCACAATTTGCGCAACACCAACGTTCAACTGCCTGCTCGGCTCATTTAGCCAGCCAGGCACCACCGAATAGTGTAACTCTCTTTAATCTATTACAACCACATACGCAGACAAAAGTACATGGCACCGCGGACAAAACACAAGTAGGCTACTGTGACGCACACACCAACAATCCACCATTGCAATGCGAGTGCGCAAAGATGCACATGACAGCTGCTAGGCCTAGAATGCCTGTGATCATTTAATTATACTTCGTAAATTTTCATGTACTGTACATACTGTATGTAACAACAAGAGCCGTTCTAGGGCTAGACAGCTGCATGCTTTTAGACCAGCCCTACCGTCAAACTGCCTAAACTGACCATGGAGAAGTTCACTGGAGAATTGGAGATGTGAGTCAATGGCAAAGCTTTTGGAGTCAATTTGAGACAGCAATAGACAAAAACACGAGTCTCAGTAAGTCTGATAAATTCACATATTTAAAGTGAGTATTCTTAAGTGGCAGAGCGGCTATGTAGTCGCGGGATTGGCTTTATCAGACCAGAATTATGACAATGCCATTAAAATGCTAGGCAGGCTGCATGTCGCGCATAATTGTAGAACGCAGGGCATTCACTGTGAAGAGTGCGGGCGCAGACACCACAAAACAGTTTGCAACCAAACAGTCAGTCAATATACAGCGCATGATAGACGCGCCGACCACGGCAACAACAGACAGGCTGACCACAGTGTTGCAGATGCAGTTAGTAGTGTAGCAAGCAACTCTGACAATAGTATTACTGCAGACAGCTACCATTAAGGATAGATGCACCAACGCAAAGCCAAGTAGCCAGGTGCCTATTAGATGGGGGTAGCACCCGCAGTTTCATTAAAGAGGATATTTCCAGAGCTGGTTTTCACCGAGACACCTCACACCACCGCAACCTCAACAGCGGTGCTGTCAACCTGCTGCTCCTCGCCTTCCTCCTCTCTGACCGACAACACTGGCTCTTGGCTCTTGCTGCTGGCCCGCAATTCAAACATTGCGGTTCATAGCTTGAAACATTTTTTATTTTTTCTACTGGAAATGTTATTAACGCAGAATCAATCTGTCCCGCGCTGTTTTGAAGTGGCTACAAGTCAGACGGGGCAAACTACATCAGCGGCCGGGGGAGGGACCTTTGGTGGTAGAACAGATCTACAAGTGTAGATCTGTTCTATTTGCACAGTTGCGCACACATGGAAGATACCAAGTACACTCGCCACACAGGGTAAACTTTATATAGATAGGAGTAAAACACTATGAAAAACAAAATAATCTTTTAAATACAAAATTCAGCAAAATAAAGTTGTACAACCCCCCCCAAGCCAAAATAAAAATAAACATATCCCCCCCGCAGGCTCAAAAAATAGTTTAATGACCCCCCCCTTTTTTGCACCATACCAACCTTTGATAAATAACGATCAGTCCCTTAGGCCTATATTGGAGCAGGTGCTGGCAAATAACTAATTACTGTAATGCCATGCAGTGAAGTTGCGCAAATGGAGCTGCTCTCATGCGCTCTGCACTGTCTGCAGCACAATGACTGCAGATCTCTTCTTAAAGTTTACTTATGGTTTACTTTCAACCATAAACCATAATATGATTGACAAACCTTGGATTATAATTCTTCATCGACCAACAGCGCATGCAGCATGACTATGAGGTAACTTAACTATGTGGGATTTCTCCATCGGCATCGCATGTCGATAAAAATGGGATTTCACTAGTGGCATTATTCAGGCAATACTCAACAGATTGTTAAAATTCCAAGTGATCTATTTTCTGTGAAGTTTATATATTTTTTCCCATACGCACACTCAGTCACATTAACTTTATGATCAATCAAATTAACCGTGGTTGATTTTATTTCTGACAAGTGTCAGGCTTGAAGAGTTCATTCATGTTACCGTTCGTTTACAATTGACAGAGGAGTTTGGATTATATATATTTTTATTTGAAGGAGAGGTAATGCCTGTTTCAGGCGCTGTTTAATTGTTAAATAAAAGACCAATCCAATATGCGCTCCTCTCTATCTTCTGCAGCTATATCGCTGTTTTATTTTAAGCCTAGTCCATTGGTCAGCCCTAAAGGCTTATCGTTTAAAATAAATGATAGCGTTGTTTAAACCAAAGAGTCACTGCTCGCCTCACGCGCCTCGCGCGCACCGCACCCCCCCCCCCCCCCCCCCCCCCCGGTGGGTTTCAAAGCGTCGAAGATCGAAACAAATTTATATCGAAGCGTCGATCATCAAAAACGTAATCGAAGGTCAGCCCTACACGTCCCCCATACCCATCCACCCCCTTACTACCATCAGCTATGCAAGCAGGTGTGTAGCTGATGACAATTAGGATAATGAAAACAGGTGCTCCCAATCTGATTAGCCGGAGGTAAATCTACACCCACACACAACACACAGACAGAGATACCAAGTCAAACTGAATTTGTACTATTTATACTGCTATGTCATGGCTTGCAGCGAGCCCACATTGTTTCTTCAGGAACAATATTTTCTAGTTTGCCATTGTTACTGTACAGTGAAAATAAGACATTGTGGCAGCCCTACAGAACAGAACATATTAAAGAAAGAGAACATGAAACTTACTGAGGTGTGGCTGGTCTTCAGCTTCCTGTTTAATAGAAACGTCTTCAGCTTCCTGTTTAATAGAAATGTCTTCAGCTTCCTGTTTAATAGAAACGTCTTCAGCTTCCTGTTTAATAGAAACGTCTTCAGCTTCCTGTTTAATAGAAACGTCTTCAGCTTCCTGTTTAATAGAAATGTCTTCAGCTTCCTGTTCAATAGAAACGTCTTCAGCTTCCTGTTTAATGGAAACGTTCCTGGCTGAGTCTGGAGAGTTCATCTTCACCTGGGAGTGATGCATCATGGGTATTGTAGTTCTTATGAGTCTGGAGAGTTCGTCTTCACCTGCAGTCTGGACTCCGGTCTGAAATCAAGAGAATAAGGAAGAACTTTAACCATTTAGGAAATGCATCTCTGTCGCTTTAGCGTTTAACCACTTTAACCACTATTTTAAACTTTGGCTTTTGAAAAAGAGCAGATCTACAAGCTTGTGTCGCGGCACAGAGTGCCATGCTATGAGCTGGAATTGTATTTCATTTAATTTTAATCATCGATTAGTCACCTTTACAACAAGGTAGTTGTAGTTTGACTGCCATACAATGTCACATTTTGGTTATATTTTGTATTCTTTAATGTATAATGTCCTGAACTTTAGCTAATTCAGGTGATTTCCGGTAGATTGGCCATATATGATGGTGTCTTGGTAGATGCTCACTAGCGCAGAGCACGTCCGTGAGAGGGATGTTTCTAAGCTGGCATGGTATAGTTGATTCAATGTCAAGTCAACATTAAGTGATGTCTTTGAGTTTTATGTTTCAATATGAGTTTAATTGGTCGTGTTTTGTTTACAGTCGTTACTGTACTGCACACCTTCACTGTACTATCCTGCCAGTGAGGTACGGTAAATTCCAAGTGCATTTGCTTTTGTTTTCTCATGTGTTCCATATGTGTGAAATGTTTATGGTTTTTCTGATCGTTGTTTAGTTTTCTGTCTTGTGCTGGTTTGACGTTGGTTTGTTGTGTCGCTTTAACGTTTAACCACTTTAACCATATTTTAAACTTTAGCTGTTGAAGCACCGAGCACTGAGTGCCGTGCTATGAGCTGGAATTGTATTTGATATCATTTTAATCATTGATTAGTCACCTTTAAAACAAGATAGCGCTGCACGATTAATCAAAATAATAACTCTCGATTCTGACACACGTGCGATCTCATTTCTAAATTATGGCGATTCCGATTATATGACGTGATGCTGAATTTGTGTATTGTTATCATTAGTTTTGCTTCTGACTAACAACTTGCTGTCAATCATACTTAACACATCAAATGCTGGAAACGTATCCATACGCTTTTTATATCACGACCACGGTATGCGCATAGCGTATCTATACGTTTTTATGGTTTTTTTAATGATTACTGTACTTCATCTTTATACGCGCCCGGACAACATAGAAAGTAACACCGTTCGGCTCTACAAAGATCCGGTATGTGATCCGAGAGTTAAAAGCCCCCCCCTCCTGAAAAGAGGTCTGGTCTATGCGGGCAGGCGCATCCATTACGACGTAATGGAGGCGGCCTGCACGGCATAGACCAACGCAGATGTCAGGGGATCTAAAATAGACGTACCCATGCTCTAGTGTGTGTGAATACACTCGATTAACCCTCCCCTCCTGTTTCTACATGGTTTCTCCCAAGGAAGCATTGTGGGGGTGTCTCTCCGTCAGTCGGATCGTATTCGCAGTGCCCCCCCACTGCCACTGTGTTCAACTGCCTGCACCTCTCTCATTCTTCAAAAAGGATATAACGCAGCCGTGTAAGCATTAGTGTAAGCATCGATTTGCCCTCTGCCCATATATAAACCAAGAATAATCTGCAACGATCGGCATTTCATAACAACACACACGGAGTCATGGACAGATGCACGAAACGAATGACATTATCGAGGGACCGCCATGATCAACTGGCGCTTTACATGTCTTTTGTTGGAGATCGCCATAGCGTCTTCGCCAGCCAATGCAGCCATCACTATCAGTTGTGTGATTTTAACCTTTTTATTCATTATAATTGCAGTGATAAGACTGTAATGAAGGCGTCTGGGACGTCATCGACCCGTTTGTAATGTATAACGAATATACATGTCACATCCTAAACTGCGGAAGCCAGAGTTGTCATTTTGTCGATCACAGCCGGGCTTAGCGTCTCTCATACCGTGGATGAAGCTCTTTTCCATCGCTGATCGCATACGTGCTTCTGTGCTTCTTTGCCCAAACATGTCCAGACATGTCAACCACTAACCTCACCGATCCAGTAACAAGTCTCACCGTTATACTATCGTTCTGAAACGATCGGTGGAAGGTAGCCCCCCCTGTTACTGCGATTGAGACACTGATCAGATATGTGCGCATAATCATCATCATCATGAAGTTATCATCATAGCGAGTTATAAAGGTTTAAAGTCACAGATTGACAGGCAGATATAAAAATAAACATAAATAAATTATTATCATATACATACTACACACTGAATGAAAGCCCTAAATGTCTACTTTGGCTATTGAATGCAGTTGAATCTATGCCTTGTCTAAAATTATCTTTTTCAGAGAGAACTATAGAAGGCATGGGCCTGAAGAACTATTATTCACAAAATAAGGCCTATAGCGACATGTACATACTATATACCGTATGAAACAGAAGACCCTCTGCTTTCATAAGAAAAAAACTAATACTGTAATAATAATAAAAATCACACCCCTGTGAAGTGAGCAGTGCAATGTTGCACAACATTGCAATGTTGCACAACATTGCACTGCTCACTTCACAGGGGTGTGATTTTTATTATTATTACAGTAATAGACAGTAGTTCACTGTCCAATTCTTTCATTTTAGTTACTCTTAGTCTTGTGTTTTTGCAGCAGGAGAGATTTCAAGAGAGAAGTCAAGAACTTTGATGTTGTCTCACGTGTCCTGTTTAGTGTTTAAAGCCACAGTAGTTGCTCCAGGGGCCACAACTTTTACAGGCTAAAAACAATCAATATTTTCATTGGAAAATGAGAATCGTTTGAGAATCGAGATCTCAATTCTTGTGGAGGAAAAATCAAGGTTTACATGAATCGTGCACCGTTGAAGCTGATCACCAGGCTGTGTAGATTGGCTATTTTAATAAGCTAGTAAATTGATAGTTGACTTTTTCAGTTAATATCTGAACATACCTGATATATTTGATATAGTTTTGATTTCAGCTAATTACAAATTATTAAAATGTTATTGTCTTTTTTGATGTCCAAATGCATTTGTAATTTTGTATGCATTCATAACCGACGGTGATGAGAGGGCCTATAGGAGGGAGATAGAAGATCTAACTCTATGGTGCGATAACAACAACCTCTCACTTAACACCAAAGAAATCATTGTAGACTTTAGGAATAGGAAGTCCAAAGGTATCCACACCCCCATTTCCATCAAAGGGTCATCTGTCGACATAGTTGATAACTTTAAATTCCTGGGCATACATATCACAGACACATTCACATGGTCACTCAACAACGAGTACATCCTCAAGAAGGCGCAGCAGCGACTGTACTTTCTGAGGCGCCTTAAAAAAATTGGCTTAAGTACAAAAGGACTAGTGAACTTTTATCGCTGTATAATTGAAAGTGTCTTAACTGGCTGTATCACAGTGTGGTACGGTAACACAACCGCTCAGGATTGCAATAGGTTGCAGAGGACCATTAAAACAGCAGCTAAAATCATCGGCAGCACAGAATTACTCCATTCTCTACACCACTCGTAACATCTACACTAAGGTTGGGCGATATGCCAAATTTTTTCAATCGCCAATCGTCTGTCTAAAAATCGGCGATTGACGATGTATTCGTGTCATTAAAGTAAAGTGAGAACAGCTCACTGCATGTCGCAAAAAAGGCAGATCTACAAGCTCTCAAGGCGCCGCGTCCTGCCTGTTTTTGCAGCTCTGTTCGCTACGCGTTGAGAGCTTGTAGATCCGTCTGTTTTTGCAGCACAACTGCGCAGCCAGGGTAACAAAATAAGAAATAAGTTTAGATGAAGTGGTTGGAAGTTGGAAGTTGGAACGGACAAGCAGCTGCAAGCTAAGCTAACATCACAACCACTGGCTGGTGACAGTGTTAAACATGTAGCCTGCCTGCCCTAGTAACTTCTCCTGGAGAAGTCTTGCCTCCCCGCACCGGCGTCGGAGGCTCAGAGGGGCGCCCACATGCTGCTGCTGATTCACAGGCTCTGAAGGCGCCGCGTCCTGCCTGTTTCTGCAGCACCGTTCGCTACGCGTTGAGAGCTTGTAGATCTGTCTATTTTTGCAGCGCTGGCTAACGATCCCCGAGCGGCGCCTATACAGTATAGGCTCGGGGATCGTTAGCTTAGCTTAGCGTTGGCTTAGCGTGTAGCTACTGATTCAACACACTGAACTTCATCTATACTAACACTACCAGCCTGTTTTTTATTTTTCCCCCCCGACTTCACGGGTGGCGCATTGGGATTGTGATGAGACACGAGACAGCAGTGTGCATTCTGTTGTGACTGTATATTATTAAACTGCATGGGTCTGGACTCCGGACCGTAAACAACATGTAGGCTACAGTACAGTAACAGTAGCCTTCCTCGGCTCGGCTCACAGTGAGCAACTGAGCATCACGGCTGCGGGGACTGGGAGTCGGGACCATACCATTATAACGGGAGGAGGGGATTTCCACCCGGCCGCTGTTACTACTTTGCTGGCCCAAATTGATTCTGATGTTGCGCACACTTTACAGGTTAAAAATCGTCCCGAAAAATCGCCTAATAAAAATATTCGGCGATTGGATTCGTATATTCGCGATTGACGATGTATTCGTATCGTCACCCAACCCTAATCTACACCACTCGCTGTATGAAAAAAGCCCATAACATCATGAAGACACCAGCCACCCCACAAATACCCTGTTCAAACTACTCCCTTCCAAAAAACGCTAACAGAGCATCAAATCTCGTACCACCCGTCTCAGTAACAGTTTTTACCCCCAGGCAGTCAGGCTGCTGAACAGCTGACCTTGAACTGTATTGCACTGTTTTGTCACGTCACTTGCACTTTTCTTTTCCTGTTTTTTGTCTTTTCTTGCACTATACATGTTTGTTTATGTCCTGTGTATGTAAGACTGAGAGTGCTCTGAGCAAAATAATTGTCATTGTACGTATACTCTGTATCTATACACATGACAAATAAACCTGAACCTGAACCTGTATGCATTTGAAATTAAATAAATGTTTTACTATTCAGGAGGATGTAGCCTACGTATTCTGCATACAGTTAATAAACACTTAAATCAATATAAAAAAGATCTCGGTAGCTTAATGCTAGCTGACCACACGTCCAGCACCAGTGCCTTGTTAGCTAGCCGCTAGCTAACGTAGCATTTCCAAACCAAACCACTCCATATTCGGTCAGAATGTTACAAACAAGACATCAAACAAGACATCATAACAATGTGTTCAACCATTCAGGAGCATCAATACTCATTTTGTACCTGAAAAGTGTAGATTCCAATGAAGCTTCTGGAACACCGTCTCTTAGAGCTGAATTCCAAAGCCACTCGCTCAGTCCAGCATGGCGCTGTGACGTCACGGTGACATTGGTGACTTTGATTGATTGATTGATTGAAATCTTTATTAACAGTTTGTAGAATTTACAGTACATTTTAAGCACAAACTCAATACAAAGACTGTCAACTGTGAGTGGACGACCCAATTAAGCATTACACTTGTTTACAACAGGGTCCACATTGTTCAATTCATCAAAACATTTAAGGACATACAAACATTTAGAGACATACAAATAGACATTTCTCTGTAGGTAAAGAACAGAACAGGAATTCATCATATGGGAAGCAAAAAAGGGAAAATATACAATATACAGTGAGGGAAAATGGGGTGGGGGGGTGGGGGGGATTCAGATTTTACAGAGGCCAGTTTCGAATTGCAGCCGTCCGTAGGTGCCCTTTGAGAGCGGTTTTGAAGGAGTCAAGGGATTCACATGTCTTAATGACTGTTGGTAGGGCGTTCCACATTTTGGTGGCATAGGAGCGAAAAGAATTTAGTCCCTTGTTTGTGCCGAATCTGGGTTGTACATGGTTTGTTGCACTCCCTCTGGTGTTGTGGGTGTGGACTTCGTTTACATTAAGGAAGTATTTAGACAGGTACATGGGTATCTTGGTGGTGTATCGAATCTTGTGGACCAGACCCATTGCAAGATGCTGTACTCTGTCGTCGACCCTAAGCCATCCCAGCCTGTCAAAGTGGGCAGGGGTGAGGTGGGTTCGGGGGGTGAGGCCAAGTAGGAGCCTGACCAGTTTGTTTTGAGAGGTCTGGAGCCTTGTTTTAAGGGCCTTTGAGGTGCTGTGGTACCAAGAGGTGGATGCATAGTCAAAGAAACCTTGTACGAGGGCTCCTGTTAAGGTCTTCAAGGTGGTTTTGCTGACCAGTGAGGAGATCCTGTGAAGGAATCTTGTTCTTTGATTGACTTTTTTGATTACGTTGGTGGCCATTTTATCACCGGAAAGATTGGCCTCCAGGATGGAACCTAGGTAGGTAATTTCATCTTTTCGTGTGATAATATTGTCACCGACTCTAACCAAGAAGCCATCTGCCTTGCTGACCTGCTGAAATGTGTGACCATCGTCTCTAGACGTCACGTGACGTCAGTGTCTGAACGTAAATCACTGCGGTTTGTTTATTAGCAGAGTTCAACCTGGCGGTATTTAGACAGGCTCGTATTTAAAGATCACCATGTGAGTTATTTATTATGTCAAGTCCACAAGACGGTCACACATTTCGTCAGGTCACCAAGTTCACCGTAACACCTCTCTCTGCGGGCCTGACCAACCGATTGGATCAACAAGACCTAACGAGCAGATTCGAAATCTTTCATGGGACTTCTGTTCTGTAAATAGTTCTCTCACACACCTTTTAGTTGTAGTTTTATTATTAAAGTGTTTTCAAACCACACTGCTAACAGCTGTGTGTGAACGCACATAGAGTGGAGCGTGTACGGTTCACGCACCACAAACGGTCACTAGGGGGAGCCATGGTACAGTGTAATACAGTGGGGAGCAGCTATGGAACAGCCATAGAGCTGAAAACTCTCCCATAGAGATATACTAAAATATTGATATCAATCCATCAGGATCCTGGTGAGTTATGACCATAACACCTCTGATTCTGAGAAAACAACAAGATTGCATATTTATTAAATTATTAACTACATTTAATAAATTATCTTTGTTTAGCGTTTTTCATTTTCATTTATTCACAGAATCAGAGTTTTTATGGTCATGATTCACCAGGATCCTGGAAGGCTTGATTCCAGGCTTATATAATGAGATGAAAGAATTGATTAGAGATTAAATAATTGATAAAATATTTGAATACATTTAAATATAAACATTTTTTTACACTTTGTGTAAATATTTGTGTATATCTCTGTGGAAAAAAAATGATGGCCTTTTTTTTTCAGTGGGTCCAGAATTGTTAAGATATGCTCTTAATTGTAACCTATATATACAGAGGCAAACTTATTATTTTGGTGCTTGTTAATGAGGAATTGAACACTGATCAGTGCCACCTGCGAGTGGGTGTGATGTGATTATGGGTGTGTCAAGTATTCAATAAAAAAGCCTCACTTGCTGTGAGGACAGGGTCCTGTGTGGAGCTGTGAAACATGAGCTGTCTGTGTCCGTCTCATCTATTTGATTTCCCTCGTATGGTGCTATTACAGTGATGGTCTACATGCTGGGGCTGTGATATACTTTGTTTATCAAGAATAATAATCAGCCCTCTGGAACTATAGTGGCCCTTTAAATATAAACTTAGAACCATTTGATTAATCAAATCGAACAATTCAATGTCAGTCTCTTCCACACACGCACACGCACACGCACACACACACACACACACACACACACACACACACACACACACACACACACACACACACACACACAGACTTTACATTTCTACTAATATTTATTTTTACTTTTCAATTTATACTGTGTAACCATTATTGAATTAATTATGTGGGTGGCTGTGGTTCAGGAGGTAGAGCGGGTCGTCCAATGATCCCTGGGTCGGCGGTTTGAATCCCAGCTCCTCTTCCTGTCCACATATCGAAGTGTCCTTGGGCAAGACACTGAACGCTACAATGAGTCGGTCGGTGTGAGCTCGCCACCATTGGTGTGTGAAGTGAGGACGCTGGCGGACAGTTCGCCGCTTCACCTCCCAATGTATTAATGAATGAACCATTGTAAAGCGCTTTGAGCACTTGGAAAAGCGCTATAAAATGCAATTAATTCATTATGTTCACAATATGTTCCAATTTGTGTTTTTTAAAATGTGCGGAATCCTAGGAATTGTAAATAAAAAATATTTTCTTTTGTAAAAAGCAGCAGTAAACAGGAACGTCTTGGGCTTTGATTTCAAACAAAGTGTTGGTGCACCCGATGTAGTATGAATCCACCCATCGAATGCACAGGAATTACTATAAATGTCTGGGCCCATACGATGGGAGACATTTATAGTAATTCCTGTGCATTCGATGGGTGGATTCATACTACATCGGGTGGTTGTAGATGTGACAGGAGTTGGGTTAGGTAGAGGTTCAGACAGACTGTTGAACACTCAACATTGCTTTACTTACTTTATTTTTTTAATTCAAGACATTTTACCCACAGTCCACACATTGTTGACAATGCATTTTCAAAACTTCCAAAGTATTTTTATCTAGTCATCAAATCGGTATGGGCCGAAATTGGCCTTATGCAATCAATTCATAATAGCAGAACAACAAAAATCACACGGTGTGAAGTGAGGGGCGCTCTTATCACATCATACATCACATTCTATGTCAGAAGCGTTTACATGGCGGCAGCGTTGTGGTACAAAGGCACCAATTAAGGGGCACGGTGGCACAGTTGGTAGTGCTGTCGCCTCACAGCTAGAAGGTCCTGGGTTCGATTCCCGCTCGGGGCGCTGTGGGTGCTGGCGGCGTGTTTCCTCCTCCGCGTCATCAGTGCCCATACCCGAAGGCGGGGTTGGCAAAAGGGCCTTTCTGTGTGGAGTTTGCATGTTCTCCCCGTGTCCCCTAGGGTAGGTACCCTCACAAAAACATGCAGTAATCCTGGTCTCTAAACTGCCTCCCCCTGGCCAGCCGGGGCGCCTGATGGAGGGGAAAGGAACTGGTTGGAATAACGTGTTCCTTCCACGCGCTACGTCCAACCAGGGAAACTCCCCCCTGTCAGGTGTAAAGGAGCAACTTGGACACTCAAGCATGAAGGAAGCATGAGTTAAGTCCGTTGCTCTCCCCAGGTTGGCGGAGGGTGTGTAGAGCCCAGGATCACATTAGATGATTGACACAGGGGTGAAAAATGGGTTACAAAATCGTGGGATAAAAAATATATAAAAAAAAAAAAAAGGCACCAATTAAATCAGAAATGTGGACGGCAGAAAATCCACCAAGGACAGAGATCCAATAATCCCAGTTATGGCGGTTTGAAAATCCTCCTTTCAGCTGCTTTGCACTGTGAATATATTTGCAATCCCATAGTTGGGACGGTGGGTGTTGCTATAGGAACCGGACTAATGTTAAAAGGCTTCCGTAGGCATCAACCATTATATAGACGGAGTATACATTGGGGTACGGACTTGGGATATGACGCCACCTTGAGTCAACGTACGTATATATATATATATATATATATATATATATATATATATATATATATAATAGATGTAGGTGATCTGCATTTTTTGAGGGAAGGTCAGGACATTACACGCCTGGGTGGCCGTGCTGTAGAAGGAGACTTTTGCCATATTTGTTTGTAAATATAGGAGCAGTATAATAATCCATAATATTGTCCTCGTCTATCGACCTCCCTACGAACATACAGCTGTTTAATTTGATCTCCCAGTGAGCTCATTTATAGTGGAAACTTGCGAAGTCAATGGTGTCCTAGAAAGTGACCAGAGTTATTTAAACTTTGGTCACACCGTTTACAGTGGACATCTTTTTACGTCTTTTTAAACTGTGAACACGAAGGTGGCTCTTCATATTCCTTAAATCGTTAAAACCTGTATCCAATGTTTACATTGGTAAAGGGAAGGGAACTTCAAACTACTTGACTGACTGAATCTCTTGTCACAATGTTTACAGTTAAAAGGTTTTTCTCCTGTGTGGACACGCTGGTGCTTCTTCAGGTAATATGATACTGTAAAACTCTTGTTACAATGTTTACAGTGGAAAGGTTTTTCTCCAGTGTGGACACGAAGGTGTGACTTCAGGTCACCTGACCTGGTGAAACTCCTATCACAATGTTTACATTGGAAAGGTTTCTCTCCAGTGTGGACATACTGGTGTGTTTTCAGGGATTGTGATGTAGTAAAACTCTTGTCACAATGTTTACAGTTAAAAGGTTTCTCTCCAGTGTGGACATACTGGTGCTTCTTCCGATCAGATGACGAAATGAAACTCTTGTTACACTGTTTACAATGGAAAGGTTTTTCTCCAGTGTGGACATGCTGGTGTGTTTTCAGGGATTGTAATGTAGTAAAACTCTTGTCACAATGTTTACAGTTAAAAGGTTTCTCTCCAGTGTGGACATACTGGTGTGTTTTCAGGGATTGTGATGTAGTAAAACTCTTGTCACAATGTTTACAGTTAAAAGGTTTCTCTCCAGTGTGGACATACTGGTGCGTTTTCAGGGATTGTGATGTAGTAAAACTCTTGTCACAATGTTTACAGTTAAAAGGTTTCTCTCCAGTGTGGACATACTGGTGTGTTTTCAGGGATTGTGATGTAGTAAAACTCTTGTCACAATGTTTACATTGGAAAGGTTTTTCTCCAGTGTGGACACTAAGGTGTGACTTCAGATTACTTGAATAGTTGAAACTCTTGACACAATGTTTACATTGGAAAGGTTTTTCTCCAGTGTGGACACGCTGGTGTGTTTTCAGGTTTTGTAATGTAGTAAAACTCTTGTTACACTGTTTACAATGGAAAGGTTTTTCTCCAGTATGGACACGAAGGTGTGTCGCCAGGTTACCTGATTCACTGAAACTCTTGTCACAATGTTTACAGTTGAAGGGTTTTTCTCCAGTGTGGACACGAAGGTGTCGCTTCAGGGAACCTGATTCACTGAAACTCTTGTCACGCCGTTCGTCATCAACGTCTTCACTGGTCTCCTCCCAATCATCACTGTCTTCAGTGACTTCAGTGTCAGATTCAAGTTCAACTTCAACCTCAGAGCAGTGGGAAGATATGTCGTCATCGTCATCATTTTCTTCTTCACCTTTCACTGCTAGTAATGTCAACGTTGACCCAACAGGTTCCTCTGGTCTTTGAAGTAGCTCCTCCTGTTCCTCTTTAATGTGTGGAGGCTCTGGTTCCTCCTGGAGCAGACTGGGGCTCCTCTCCTGTTCAGGAGAAACCTCCTCCTTACACACAACCATGTGCAGGATGTCTAGGAGCAGAAACATAACATGATGGTCAACACTGGATTCATTAAAATGTAAATCCATTCTTCTTTCATGTTCCATGTAAAAAATGAGCTATTACCTACCAAGATAAGATTGACTAAACTGTTCCTAAATACAGGTTTGTTCTGAAAGTTTCTAAGATTTTAGCTAAATACAAAAAAACAAAACAACGTGAAGAATATATATATATATACTTTAACACCAAAATGAAGAATGTTATTACAGCAAAAAAAAATTGAAACATGAAATTCTGAAACAATTAAAAAAAAACATGATAGGCTACACCAGAGCTCTGATTTGGAAGTAAATTAGTCATGCCACTCAGTGCATGACGTTATGAAACAGACGCACATCTGACAATGAAAGCTTGAAATGTGGATTGATGTTAGCTTAACAATCTATGTGAAAGATTTCCACTGTGTAGCTCTGTACGTCTGTAAATGTGTCTGTGAATCTGTCTGCCTGTGTGTCTGTACGTCTGTAAATGTGTCTGTGAATCTGTCTGCCTGTGTGTCTGGGGCAAATTTCACAAACTACTGTAGCGATCAAAACTCACAAACTGCTATAGCGATCAAATCTCACAAACTACTGTAGCGATCAAATCTCACAAACTACTGTAGCGATCAAATCTCATGTCATGTCTCCGTTGTAAAGAGTAAGAAAGTGCATACTCTAAGCTTGCAAATCCTTGTTTGAAAGTTGTACCACTTAAACACTTTATACTTAATGAACTAACCCACTTTACTTCAGGAACTAACACTGGTTGATAGCGTGTGCACGCACACATCCCCCATACCCCTCCACTTACTACCATCAGCTATGCAAGCAGGTGTGTAGCTAGCGAGCCCACATTGTTTCTTCAGGAACCATATTTTCTAGTTTGCCATTGTTATTGTACAGTGAAAATAAGACATTGTGGCAGCCCTACAGAACAGAACATATTAAAGAAAGGAAGAGAACATGAAACTTACTGAGGTGTGGCTGGTCTTCAGCTTCCTGTTTAATAGAAACGTCTTCAGCTTCCTGTTTAATAGAAACGTCTCCAGCTTCCTGTTTAATAGAAACGTCTTCAGCTTCCTGTTTAATAGAAACGTCTTCAGCTTCCTGTTTAATAGAAACGTCTCCAGCTTCCTGTTTAATAGAAACGTCTTCAGCTTCCTGTTTAATAGAAACGTCTTCAGCTTCCTGTTTCATAGAAACGTCTTCAGCTTCCTGTTTCATAGAAACGTCTTCAGCTTCCTGTTTAATAGAAACGTCTTCAGCTTCCTGTTTAATAGAAACGTCTTCAGCTTCCTGTTCAATAGAAACGTCTCCAGCTTCCTGTTTAATAGAAACGTCCCTGGCTGAGTCTGGAGAGTTCATCTTCACCTGGGAGTGATGCATCATGGGTATTGTAGTTCTTATGAGTCTGGAGAGTTCCTCTTCACCTGCAGTCTGGACTCCGGTCTGAAATCAAGTGAATAAGGAACTTGAACTTTAACTATTTAGGACGGAAATGCAGCTGTCGCTTTAGCGTTTAACCACTTTAACCACTTTGGCTTTTGAAAAATAGCAGATCTACAAGCTCGTATCGCGGCACCGAGTGCTGTGCTATGAGCTGCCTACAGAGCAAATAGGAGTGTAGTTGATGCAGTGTCCCTCTGTCTGCACACTATTACCCAACATCTAGAATCCAGATACACCTATGCTCGTGTACTTTTTGTTGACTTCAGCTCCGCATTTAATACAATAGTGCCTGGGAAGCTGATTTCAACCCTACAGGAGCTAGGCGTCAGTACACCTCTATGTAAATGGATCTTTAATTTTCTATGTGACAGGAAACAGGTGATCTCGTCTCGCTGTCGAGGCTCCTAAACACTCCTTTCTCCACTTCTGTACTCATTCTGTCAATCTCACTTTAGTACAGTTATGATGTATAAGTTTGCTGATGACACATCTTTAGTAGGTCTTATTACCAACGAGGTTGAAACCGACTACCGCAGAGCAGTAGAGGAGCTGGTGAGATGGTGTGAGTTACAACTTGATTCTAAACACTGTATACCTTTGCTCATATAGATCATCAGACAGTTTCAGCCCCAGAGACCCCTCCTGTGACAGCTTGCTTGACATGACTCATGTCATGTTAACTATAGCTTCCTTACAACAAATAAAATAACATAATGTGGAGGACCACAAACTCTGCATTCACACTGTTAAGCTGCTAAATTAGGCAGTGCATGTCAATGTCTTACTCATTGGGAAAATGAAGGCAAAAGTAAGTATTAATTAATTAATTTTAATTACATTGTTCCACCCGACATCTCGCACAGGGCCTCGCATTTCTCCCAGATGCCTCTGCCTAGGGGACACGGGTAGAACATGTGAGGGTACCTACCCTAGGGGACACGGGTAGAACATGCAAGCTCCACACTGAAAGGCCCTTTCGCCAACCCCGCCTCGAGTATGGGCACTGATGCGGAGCGAACACGACCCCAGTGCCCACAGCGTCCCCAGCGGGAATCGAACCCATGACCTTCTAGCTGTGAGGCGACAGGACTACCAACTGTTCCACCGTGACTGTGCCACAAGAGACTTTAATATGTTTAAAACCACAGTATTTCACTGTCCAATTATTTCATTTTAGTTACTCTTAGTGTTGTGTTTTTGCAACAGGAGAGATTTTAAGAGAGAAGTCAAGAACTTTGATGTTGTCTCACGTGTCCTGTTTAGTGTTTAAAGCCACAGTAGTTGCTCCAGGGACCACAACTTGTACAGGCTAAAAACAATCAATATTTTCATTGGAAAATGAGAATCGTGTGAGAATCGAGATCTCAATTATTGTGGAGGAAAATCGAGGTTCACATGAATCGTGCACGCTTGAAGCTGATACCAAGCTGTGTAGATTGGCTATTTTAATAAGCTAGTAAATTGATAGTTGATTTTTAAGTAGGGGAGAGCCGCCAAGGTTGTAACATTTTGCACGTTTCATTTTTTTACTCGGAGATCCGTTTATCTACATATGTAATATTTTCAGGCAACGGACCTACACTTGTCTGCTACCATAAACCACTTTTTATTTTTCAATTGATCAAACAGGTCGGGAGTTATTAAACCGAAAGTGGACGCTGTTCCAGTGTTACATTTGTTGCGCCTGTCGGACTAATTGTAACAGCATGGAGTATAAATGTAACAACGCTAAAAAACGCCATTAAACATGTCGTTTTCAGCTTAAAGCAATTATATTTAATTGAAGCAACTGTTTAACATTGTTTTCATAACATGGATGCGATAATAAAATGTATCAAACATGTGTATTATTAAAACTTACCGTATATAACAGTTGGTGTGCTCGTGTCAATTCCTTGATGGTAAAACACATCGATTACACTTACAAAGTTATCAAATTTGATTGATGAAGTCGTACACTATGTTTTATAATCCCAGTCTGATTTAGAATAGTTGGATAGACAGCTGACCGAACACAAACATTGAAGAATGTGGCAGATGAGATTTGTATAAAGACCAATGCATATCTGCACTGACTCCTACAGTGACACCTACAGGGTTACATATGTAACAACACCCCAATTCAATCGCACCATTCTCATTTTTCCATGAAAAGAAATATTTTCTGTAGTCTGTAGGTTGTTGAACAGCCTACAACTAGCCTACATTCAAAATGTGGCATCTGGAACCATACAACAAAAGTGCATGCAACTTGCAGTGCATTTAAACAGTGCATTTAAAGCCTATTTATATAGGCTATAGGCCTATACAAAAATAAAACTGTTAGGCTACGGAACAATTTAATTTCCAGGGTTTTCTTTTGAGTAGCCAATTAGGTTTGAGAACCACTGAATTAAAGGCACACCTTTCAAGGCATTCTTTTACAGCCATGTGAACTGGAATCTGATTATTTCTCTGAAATATTCATTGACATAGCCTACTTTTCTCCTCCAGACAAAAGTGGCATCTGGAACCAAAAGTGCATTTGAACAGTGCATTTAAACTCTCAAAAACAGAACAGAACAAAGTAGCCTATTATTGGCTATATAAAAAATAAAACTACCGAACATTTATAACCGTTTTTTGTTTTTTTTAGAGTAGCCAATTAGAATTATGAGAAATCAGAATATAATCTAGCAATTGTGACACTTGTAGACCTGGAGACCATCTGTTCAGTCTTCGTGGGCCCACTCTTCACATTTACAGCATTGCACCCACTCTTCCCCAGGCTTTGAGGACTTAAAGTCCTCTCCACAGACCAGGCATTCACAGGCATTCACATTTGCGGTGGACACCTTTGAGGTAGCAGCAGCAGATGCCCTCGCCCTGGCGGTGGACACCGTGGAGGTAGTGGCGACATCTGTGGAGGTGGTGGCGACAGCTGTGGAGGTGGTGGAGACAGCTGTGGAGGCGGACACCCTCATGGAGGTAGCGGTCACCTTCTTCTTCTTCTGAGCCTTGGTAGGCCTACTGAGCCTTTGTGGGGCCAAGCGCTTGTCTCGCTGCTCTTCTAAAGCCCGTTTGACGGGTGTGTCCGTCAAAATAGCTGTTGACCCTTTCTTACGGCCCCTGGTGGTGGTTTTTCTGGCTCCAGCCTTTGGGAAAGGGCGCACAGATACTGGACTGAAGGGTTCATCTTCCTCCTCCTGAATCAAAAGAGAAAGGGAAGCAAAAGGGGGGTGGGGAGCAAGGGGAAAGATCAATAAAACAAATAACAAAACTACAAAGGAGGTCCATCTAAATATTTACACATAGGCCAGTAGGTTAGATCTATCCAGTGCGGTATGTAGACCTACTTCAACTGGCAGGTTGAGTGTGGCAGGAGAACCTGCAAGACTTGGGCCAGGGGTGACTGGACTCACAGGGAAGACACTGGTGGATGGAGCCTCCTGTTCCTGAGTGGCAGGAGAGACAGGAAGTGGGGCATCAGCAGCAGGATCCGGCCTGTCGGTAGGGGTGAGCGATATGGAAAAATGCAATATGGCAATATTTATTCAAGCAGTAGGCCTATTTTCTCATGTGTTTATGGTTATTTTTCAAGTTACTTAAAGGTATATTCAGTGATTTCACTCAAAAAACCTTAGGTTTCGTTTTTGGCTGTGGGACCCAGCCTTTCGTCCAATCAGGATAGAGAGTCAAAAACGAAACCTAAGGTTTTTTGACCCCCAGGGGTTAACTGGGGACAGGGAGGAACTCCTTATATGGTCAGCACACTCTATAGTAGGGAGGATTATCACAACAAAATGAAAAAATAAGTGATATTTGAATTAAGTGAAATCACTGAATATACCTTTAACAGTAGACTACAACCACCTACAAGGTAACAAAAACTAAAAGAAAAAATGAGTAACAGACAATTTAGACCATATTATTTTTGGCGAACGAAACAGTTCTACATAAGTAGCAATAACTTAAAAGACCTATAGAACTGCAAATCATAGAATGTGCATTCACTGTATCATGGTATATAGGCCTATAGGCCTACTATGTCTGAAAAGGCATATCATGAAGGCATTGTTATCGCCTGGACAGTAGCCTATTTATCACCATATCGCCCACTTGACCCCTACCTGTCAGTGACAGAAGAGGCAACAAAGTCGTCATCCGTGAAGATCTGTGGATTGAAGGGATGAATCCCAGAACAAGCAAACCCAGACATGATATTCGACGGGGTCGCAGCAAATGGCAGGGCAGTTTTCACAGCACTTGGGACATCGTAGATGCCGAACGTCTTGCCTGCAAAATAAAACATTTTTCAGTTGCATTTTAACATAGGCTACATAGGACACACAGACGGCCTACACATTCTTTTTATTAGTCTATTACCTGGGTTGTTCGTCATCCAGCGGTCGATGGCACTGTTGACATACCTCTTCAAAGGCCCATACACGGTTCTGTCTAACGGCTGCAGCTTGTGGGAACAATGGGGTGGGAAAGATAGGAGGACGACACCATTGTCCCTACAGTAGTCGATCCCCTCAAGCGACAGGTGGGAGCCGTGGTTGTCCAGGAGGAGGATAACCTTGGCCTCTGGTGTTGGATGGGCATGTTTAACAAAGTGGTGGAGAAACACGAGGAAATCCTCCTCCTGCATCCACCCTGACCCGTTGGCTGTGCCTGTGCACCCTGGAGGTCCTCCATTTATCATGAACGGCTTAAAGTTCTTCCGGGGAAAAATGAACATGGGCGGAATACTGTTTCCCTGGGCATTGACCGCAAAGGCCATGGTGACCAGTGTGCCCCTCTCCGCTGACACGATGGCCCCCAGCTGTTTCATCCCCCTCCTAGACACCACCCTGTCTGGGGCCTGGACGGTGGTGACGCCGGTCTCATCCATGTTCCACACTTGGCTTGCTTCATAGGGCTGTGCGGGGCATTCCAGAACCGTAGCCAGATTCTTGAAGAATGCACCCACGTTGAAGCGGTTGAAGCCCGTCGCTCGGCCCAGGCTAGTGGGCTCTGGACGGCGAATTGACAACTGTTTGTTTCTCACCATGAAGCCCCTGAACCAATCTTTCCCCGCCATGTTGTGCTTTTCCCACGATTGTGGATGCTTGCGTTCATATTCTTTTGCTAGCTGGAAGGCCAATTTGCGGACCTGAAAAAAAAATATATATAATTAATATATAGGCTACATACACATATATATATATATATATATATATAGGCTATACACACATTATATATATATAGGCTACACACACACACACACACACATATATATATATAGGCCACACACACACACACACACACACACACACACACACACACACACACACACACACACACACACACACACACACACTTTGTTTCAATAATCTATTCTCACCTCCCTTGGGCATAACCCATAATACAGGTCTGCAGACCTGGAAAGGTAATTGACCAGCATCTCCTCCTGCTCGGCTGTGAAGACACGGAAATGGGACCTGTAGCCTGTCCTGGGCATCGACTGGTTACCCTCCCTCGCCATTGCCCTCCTTGCTTTACAATAGCGGTTTAATGTGACATGGCACATTTTGAAGGCTTTGGCCACACTCCTGACAGAGCGACCCTCCATAAAGACCTCATCTGAGGCCTGTTTAAGGACATCTTGGGTAATTAAGCCCCTCTTCACCTCCTTCTTCTGGAAAGGTGGCATTCTGTTAAAAACAAACAAAAAAAATAGCTAAATTATTTATTTATTTGACAGGGACAAAGCTCATTAATCAACATAATCAAGTTTTCACATCAATGTAAATGGGCCAGAGTTAGCCGAAGCTACATTTCATCTGTAGTCCCTGGGCAGGCTCTTAAAAAGTGAATGATAAAAAGAAAGACAGAGTGTAGTGCGCCTGCACACAACACCATGCGTTGATGCCATGTGTGCATATGTGCAAGCACCCAACACTACGTCCATACAAAAACACAGTACAATACAGATACAATTCACGCTGCACTAGCCACAAAATAGCATAATTATAGCCATTGTCTTAATTGTAACACTTGTTGCACCAATTGTAACACTTGTTACAATTGGTGCGCAGTCGCACGGTTTGTTTGGAGTTGTTTACAGAACAGAATGAACGTGCATATCGTGTTAAAACGATTCAATCTATCGTAGAACATATACATGTAGACACCCATGTGGATTTTAGCTCGACAACACTAAAGAATTTTTTTTTAGAACAAAGATAGTCAAGGTGTAAACTTTTACTCACTTTCTGCAAAACAGCTCTTTCCCCGCTGGTTCTCTGAAGCAGGCATGAAATGAATTTTCGCTTCCTGTATACGTAGACTATGTCCCTGGTCACATGTTGACGTCATGACGTCATGATGAAAATCAGAAGATAACTTCGTTGTTACAACCTTGGCGGCTCTCCCCTATTTTCAGTGGCATGATGTCATTAATAGAATACACCTGTGTATTCTATAAACATTTCAAATGGCTTTCATATACTTTTAATATAGGCTATATTTGTTTTTTGTTTTGGCTATTTTCTGGGTGTTCATTTAACCAAATGAATACGTTAAAGTGTTCTTGATTAACAAGTTACAATACAATGTAGATCGGGTGATTTTTAACTGTTACAAACTTACATCTGTTAATTGAAAATAGCTGATCTGCAAGCTCACTACTAGGTTGTAGATCATGCATGGGCAACTGGCGGCCAATGCGGCCGTAGATTAATATCTGAACATACCTGATATATTTGATATATTTTTGATTTCAGCTAATTACAAATTATTAAAATGTTATTGTCTTTTTTTATGTCCAAATGCATTTGTAATTTTGTATGCATTTGAAATTAAATAAATGTTTTACTATTCAGGAGGATGTAGCCTACGTATTCTGCATACAGTTAATAAACACTTAAATCAATCAAAAACATCTCGGTAGCTTAATGCTAGCTGACCACACGTCCAGCACCAGTGCCTTGTTAGCTAGCCGCTAGCTAACGTAGCATTTCCAAACCAAACCACTCCATATTCGGTCAGAATGTCACAAACAAGACATCAAACAAGACATCATAACAATGTGTTCAACCATTCAGGAGCATCAATACTCATTTTGTACCTGAAAAGTGTAGATTCCAATGAAGCTTCTGGAACACCGTCTCTTAGAGCTGAATTCCAAAGCCACTCGGTCAGTCCAGCATGGCGCTGTGACGTCACGATGACATTGGTGACCTGCTGAAATGTGTGACCATCGTCTCCAGACGTCACGTGACGTCAGTGTCTGAACGTAAATCACTGCGGTTTGTTTATTAGCAGAGTTCAACCTGGCGGTATTTAGACAGGCTCGTATTTAAAGATCACCATGTGAGTTATTTATTATGTCAAGTCCACAAGACGGTCACACATTTCGTCAGGTCACCAAGTTCACCGTAACACCTCTCTCTGCGGGCCTGACTGTGTGTGAACGCACAGAGTGGAGCCTGGAGCGTGTACGGTGCACGCACCACAAACGGCCACTAGGGGGAGCCATGGTACAGTGTAATACAGTGGGGAGCAGCTATGGAACAGCTATAGACCGATTCCGTACCGGTTTCATGGTCGCAGCCCACGTATTTCCTGTAGGCGGACTCGACGTAGCTGCGGGGGTAAAACCCTCACCAGGCGCACCTCTTCCACTACAGTGAACGGCAGAGTGACTGATGTTAGTTTGCCTCAAACTTTACTCCTTTACCTGCTTTTTTACTAACACTAACATTACAAAGATGCCCAGAACATCGAGATGAACCTGTGTAGTTTATGGCTGCTCCAACAGTAGTGGCAACATAACAAATAAAATAAAAACGGAATGTCTAATATCCACCGCGTTGGCGGGGACCAGAGCCATTGAGCAATGGTTGAGACAAAGCAGTGAAAGATACATAACGCCAGTCTTACCCAATACCAAATATTTCTGTTTTATTAACACAAGGCTGCTGTACTTTATACCTCATACTTTAAATGCTTAGTATGAGGTATAAAATACAGCAGCCTTGTGTTCATAAAACAGAAAGATTGGGTATTGGGTAAGACTGAAATTATGTATCTTGCAGGATTCTTCACTGCTTTGTCTCAACCATTACTCAATGGCTCTGATCTCAGCCATCGCGGTGGATATTAGACATTCCGTTTTATTTTATTTGTTATGTTGCCACTACTGTTGGAGCAGCCATAAACTACACAGGTTCATCTCGATGTTCTGGGCATCTTTGTAATGTTAGTGTTAGTAAAAAAGCAGGTAAAGGAGTAAAGTTTGAGGCAAACTAACATCAGTCACTCTGCCGTTCACTGTAGTGGAAGAGGTGCGTCTGGTGAGGGTTTTACTCCCGCAGCTATGTCGAGTCCGCCTACAGGAAATACGTAGGCTGCGACCATGAAACCGGTACGGAATCGGTCTATAGAGCTGAAAACTCTCCCATAGAGATTTACTAAAATATTGATATCAGGATCCTGGTGAGTTATGACCATAACACCTCTGATTCTGTGAGAAAACAAACAACAACATTGCATATTTAATTATATGATTTCAGTGGTGGAAAAAGTACTCAATTGTTTTACTTAAGTAAAAGTATGGAATTGAAAATGTGCTCATATTGCAGAATGTCTCATTTCACAAGTTCAAAATGTGCTTTTGTGAGCTCTTTTCAAATGGCTGAAATGTACAGGGTTGAAGTGGTTAATGTATGTTTTCTAGTCAAAATGGTCATAATTCACCAGGATCCTGGAAGGCTTCATTCTAGGCCTAAAATAATTGAAATTAGTATTTTAATACATTTAAATAAACATTTTTAAATACACTTTTTTTCAGTGGGTCCATAATAACAATAATAATAATCAGCCCTCTGGAACTATAGTGGCCCTCTGGTAATTTTAAATATAAACTTATAGAACCATTTGATTAATCAAATTGAACAATTCAATGTCAGTCTTTTCCACACACACACACACACACTTTACATTTCTACTAACATGTATTTTTACTTTTTCATTTATACTGTGTAACCATTATTGAATTAATTATGTGGGTGGCTGTGGCTCAGGAGGTAGAGCGGGTCGTCCAATGATCCATGGGTCGGCGGTTCGAATCCCGGCTCCTCCTCCTCCTGTCCACATGTCGAAGTGTCCTTGGGCAAGACACTGAACCCTACAATGAGTCGGTCGGTGTGAGCTCGCCACCATTGGTGTGTGAATGTGGGAAGTGAGCTGGCGTTGACTGTTCGCCGCTTCACCTCCCAATGTATGAATGAATTAACCATTGTAAAGCGCTTTGAGCACTTATAAAATGCAATTAATTCAAATGCAATTAATTCATTATGTTCACAATATGTTCCAATTTGTGTTGTTTTAAAATGTGCGAATAAAAAAAATCCTAGGAATTGTATTATAGCGAATACATTACATCAATATTCCCTTTATTCTAACTCCAGCTCTTTGCGTTCCCTCCTTTCTTCTGTATACTTACAGTACAGAAACATACAGATTTCTTGATTAATTGAAAATGGAGAGTAAGCATGTTTATTTGTACATTTAAACAAGGAAGGCAGTGTGCTTTACACACAAAACACTAAGAGCAATGTAAAGTGTGATGTATTCACAATAAAGAGACTTGTGAATACAATCAAAACTATTGGTTTAGAATAGAAAAATTATAATAAAATAAAAAGCAAACTGAATACAGACCCATAAACCTCAGTAAAAAGCAGCAGTAAACAGAAACGTCCTGGGCTTTGACTTCAAACAAAGTGTTGTAGATGTGACAGGAGTTGGGTTAGGTAGAGGTTCAGACAGACTGTTGAACACTCAACATTGCTTTACTTACTTTATTTTTTTAATTCAAGACATTTTACCCACACATTGTTGACAATGATCTTTTTTTTTTTCTTTTAAATTTTTATCCCACGATTTTGTAACCCAGTTTTTTTTCTTTTCACCCAGTGCCAATTATCTAATGTAATCCTGGGCGCTACACTTCCTCTGCCAACCTGGGGGGGGGGGCAGCGGACTGACCTCATGCCTCCTTCTATGCATGAGGAGTCCAAGCTGCTTCTTTTCACCTGACAGAGGGGAATTTCCCCGGCCGGACGTAGCGCGTGGAAGGGACACGTTATTCCGACCAGTTCCTTTCCCCTCCATCAGGCGCCCCGGCTGGCCAGGGGGAGGTAGTTTTAGATACCAGGATTACGGCATGTTTTTGTGAGGGTATCTACCCTAGGGGACACAGGGAGAACATGCAAACACAGAAAGGCCCTATCGCCAACCCCCGCCTCGGATATGGGCACTGATGACGCGGAGGAGGGAACACGCCACCAGTGCCCACAGTGTCCCCAGCGGGAATCGAACCCAGGACCTTCTAGCTGTGAGGCGACAGCACTACCAACTGTGCCACCGTGCCCCCCTGACAATGAATTTTCAAAACTACAACCAAAGTATTTTATCTAGTCATCAAATCGGTATGGGCCGATATTGGCCTAATGCAATCAATTCATAATAGCAGAACAACAAAAATCACACTGTGTGAAGTGAGGGGCGCTCTTATCACATCATACATCACATTCCATGTCAGAAGCGTTTACATTGCGGCAGCGTTGTGGTACAAAGGCACAAATTAAATCAGAAATGTGGACGGCAGAAAATCCACCAAGGACAGACATCCAAGAATCCCGGTTTGAAAATCCTCCTTTCAGCTGCTTTGCACTGTGAATATATTTGCAATCCCATAGTTGGGACGGTGGGGCGTTGCTATAGGAACCGGACCAATGTTAACCCATTCTGACCTGAGATCAGATTCTAAAAAATGTCAGTCATTCTTCGATTTTTCAAAAATAGCAGACCTACAGACCTAGCTATGAGCTTGTAGATGGCATCAACCATTATATAGACGGAGTATACATTGGGGTAGGGACTTGGGATATGACGCCACCTTGAGTCGACGTACATATATATATATATATAAAATATGTAGGTGATCTGCATTTTTTGAGGGAAGGTCAGGGCATTCCACGCCTGGGTGGCCGTGCTGTAGAAGGAGAATTTACCATATTTGTTTTGATATACTGTATAGGAGCAGTATAATAATCCATAATATTGTCCTCGTCTATCGACCTCCCTACGAACATACAGCTGTTTAATTTGATCTCCCAGTGAGCTCATTTATAGTGTAAACTTGTGAAGTCTATGGTGTTCTAGAAAGTGACCCGAGTTATTTAAACTTTGGTCACACCGTTTACAGTGGACATCTTTTTATGTCCTGTGAAAAGTGTGGACACGAAGGTGGCTCTTCATATGCCTTAAATTGTTAAAACCTGTATCACAATGTTTACATTGGTAAAGTTTTTCTCCAGTGTGGACACGCTGGTGTGTCTTCATGGAACATGAAGACCTGAAACTCCTGTCACAATGTTAACATTTAAAAGGTTTTTCTCCTGTGTGGACACGAAGGTGTGAATTCAGGCCACTTGACCTGGTGAAACTCTTGTCACAATGTTTACAGTGGAAAGGTTTTTCTCCAGTGTGGACAAAAAGGTGTGCCTTCAAATGACTTGACTGACTGAAACTCTTGTCACAATGTTTACAGTGGAAAGGTTTTTCTCCAGTGTGGACACGCTGGTGTGCTTTTAGGTAAGATGATGCAGTAAAACTCTTGTCACAATGTTTACACTGGAAAGGTTTTTCTCCAGTGTGGACATGCTGGTGTGTTTTCATGGATCGTAACGTAGTAAAAATCTTGTCACAATGTTCACATTGGAAAGGTTTTTCTCCAGTGTGGATACGCTGGTGCATTGTCAGGGAAGATGATGCAGTAAAACTCTTGTCACAGTGTTTACAGTGAAAAGGTTTTTCTCCTGTGTGGATACGAACGTGTGACTTCAGGTTACCTGACGACCTGAAACTCTTGTCACAATGTTTACAGTGGAAAGGTTTTTCTCCAGTGTGGACACGAAGGTGCTTAATCAGGGCATTTATTACCCTGAAACTCTTGTCACAATTTTTACATTGGAAACGTTTTTCTCCAGTGTGGACACGAAGGTGTTTCTTTAGGGTATTTGACTGACTGAAACTCTTGTCACAATGTTTACAGTTGAAGGGTTTTTCTCCATTGTGGACACGAAGGTGTGTCTTTAGGTTATTTGACACACTGAAACTCTTGTCACAATGTTTACATTGGAAAGGTTTTTCTCCAGTGTGGACATGCTGGTGCTGAATCAGGGATCTTATAACCCTGAAACTCTTGTCACAATTTTTACATTGGAAAGGTTTTTCTCCAGTGTGGATACGGAGGTGTGACTTCAGATTCCTTGAATCACTGAGACTCTTGTCACAATGTTGACAGATGAAAGATTTTTGTCCAGTGTGGATACGAAGGTGTCGCTTCAGGGAACCTGAGTCACTGAAACTCTTGTCACGCCGTTCGTCATCAACGTCTTCACTGGTCTCCTCCCAATCATCACTGTCTTCAGTGACTTCAGTGTCAGATTCAAGTTCAACTTCAACCTCAGAGCAGTGGGAAGATATGTGTTCTTCTTCATCATCATTTTCTTCTTCACCTTTCACTGCTAGTAATGTCAACGTTGACCCAACAGGTTCCTCTGGTCTTTGAAGTAGTTCCTCCTGTTCCTCTTTAAGCTCCTCCTGTTCCTCTTTAATGTGTGGAGGCTCTGGTTCCTCCTGGAGCAGACTGAGGCTCCTCCCCTGTTCAGGAGAAACCTCCTCTTTACACACAACCATGTGCAGGATGTCTAGGAGCAGAAACATAACATGATGGTCAACACTGGATTCATTAAAATGTAAATCCATTCTTCTTTCATGTTCCATGTAAAAAATGAGCTATTACCTACCAAGATAAGATTGACTAAACTGTTCCTAAATACAGGTTATTACTGTTCTGAAAGTTTGCTAAGATTTTAGCTAAATACAAAAAAAAAACGTGAAGAATATATATATATATATATATATATATATATATATATATATATATATATATATATATATATATATATATATATATATATATATATACTTTAACACCAAAATGAAGAATGTTATTACAGCAAATATTAATTTTGAAACATACCAACAATTTAAAAGTAGTCATGCCACTCAGTGCATGACGTTATGAAACAGACGCACATCTGACAATGAAAGCTTGAAATGTGGATTGATGGTAGCTTAACAATCTATGTAAAAGATTTCCACTGCGTAGCTCTGTACGTCTGTAAATGTGTCTGTGAATCTGTCTGCCTGTGTGTCTGTACGTCTGTAAATGTGTCTGTGTGTCTGTGAATCTGTCTGCCTGTGTGTCTGGGTCAAATTTCACAAACTACTGTAGCGATCAAAACTCACAAACTGCTGTAGCGATCAAATCTCACGTCTTGTGTCTTGTTCACGCTGCCAGTCGGCTAAGCAAGTATTTGTCCACACATAATGGTAATGTCTCCGTTTTGTAAAGAGTATAAGAAAGTGCAGACTCTAAGCTTGCAAATACTTGTTTGAAAGTTGTACCACTTAAACACTCTATACTTAGTGAACTAACCCTCTGTACTTCAGGAACTAATACTAGTTGATAGCGTGTGCACGCACACGTCCCCCATACCCCTCCACCCCCTGACTACCATCAGCTATGCAAGCAGGTGTGTAGCTGATGACAATTAGGATAATGAAAACAGGTGCTTCCAATCTGATTAGTCAGAGGTAAATCTACACCCACACACAACACAAAGACAGAGATACCAAGTCAAACTGAATTTGTACTATTTATACTGCTATGTTATGGCTTGCAGCCAGCCCACATTGTTTCTTCAGGAACAATATTTTCTAGTTTGCCATTGTTACTGTACAGTGAAAATAAGACATTGTGGCAGCCCCACAAAACAGAACATATTAAAGAAAGGAAGAGAACATGAAACTTACTGAGGTGTGGCTGGTCTTCAGCTTCCTGTTTAATAGAAACGTCTTCAGCTTCCTGTTTAATAGAAACGTCTCCAGCTTCCTGTTTAATAGAAACGTCTTCAGCTTCCTGTTTAATAGAAACGTCTTCAGCTTCCTGTTTAATAGAAACGTCTCCAGCTTCCTGTTTAATAGAAATGTCTTCAGCTTCCTGTTTAATAGAAACGTCTTCAGCTTCCTGTTTAATAGAAACGTCTCCAGCTTCCTGTTTAATAGAAACGTCTTCAGCTTCCTGTTTAATGGAAACGTTCCTGGCTGAGTCTGGAGAGTTCTTCTTCACCTGGGAGTGATGCATCATGGGTATTGTAGTTCTTATGAGTCTGGAGAGTTCGTCTTCACCTGCAGTCTGGACTCAAGAGGTCTGAAATCAAGAGAATAAGGAAGAACGTTAACCATTTAGAAAATGCATCTCTGTCGCTTTAGCGTTTAACACTTTAACCACTATTTTAAGCTTTGGCTTTGAAAAATAGCAGATCTACAAGGTCGTATCGCTGGAATTACGTATGAGCTGGAATTGTATTTTATTTCATTTTAATCATTGACTAGTCACCTTTACAACAAGGCAGTTGTGACTGCCATACAATGTCACATTTTGGCTATATGTTGTATTCATTAATGTTTAATGTCCTGAACTTTAGCTAATTCAGGTGATTTCCGGTAGATTGGCCATAATATAATAACATATTAATAACTTAGTAATATATGATGGTGTCTTGGTAGATGCTCACTAGCGCAGAGCACGTCCGTGAGAGGGATGTTTGTAAGCTGGCATGGTATAGTTGATTCAATGTCAAGTCAACATTAAAGGACAACTTTAGTTTTTTTCAACCAAGGTTCATGTTTTAGGTTGCTATGAGAGAAAGTAAAAGATTGCTGCTTTCTTTCGTTTTAGGGATTTTAGCTCTTTTTGACAGGGGGGCGGGGGTTTATTAGGACTATAGTAAATAATACAAAAATAAATCGCCATAATATTTTGTAAAGAAATACATATTTAGCCCCATGCTCGAATGCCCCCGCCCCCCTAAAATCCCAAAAACTAAAGAAAGCAGCAAATGAAAGAAAATGAACACTCACCTTGTAGTTTCTCTAATAACAACCTAAAACATGAACCTTAGTTGAAAAAAACTAAAGTTGTCCTTTGAGTGATGTCTTTGAGTTTTCAATATGAGTTTAATTGGTCGCGTTTTGTTTACAGTCGTTTGTGTTCTTTGGGCTCCTGTACTGCACACCTTCACTGTACTATCCTGCCAGTGAGGTAAGGTAAATTACAAGTGCATTTGCTTTTGTTTTCTCATGTGTTTCATATGTGTGAAATGTTTATGGTTTTTCTGATCGTTGTTTAGTTTTCTGTCTTGTGCTGGTTTGACGTCGGTTTGTTGTGTCGCTTTAACGTTTAACCACTTTAACCATATTTTAAACTTTAGCTGTTGAAGCACCGAGCACTGAGTGCCGTGCTATGAGCTGGAATTGTATTTTATATCATTTTAATCATTGATTAGTCACCTTTAAAACAAGGTAGTGCTGCACGATTAATCAAAAAAGAACTCTCGATTCTGACACACGTGCAATCTCATTTCTAAATTATGGCGATTCTATGACGTCATGCTGAATTTGTGTATTGTTTTTTATCATTAGTTTTGCTTCTGAATAACAACTTGCTATGGCAATCATACTTAAACGATGTAAAAAATATGCTACTATTATTTGAGCATTAAAGTAACATGATGGCATGCAATTTACAATTTAGGCATTTAGCAGACACTCTTAATCCAGAGCGACTTACATTAAGCAAGAACAAAAAGCATGGGAATACATCACATAAAAAGCATTTATCATAGCATGCAAATGCTTTAGTGTTCTGTCTGTCTCCTCATGCCGCCGATATGCCAGGAACACCGTTGCTACGGTAACCCCACACTGCACTGACTGCAACACGTGGGGGCGGGGCTAGCGGCAGGACGTTTACAGTCAGGAGGAGGTAGCTTAGCGTTAGCATTAGCAGCAGACGAGCGGTGGAGTAGAGTGGCGATAAGAACAAGAGAGAGGGCCCAGGCCGTAGCGTAACGGTCTGGGCACCGGACTGGTGATCCAGTCGCGGTGTGCCGCGGGTTCGACTCCCGGACCCGACACGGCCTTTACCGCATGTCATCCCCCCATCTCTCTCCCGTTTCCTGTCAGCCTACTGTCTATCCCTTAAAAAATCAATAAAAGGCGTAAGCCGCAAAAAAAATATCTTTAAAAAAAAAAAAAGAACAAGAGAGAGAAAGAAGTACGATAATAAAACTAAAATGAGCGACAACGAGGTGCAACTTGTGTGTCAGAAATGGTCCAGAGTGAAAATCCGTCTCTGCCCGAGAGGGACCAGATGGGAGCAGGAACTCACTGCTGCCACCAGCTGGTGGAGTCAGGTTACAGCTGGCTGTCCAGTGTCCAATTCATTTTATTGTGTTTTTTAAAATTTTATCCCACAATTTTGTAACCCATTCTTTCACCCAGTGTCAATTATCTAATGTAATCCTGGGCGCTACACTTCTGCCCAATTGAGTGCACAACGGCTCCGCTCACAAACAAAACGACTCGTCACTCGAGTGAAGTGAAAAGGTATGCTGTCATGTCATGTAGGACTGTGTGTGGACAAAAAAAAGGTTTTATTTCAAATAATTTGTCACGCATGGACCGACAACCCCTCTCTCTCTCTCTCTCTCTCTCAATCTCTCTTTCAGTCTCTCTGTCAGTCCAGTCAGTCAGTGTCATGATTTCACAATTTTCTAATTGAATTTTGATCGATCACAAACTGTCTGCAGGCAATCAAGCAAATGTGATACTTAATATTTATAACAAATAACAGCAACACAAGCAGCTGTTCATTTTACTTTTATAACCAGTAATTTGAGCTGCACTGCAGGGCAGACTGTTGGGTGGTGGTTTTATATCAGTTATGATCACGGATCAGGGCAACAGGTTTGTGTTCCATTGGTATTCGTTGTAGAGTAATACATAGACAAGTTAAATTGCTCATATAGATCATCAGACAGTGTCAGCCCCAGAGACCCCTCCTGTGACAGCTTGCTTGACATGACTCATGTCATGTTAACTATAGCTTCCTTACAACAAATAAAATAACATAATGTGGAGGACCACAAACTCTGCATTCACACTGTTAAGCTGCTAAATTAGGCAGTGCATGTCAATTTCTTACTCATTGGCGATGAGAACCTGGCATATTTGTAGGAATATGAAGGCAAAATGAAGTATTAATTCATTAATTTTAATTACATTGTTCCCCCTGACATCTCGCACAGGGCCTCGCATTTCTCCCAGATGCCTCTGCCTAGGGGACACGGGTAGAACATGTGAGGGTACCTACCCTAGGGGACACGGGTAGAACATGTGAGGGTACCAACCCTAGGGGACACGGGTAGAACATGTGAGGGAACCTACCCTAGGGGACACGGGTAGAACATGTGAGGATACCTACCCTAGGGGACACGGGGAGAACATGTGAGGGTACCTACCCTAGGGGACACAGGGAGAACATGTGAGGGAACCTACCCTAGGGGACACGGGTAGAACATGTGAGGATACCTACCCTAGGGGACACGGGGAGAACATGTGAGGGTACCTACCCTAGGGGACACGGGGAGAACATGTGAGGGTACCTACCCTAGGGGACACGGGGAGAACATGCAAGCTCCACACTGAAAGGCCTCACTTGTCCTGTTAGGTGTTTAAAGCCACAGTAGTTGCTCCAGGGGCCACAACTTTTACAGACTAAAAACAATAAATATTTGAGAATGAGAATCGAGATCTCAATTCTTGTGGAGGAAAATCAAGGTTTATATGAATCGTGCACCCATGAAGCTGATCACCAGGCTGTGTAGATTGGCTATTTTAATAAGCTAGTAAATTGATAGTTGACTTTTAAGTATTTTGCAGTGCAGTGGCATGATATATTTGTCTTTTGTTTTGGCTATTTTCTGGGTGTTCATTTAACCTAATGAATACGTAAATGTGTTCTTGATTAACAAGTTACAATACAATGTAGACCGGGTGATTTTTAACTGTTAAATCTGTTAATTGAAAATAGCTGATCTGCAAGCTCACTACTAGGTTGTAGATCATGCATGGGTAACTGACGGCCAATGCGGCCGTAGATTAATATCTGACCATTGATGTATTTTAGATTTCAGCTAATTACACATTATTCAAATGTTATTGTCTTTTTTTATGTCCAAATGTAGGCCTATTTGTAATTTTGTATGCATTTGAAATTAAATTAATGTTTTACTATTCAGGAGGATGTAGCCTACGTATTCTGCATACAGTTAATAAACACTTAAATCAATCAAAAACATCTCGGTAGCTTAATGATAGCTGATCACACGTCCAGCACCATGCAGTGCCTTGATAGCTAGCCGCTAGCTAACGTAGCATTTCCAAACCAAAACACTCCATATTCGGTCAGAATGTCACAAACAAGACATCAAACAAGACATCATAACAATGTGTTCAACCATTCAGGAGCATCAATACTCATTTTGTACCTGAAAAGTGTAGATTCCAATGAAGCTTCTGGAACACCGTCTCTTAGAGCTGAATTCCAAAGCCACTCAGTCAGTCCAGCATGGCGCTGTGACGTCACGGTGACATTGGTGACCTGCTGAAATGTGTGACCATCGTCTCTAGACGTCACGTGACGTCAGTGTCTGAACGTAAATCACTGCGGTTCGTTTATTAGCAGAGTTCAACCTGGCGGTATTTAGACAGGCTCGTATTTAAAGATCACCATGTGAGTTATTTATTATGTCAAGTCCACGAGACGGTCACACATTTCGTCAGGTCACCAAGTTCACCGTAACACCTCTCTCTGCGGGCCTGACCAACCGATTGGATCAACAAGACCTAACGAGCAGATTAGAAATCTTTCATGGGACTTCTGTTCTGTAAATAGTTCTCTCTCACACACCTTTTAGTTGTAGTTTTATTATTAAAGTGTTTTCAAAACCACACTGCTAACAGCTGTGTGTGAACGCACATAGAGTGGAGCCTGGAGCGTGCACGGTGCACGCACCACAAACGGCCACTAGGGGGAGCCATGGTACAGCGTAATACAGTGGGGAGCAGCTATGGAACAGCTATAGAGCTGAAAACTCTCCCATAGATTTACTAAAATATTGATATCAATCCATCCAGGATCCTGGTGAGTTATGACCATAACTCCTCTGATTCTGAGAGAAAACAACAACAACATTGCATATTTAATTATATGATTTCAGTGGTGGAAAAAGTTTTACTTAAGTAAAAGTATGGAATTGAAAATGTGCTCATATTGCAGAATGTCTCATTTCACAAGTTCAAAATGTGCTTTTGTGAGCTCTTTTCAAATGGCTGAAATGTATAGGGTTGAAGTGGTTAATGTATGTTTTCTAGTCAAAATGGTCATAATTCACCAGGATCCTGGAAGGCTTGATTCTAGGCTTAAAATAATTGATAGGCCTATAAATATTTTAATACATTTAAATAAACATTTTTAAATACACTAAACAATAAATAAAAAAAATCAGTGGGTCCAGAATATTAATCAGCCCTCTGAAACTATAGTGGCCCTCTGGTAATTTTAAAGATAAACTTATAGAACCATTTGATGAATCAAATTCAATTCAATGTCAGTCTCTTCCACACACACACACACACACACACACACACACACACACACACACACACACACACACACACACACACACACACACACACTACACATACACTTTACATTTCTAATAACATGTAATTTTACTTTTTCATTTATACTGTGTATCTATTGTTGTATTATTTATGTGGGCGGCTGTGTCTCAGGAGGTAGAGCAGGTCATCCAATGATCCCTGGGTCGGCGGTTCGAATCCCGGCTCCTCCTCCTGTCCACATGTTGAAGTGTCCTTGGGCAAGACACTGAACCCTACAATGAGTCGGTCGGTGTGAGCTCGCCACCATTGGTGTGTGAATGTGGGAAGTGAGAACGCTGGCGTCGACAGTTCGCCGCTTCACCTCCCAATGTATGTATGAACCATTGTAAAGCTTTGAACACTTGTAAAAGCGCTATAAAATGCAATTAATTCATTATGTTCACAATAAGTTCCAATTTGTGTTGTTTAAAAATCCTAGGAATTGTATTATAGCAAATACATTACACCAATATTCCCTTTATTCTAACTCCAGCTAATCCAGCTCTTTGCGTTCCCTCCTTTCTTCTGTATACTTACAGTACAGAAACATGCAGATTTCTTGATTAATTGAAAATATTGAAGCATGGAGAGTAAACATGTTTATTTGTACATTTCAACAAGGAAAGCAGTGTGCTTTACACACAAAACATTAAGAGCAATGTAAAGGGTGATGTATTTACAATAAAGATACTTTTGAATACAAGCAAAATACTGTTGGTTTAGAATAGAAATATAATAAAATAAAAAGCAAACTGAATACAGACCCATAAACCTCAGTAAAAAGCAGCAGTAAACAGAAACGTCCTGGGCTTTGACTTCAAACAAAGTGTTGTAGATGTGACAGGAGTTGGGTTAGGTAGAGGTTCAGACAGACTGTTGAACACTCAACATTGTTTTACTTACTTTATTTTTTAATGCAAGACACTTTTCACGCACATTGTTAACAATACATTTTCAAAACTTCCAAAGTATTTCATCTAGGGATGGACAATATTTTATCAAATCGGTATGGGTCGATGTTGGCCTTAAAATGCAATATTGATATTAGCCGATATTTTAAAATAAAAATACTACATTGAAGCTGTTTATATTCCGACATGGGCTAACATTTCAATAACTGTGAATACTGTGAATACCCGCCCGCTGCCAAAAAATGCTAAAATAGTTAAAATGAAAGAAAGCAGCAAATAAAAATATATATAACACTCATCTTTTACTTTCTCTATAAACTAAAACATGAACCTTAGTTGAAAAACAACCAAAGTTGTCCTTTAAGGTTTAACATGAGGAGAAAAACAAAAGATCAGGAGAATGGTAGCTATTGAGAAACAGCAGATCTACTGTAAAGTGTGATGCATTCACAATAAAAGGTTTGGTTTAGAATAGAAAAATAAGAATAAAATAAAAAGCAAACTGAACAGACCCACAAACCTCAGTAAAAAGCAGCAGTAAACAGAAACGTCTTGGGCTTTGACTTCAAACAAAGTGTTGTAGATGTGACAGGAGTTGGGTTAGGTAGAGGTTCAGACAGACTGTTGAACACTCAACATTGTTTTACTTACTTTATTTTATCTAGGGATGGACAATATTAAAATACAATATTGGTATTAGCCGATATTTTAAAATAAAAATACATCGAAGCTGTTTATATTCGGACATGGGCTAACATTTCAATAACTGTGAATCTGTGAAGTATTTGGAATAAAATTCACTGTTTTCCAAAATGTCAGTTTGTCACCTCCCTCTTCACATTAAATAGATCCCGTGATCTTTTGTGGCCAGATGTAAATTCCTGGGGTCTAGTAGGACTATAGAAAACTTGTTTGAATGCCAAAAATAGCTAAAAGTTAAAATGAAAGAAAGCAGCAAATTAAAAAAATCACACCCGTGTGAACTGAGTGGTGCAACTCCCCTCTCCCCCCCCTCCCCCCCGCCCCCACCTCCTCTCTCTCTCTCATCAGCAGGCAACAGTGCAGCACTAATACTATCTCTCTCTGTTTCTGTTAAACACTTTACTACTATTAGTACCTACTGGTACTAATAGTCATATACTGGTGCTCGTGACCACATACATAGGTACATAGGTGTACATGGACATTGCTGTTTGTAGGAGTGGTTGCACCAATCGAAAATATATAACACTCATCTTTTACTTTCTCTAATAACCTAAAACATGAACCTTAGTTGAAAAACAACCAAAGTTGTCCTTTAAGGGTTTAACATGAGGAGAAAAACTAAAGATCAGGAGAATGGAGGCCTCTATTGACAGGATTGATTGAATAGTTTATTAGACATGAATGTAAAACAGCAACAGAGTTCAGTCAAACACTGATTCCAACAAAAATCACACTTGTGTGAAGTGAGGGGCGCTCTTATCACATCATACATCACATTTCATGCTCAGCCAATCAAATCATCACAAATGTCATTCCGGCCAATCACTTTTGGCGTCTTCACTTCTTCCACCCTCACAATTGTATCCTCAATATGTACATCAACCAATCAAATCATCGCTATGGGATGATGATCAGCCAATCAAATCATCATGTTTGTGTTCACACAAAGTCAAAGCCCAATAGGAGGAGCTAGCGCCCCTCAACAATAATTCAATATCATCAAAAACAACAAGAACAAAATATATCATTACAGGAAATAATAAAACACTTAATGTACAGAGTGGGAGAAAGTTAGGAGGGGGCGTGGTCACCTGTTTAAAGGAGAAGTGATCATTTCCTCTCCACTGGGCCCCCTGAAAGGTGGACTTTCAGGCCTGTTTTAAAAGATGTAAGTGATCTGCATTTTTTGGGGGAAGGGGTCAGGGCATTCCATGTCTGGGTGGCCGTGCTGTAGAAGGAGAATTTACCCATATTTGTTTTGAAATATAGGAGCAGTATAATAATCCATAATATTGTCCTTGTCTATCGACCTCCCTACGAACATACAGCTGTTTAATTTGATCCTCCCAGTGAGCTCATTTTTCATTCATTCAAGTTTTGATTATTCTCTAAATTACACTGAGTAATCAAGTAATCAAACTCATTTCCAGTGTCGTCGAGTAATACAATATCATATAGAAAAAACATCACAATACATCAGAAGATCAGGAAAGGAAAAACTAAAGATATACATTACATAGGTTTACAAATAAAAAGCTAAGACCAATTTCAAAACAGTTACATATTGTGGGGATCTGTATGCTCACCAATGTTTTAAAACGACTTAAGCGTACCAATGTGGTTAGTGGTTAGTTTCAATGTCATTTGCAGGTCATTCCATGCATTAGGGCCACAGAAGCCAAAAGCAAGTTCAGAGATAACTTTTGGTACCTTGAATTTGGGGAAACTACTTGACCGGGTGCGGGTGTACTTCAGGAAAGATGAGATGGATTTAGGACAATCTCCAAGCATGGCTTTATATACAAGAACAGGTGCCAATGCAGTTTCCGTCTCTCTGTCAGGGAGGACCATCCAACCTTGTTATATAAGATACATTGGGTACCATAGCCATCACCCGTAATACACCTAATGGAAGATAAGATACATTGGGTACCATAGCTATCACCCGTAATAAACCTAATCGATGAGTGATAAACAGAGTCTAGGGATTTAAGAGTGGATGCTGCTGCATGTCTATAGATTATGTCTCCATAATCCAAGAAAGACAGGAACACATAGTGGAAACTTAATTTTGTTTTACCCCATGGTGTGAATGCAATGGTGTCTTAGCAAGTGACCAGAGTTATTTAAACTTAGGTCACACTGTTTAGAGTGGACATATTATTTATTGTCCTGTGAGAACTGTGGACAATTCCTCCAGTATGGACACGGAGGTGTTTTTTTAGTTTATTTGACTGACTGAAACTCTTGTCACAATGTTTACATTGGAAAGGTTTTTCTCCAGTGTGGACACAAAGGTGCTTAATCAGGGAACCTTTTTCACTGAAACTCTTGTCACAATGTCTACATTGGAAAAGTTTTTCTCCAGTGTGGACATACTGGTGTCTGTTCAAATCACCTGACAGAATGAAACTCTTGTCACAATGTTTACATTGGAAAGGTTTTTCTCCAGTGTGGACACTCTGGTGTGTCTTCAGGTGAAATGACCGTCTGAAACTCTTGTCACAATGTTTACACTGGAAAGGTTTTTCTCCAGTGTGGACACGAAGGTGTTGCTTTAGGGCACCTGACTGATTGTAACTCTTGCCACAATGTTTACATTGGAAAGGTTTTTCTCCAGTGTGGACACAAAGGTGTCTCTTCAGATTACTTGAAATGTTGAAACTCTTGTCACAATGTTTACATTGGAAAGGTCTTTCTCCAATGTGGACACTCTGGTGTGTCTTCAGGTGAAATGACCGTCTGAAACTCTTGTCACAATGTTTACACTGGAAAGGCTTTTCTCCAGTGTGGACATACTGGTGTGTCTTTAGGCCACTTGGAAAATTGAAACTCTTGTCACAATGTTTACATTGGAAAGGTTTTTCTCCAGTGTGGACACGAAGGTGTTGCTTTAGGTTACCTGACTGATTGTAACTCTTGTCACAATGTTTACATTGGAAAGGTTTTTCTCCAGTGTGGACATACTGGTGTGTCTTTAGGCCACTTGGAAAACTGAAACTCTTGTCACAATGTTTACATTGGAAAGGTTTTTCTCCAGTGTGGACATACTGGTGTGTCTTTAGGCCACTTGGAAATCTGAAACTCTTGTCACAATGTTTACATTGGAAAGGGATTTCTCCAGTGTGGACACGAAGGTGTTGCTTTAGGGCACCTGACCGATTGTAACTCTTGTCACAATGTTTACATTGGAATGGTTTTTCTCCAGTGTGGACACGGAGGTGTTTCTTTAGGTTATATGAAATTCCGAAACTCTTGTCACAATGTTTACATTGGAAAGGTTTTTCTCCAGTGTGGACACGAAGGTGTGTCTTTAGTTCACTTGATTGTTTGAAACTCTTGTCACAATTTTTACATTGGAAAGGCTTTTCTCCAGTGTGGACACGGACGTGTTTCTTTAGGGTATCTGACCTACTGAAACTTTTGTCACAATGTTTACACTGGAAAGGTTTTTCTCCAGTGTGGACACGAAGGTGTGTCTTTAGTTCACTTGATTGTTTGAAACTCTTGTCACAATTTTTACATTGGAAAGGCTTTTCTCCAGTGTGGACACGGACGTGTTTCTTTAGGGTATCTGAACTACTGAAACTCTTGTCACAATGTTTACATTGGAAAGGCTTTTCTCCAGTGTGGACACGGAGGTGTATCTTTAGGTTATCTGACCGACTGAAACTCTTGTCACAATGTTTACATTGGAAACGATTTTCTCCATTGTGGACACGAAAGTGTCTCTTCAGGTGACTTGACCAACTGAAACTCTTGTCACAATGTTTACAGTTAAAGGGCTTCTCTCCAGTGTGGACACGCTGGTGCTTCTTCAGGGAAACTGAGTCACTGAAACTCTTGTCACGTCGTTCGACATCATAGTCTTCACTGGTCGCCTCCCAATCATCACTGTCTTCAGTGACTTCAGTGTCAGATTCAAGTTCAAGTTCAATCTCAGAGCAGTGGGAAGATATGTCTTCTTTTTCATCATCATCATCATTATCATTATCATCATCATTTTCTTCTTCACCTTCACCTGCTAGTAATGTCAACGTTGACCCAACAGGTTCCTCTGGTCTTTGAAGTAGCTCCTCCTGTTCCTCTTTAATGTGTGGAGGCTCTGGTTCCTCCTGGAGCAGACTGGGGCTCCTCTCCTGTTCAGGAGAAACCTCCTCTTTACACACAACCATGTGCAGGATGTCTAGGAGCAGAAACATAACATGATGGTCAACACTGGATTCCTAAAATGTAAATCCATTCTTCTTCCATGTTCCATGGACAAAATGACCTACTACCTACCAAGATAAGATTGACTAAACGTTAATAACTAAAGGTTACTACGGTTCTGAAGGGTTTGACCAAAATACTAAAAAAGTTACTTTTATTTTATTTATTTAACCTTTATTCAACCAGTAAAATCACATTGAGACTAGGGCTGACCCCCCAAAAAAATGGATTAATCGACGTTCAATCGATACGCACGGGAATCGATTTTTAAATTTTGAATCGAATAGTCATTAAAAAAAAGCGTCCGCTTTTGGTCCGCGAGACGGCCCCATTTGGTCCGCGAGCCATGCTTGCGCCTCGCAGCACCTCGCAACGCCTCCTCTTTCCCCGTGTTAAAAACAAGGAAGTCAACTGAACAAGTGCAGCTGCAGTCCCAGGAGCCAGGAAAAATAAATCGAAAGTGTGGTTGCATTTAAAATACCCTATTTGAATAAAGGTTAGGATACACGAGAGTGAAAATGACCGCTGGGAAAAACCCTAATTGAGAGTGTAGGCAAGCGCACCACAGCTCAGTGGACATTAAATATAGGCTACCATGTTTGATAAGTCATATAAAAACATTACTTACACCCCAATGAAAATATAAACTTCACAGATTATAGATCACTTGGAATTATAACAATCTGTTGAGTATTGCCTGAATAATGCCACTATAAAATCCCAACTTTTATAGATGCGCCATTGTTGCGCTGAGAACCTTGTGGAGCCTGGCGGTGTACATTATACTTGTGATTCCTGCTTGGATTCACATGGTCAGTGCGCGCACCGAAAATCCAAAGATCTGCAATCTCATGCACTGCGTTGTGCATATTGGCTGAGTATAATGGCATGAATGAAACTAGGCCTATAGATTTATTTTGGCGATGCGGATAATTGATTTTGCCGTTGCCAGCAACATCTTTCTTTTTTCTTGTCTGAAGACTGAACTGTTCCATCACTGTGAACTCCCATGCAGCAGAGCAGTTCCTACAGACCCAGACCAAATCTCTACTGAAAACACACCTTTTCTCTTTGGCATTTAATTGCACCTGATCGTATTATTGTAATTATGTAGCCTATACTATTTGCCTGTGTTGTTTCTTTTAATTATGTTTTTTTTTGTGCGCCGATGGTGATGCTCCACTTGTTTCAGCCTGTAGGCCTACAGCACTTTGGTCAGCTTTTATTGTTTTAAATGTGCTATATAAATAAAGTTTGATTTAGGCCTATATTGGAGCAGGTGCTGGCAAATAACTAATTACTGTAATGCCATGCAGTGAAGTTGCGCAAATGTCAACTCAATTAGCAAGCGGAGCTGCAGTCTGCACTCTGCAGCACAATGACTGCAGATCAAAGTTTACTTATTATGGTTTACTTTCAACCATAAACCATAATATGATTGACAAACCTTGGATTATAATTCTTCATCGACCAACAGCGCATGCAGCATGACTATGAGGTAACTTAACTATGTGGGATTTCTCCATCGGCATCGCATGTCGATAAAAAATGGGATTTCACTAGTGGCATTATTCAGGCAATACTCAACAGATTGTTATAATTCCAAGTGATCTATAATCTGTGAAGTTTATATATTCTTTCCCATACGCACACGCACAGTCACATTAACTTTATGATCAATCAAATCAACCGTGGTTGATTTTATTTCTGACAAGTGTCAGAAATCAAATCAACCGTGGTTGATTTTATTTCTGACAAGTGTCAGGCTTGAAGAGTTCATTCATGTTACCGTTCGTTTACAATTGACAGAGGAGTTTGGATTATATATATTTTTATTTGATGGAGGTAAAGCCTGTTTCAGGCGCTGTTTAATTGTTAAATAAAAGACCAATCCAATATGCGTTCCTCTCTATCTTCTGCAGCTATATCGCTGTTTTATTTTAAGCCTAATTCATTGTGCGTCAGCGTCACTGCTCTTCTTGCGCCCCCCCACCCAGTTTATAAGATGCCCCACAACTTTTGTAAAAAGCCTTACACCCCCCCCCCCCCCCCCCTGTTGGGTTTCGAAGCGTCGACGATCGAAACAAATTTATATCGAAGCGTCGATCATCAAAAACGTGATCGAAGGTCAGACCTAATTGAGACCATAGTCTCTTTTACACGTGTGCACTGGCCAAGCGAAGAGGCAAATAAATGTTACACAGCTCTGCCAGTAAGAACAAATACAGGACATGACAAAGACAAACATATGACATCCGTAATACCAAGAACCTACTGCCAGGGAGGCTCAGAGAGTCTAAATAGCTGACCAAGTACAGACTAAAAAAGACTAACAAGAACAACACATCAATAAACTACTAAGCTAATATAAAACTAAGAACAACACATCCAGAAACCACTAAGCTAATATAAAACTAAGAACACAGCAATTGCTACTCGTCAAAGCAGGAGCAATGGCAGGAGAGGGTGCCAGAGGCAAACGTCTTAACCCATTCTGACCTGAGATCAGATTCATACCAGGTTTCCGCCGGACACACACTGAGATCAGATTCTAAAAAATGTCAGTCGTTCTTCGATTTTTCAAAAATAGCAGACCTACAAGCTCATATCGCGCCACTCGGTGGCGCGATATGAGCTTGTAGATCTGCTATTTTTAAATAGCTAAAGCATAACATGATGCCAGCACCAAAATGGGTGCCCGGTCAGAATGGGTTAAAAGCCACTAGGGGGTAGCCTGGCTCCAGCCCCTAAATCGCTAGCCACATTAAAACACATTTAGTGCCGGAAGTGCCTTCAAAATAAAGGCTATAGAGTGCCAGAGTTGTCTGATCGCTTTTACTTTGAAAGCCATGAAACAGGAAACACTTGCCTAAAAAAGTTGACTTTTTACAAAGGGACCTCACATCCCCGATCATCTTAATATATTGTTTTACGCTCCAAAAAGCGTTCATATTTTGCGGGAGAGACGGATGAGGAGCAGAAATGAAGCGCCAGCATATCGATCCATTCATCACCACGGAGAGCGCCCTGGATTAGGAGATACGAGTCATTCTTTCCGCCGCGCTAACATGGGAGTCAATGACAAGCTAATAGTTGCACTGAGCGTTAGCATACGGCAAGCGAAAAGCGAAATGCCAAAAAAAAAATAGGAAGAATTCTGAATATTCTTATCTCGCCCCGCGTCGCTGGGACGTCGCTAGGACGTCCACAGACGTCCTAGGCACCAATATTTCGGGATCCTTATGACGTGCTCACACGTGTTTTGTCTTAATTGTGTTAAAAAATTATGTTCAGGCGATTTAGGGGCTGGTGACGCTCCCGAAGGAGATCTCAGACTCGGTTGGAAATCCAACTGACGAATCAGCGGCGTTTCAACTCGATGACGTCAAACAACAGTACCGTCCAGACACAAACAAACATGGCTGCCCCCACTGCGGTAACTCACGGCCGTATCAATCTGGCTATTAAATCGACGTATGATAAATAGTTTCTTTGAAGACACAAGAGGTTTTATAAACATCATCATCCAACATATTTGACCGCTTTTGTTTACATACTAGTAGCGCTCGTTGGCTGTGTTTGTTTGGTTAGCAAACGGGTTAGCCATAGCCACAAGATTGACACAATGCCATCTGCTTTCATACTATTCTGATTGGTTGGTATGAACCAATCACGCCCATCCCAGAAACGGTTGTAGTAGGGAGGGCGTTCAGACTGAATAATGGAGTGAAACTAAATGAAAATTCAGGCTGAGTGTCAGGCTAACTAGGGGTATCAAGGAAGCCAATTCTAATCAGACCAGTGTGTGTGTCCAGTGGAAACCTCGTATGAATCTGATCTCAGGTCAGAATGGGTTCATCAGACCAGTGTGTGTCCAGTGGAAACCTCGTATGAATCTGATCTCAGGTCAGAATGGGTTAATCTAGTCTGTAGATCGTTCCACACCCAGGGCCCAAAGAAACGCAAGTTTTTTTTTTCCCCCTTTAACTCCAAAATGAATAATGATGTTACAGCAAATATTTCATTTGAATCATGACATTCTGAAACAAAAAAATATATATATATACTTCACACCCCGAGCTCAGATTTGGAAGTAAATTAGTCATGCCACTCAGTGCGCGACGCTATGAAACAGAAGCACTTCTGACAATGAAAGCTTGAAATGTGGATTGATGGTAGCTTAACAATCTCTGTAAAAGATTTCCACTGCGTAGCTCTGTACGTCTGTAAATGTGTCTGTGAATCTGTCTGCCTGTGTGTCTGTACGTCTGTAAATGTGTCTGTGAATCTGTCTGCCTGTGTGTCTGTACGTCTGTAAATGTGTCTGTGAATCTGTCTGCCTGTGTGTCTGTATGTCTGTAAATGTGTCTGTGAATCTGTCTGCCTGTGTGTCTGTACGTCTGTAAATGTGTCTGTGAATCTGTCTGCCTGTGTGTCTGTACGTCTGTAAATGTGTCTGTGAATCTGTCTGCCTGTGTGTCTGTACGTCTGTAAATGTGTCTGTGAATCTGTCTGCCTGTGTGTCTGTACGTCTGTAAATGTGTCTGTGAATCTGTCTGCCTGTGTGTCTGTACGTCTGTAAATGTGTCTGTGAATCTGTCTGCCTGTGTGTCTGTACGTCTGTAAATGTGTCTGTGAATCGGTCTGCCTGTGTGTCTGGGGCAAATTACACAAACGACTAGCAAACAGTCTTGTTTTTTTCCACACCTGTTCAGTTTTGTAAAGAGTAAGAAAGTGCAGACGCTAAGTTTGAAAGTTGTTAACCTGCACTTAAAACACTATACTTAGTGAACTAACCCTCTGTACTAGTATCCGCACTCGCACACGCACACACTTTTGGTTGGGAACCTCTGGTGTAAACCATTGGGAATATCTTATCTACAAGCTCACTGGAGCCAGGGGGAGCACCCCACACCCATCACTCCTGCCCCCCATACCCCTCCACCCCCTGAGCCAGGGGGAGCACCGCACACCCATCACTCCTGACCCCCATACCCCTCCACCCCCTGAGCCAGGGGGAGCACCCCACACCCATCACTCCTGACCCCCATACCCCTCCACCCCCTGAGCCAGGGGGAGCACCCCACACCCATCACTCCTGCCCCCCATACCCCTCCACCCCCTGAGCCAGGGGGAGCACCTGTCACGGTTCAGGACAGGCAGGTGTTGGACCCAAGCGCAGACACAGGCAGAGGACAGGCAGGTCGAATACAAGGGGGGTTTATTAATAAAAAACAGGAGATCAGGAACATACACTGGAACACGGGGAACAAAGAAAAACTAGGAGCAAGGGAAAACACTAGGAACATGGAAAATCACGACGAGCAAAGAAACACTGACTTACAATTTACGAACGAACAAAGAACTGAAAACACAAGGGCATACTTATAGACAAGGGATGACTAGACACAGGTGAGCACCACTGACAATCAACACTGGGATAGGCTGGGGAACTAAGGGGACACAGGTGGAAACAACTGGCCAATCACAGGACTAGTGAGACAAGACAGGAACAGAACTACAGGGGCAGACAGGAAGGCACAAAACAAGACTACAAAATAAAGGTTCACAGTGTAAAGCAAAACTGCAACTAAGAAACAAGGAAACTACAGACTACAAAATCACAGGAACACAAAGTAAAACACTAACTAAAACCAAGAACAGGGTACACAAGAAAACATAACACGTCACGGACCGTGACAGCACCCCACACATACCATAGTTGTAACTGATGACAATTAGGCAGTGGTGTTCAAGTTACTTTTAAAAAGTACTTATAGTTATAGTTACTAGTCTGAAAAAGCAACTAATTACTTTACTACTTACTAAATTATGAAAGTAACTATTGGACGAGTTACTTTACTTTATAAAAAATAAAGGTTTAAAACATTTTTGATAAGATTTTCCAATTTAAATTGTTTGCAAGGTATTCCCACATTCCCTAATGTGACTGGTCCAGTTGTGGTTTGTTTTATGCTCTACTCTAACCCATTCTGACCTGAGATCAGATTCATACGAGGTTTCCGCCGGACACATGCTGGTCTGATGAACCCATTCTGACCTGAGATCAGATTCTAAAAATGTCAGTCGTTCTTCGATTAAAAAAAAAATAGCAGACCTACAAGCTCGTATCGCGCCACTCGGTGGCGCGATATGAGCTTGTAGATCTGCTATTTTTCAAGAGCTAAAGCATAACATGATGCTGACACCAAAATGGGTGCCCGGTCAGAATGGGTTAAAAAAAAACGGGAATAGAACACTTATGCCAATAGTACAATATCCATTGGCATAAGTGCCCATGCACAGACAGGCATAAAGTAATTACCCTATGTTGACCAATCATCATGACATTATGCCCTGTGGAATGTGTTTCACTCTGGGAGCGCACTCAGCGCACCATGTCAGTTTGCATGACAGACTCCGCACTGGCAGGAGAAGGAGACAGTTCTTTTGGATTATAATACGTAACATGGGTAACTACTAACTCACCCATTGAAAACACAGTAATTGGGCCTTTCTGTGTGGAGTTTGCATGTTCTCCCCGTGTCCCCCAAAAACATGCCGTAATCCTGGTCTCTAAAACTACCTCCCCCTGGCCAGCCGGGGCGCCTGATGGAGGGGAAAGGAACTGGTCGGAATAACGTGCTACGTCCGGCCGGGGAAATTCCCCTCTGTCAGGTGAAAAGAAGCAGCTTGGACTCCTCATGCATAGAAGGAGGCATGAGGTCAGTCCGCTGCCCCCCCCCCCCCCCCCCCCCCAGGTTGGCAGAGGAAGTGTAGCGCCCAGGATTAGATAAGCCCCACAGAACAGACCATATTAACCCATTAAGACCGGGAACGCATCTGTGTCACCTTAGCTTTTTAACAGTTTTTTTTAACTTTTTTTAACTTTTTCTTTACTGAAATCTTAACTTCTGTAGGTCCCTAGAACAACATCTTTGCTTCTGGAGGTCCCTAGAACAACATCTTTGCTTCTGGAGGTCCCTAGAACAACATCTTTTCAGATGGGGGTCGGCGGCCGAGTACATCTAATTTTGGACCTCCTTGACATGGAAAAGTTTGAGAACCACTGACATAGAAACTTTATTTATGTCAGTCCCCCAGATAACTGTCATGATTTAAGAAGACATTAGAATCTTGTTTCATTCAGTCATATCATTGAACTCTCTAAACAAACGAATGACTCAAGATTTGTAATCTCGATGGATGCTCGAAAAGCCTTTGATACAATAGAATTTGAATATCTTTTTTATACTCTGAAGCAGATGAATTTTGGTGATGTCTTTATTAATTATATTAAGATGCTCTATTGCTCTCCGAAGGCACAAGTGTTGACAAATGGTATACTTTCCAAACCCTTCCAATTGGGACGTGGAGTACGACAGGGGTGCCCACTCTCCGTATATCTGTTCGCCGCGGCCATTGAACCGCTGGCGGTGGCAATACGGAACAACAGCAATGTAAGTGGCATAAAGACTGGAACAAACGAATCCAAACTCTCACTATATTGTGATGATTTACTAATTTATATTACCCAACCAGATAAATCCTTGCCGCAATTACTCAGCATATTAGAGGCATACAGTGCCATATCTGGTTACATGATAAATTATGACAAGAGTGAAATAATGCCACTCAATAGTGTTACCACTCATAATACCCACCCATTGGTTACCCATTTTAAATGGGCACCAAAAAGCTTCAAATACCTGGGAATCCAAATATCTAACGATCTGACCCAAATATACCAAAATAACTATTTACCTATTATGGAAAAAATCAAAACCGACCTATACAAATGGAAAGACCTACCAATTTCTTTGATAGGACGTGTTAATGTGGTTAAGATGAATGTTCTGCCCAAACTAATTTATTTGTTCCAGTCAATCCCACTTAGCTGCCCACCAAGCTTGTTCACATCACTGAACAAAATCATCTCAATGTTTTTGTGGTCCCAGAAAAGGGCTAGGATTAGACTAAAAGCACTACAGGCTCCCCTGAATAAAGGGGGCTTAAACCTCCCCAACTTCAGACTGTATTACCTAGCCTGTCAATCACGTGTTATTTGGTGTTGGCTCAACAGTGAGAGCCTGCCCACACCAGCATGGGTTAAACTGGAAGAAAACATAATCCATCCTATTCCACCACAAGTAATCCCCTATATAGACACGCAAAAAACCCTTAACTCTATCACTAAAAACCAGATTATACATCACACCTTTGCATGTTGGAAAGAAACTATTAAACTAATGGGAAAACAAAACAACTTGTTAATGAGCATGCCTCTGTGGAACAACCCTTGTGTCCCCAAAATTATTAGTGATGGAATATCTGAAAACTGGAGAACCAAGGGAATCAGTGAAATAAGAGACTTGTATAACCAAAGCATCTTTTCTGATTTTAATTCCCTGAGAACGAAATATAATTTACCTTCATCCAACTTTTTTAAATACCTACAGATACGGAATTGGATAAAAAATAACAGTTATAGCTATCCCCATATGTCTGAAACACCAATTGAGAAACTGTTTAACACTACAAAATCATCAAAGGGCCTCGTATCTAAAATTTACACACTGATGAACACTGAGCAGAAAGATGATAAAATGCTACAACAAAAAAATAAATGGGAAAAAGACATTAAACACAAATATACCATGAAAGAATGGCAGTCATTGCTCCAGAACTCCCAAACAACTTTAACAAACTCCAACCATAGGTTAATTCAATTTAACATAATACACAGAATTTATTATACACCTCACAGATTATATCAATTTAGCCACGAGACATCACCCAATTGTCTTCGATGTCAACATGTTAAAGGAGACCTAATCCACACGTTCTGGAATTGCCGGAAGCTAAATTATTATTGGAAATTCATATTTGAACAACTTTCAAAAATTATTGGAAAAACTGTGACTCCTGACGCACGAATAGCTATTCTGGGTGATGTCTCTATGCTGAGCAACCTTGACACCTTTGAGAAGAAATTTACTCTGTTAGCAATGTCTGCTGCAAAGAAATGTATTCTTTGTCATTGGAAATCTGAACCCCCTCCCCCGACTAAACAATGGTGGGCAGAACTACTATCCTATTGCACACCAGAAAAAATCATGTATAACGTGAAAGGAAAATTATTACACTTTCAGAAGATCTGGGGTCGGGCAATGGATTACATACCAAATATGGGACATGAACTGGAGAGAAATATTTGAAGCATAACAGAGATTGTTGTTGTTTATTTATTTTTATTTTTATTTTTTGTCTGCTTGTCTTTTCTTTTTGTTGTCATGTTTATTTTATTCATGTGGTAGCACAGATAACCATGGTCATAAAGTAAAACATCATATCATGCATATGATAGTTTTCTTGTACTAGGAAGGGTCGGGGAAGGGTTTGAAATTGTTCAGTTAGGGAATGTATTTAACTTGCATTTTACAACTGTATGTAAATGAAATGTCAAAAGCAAATAAAAGATAATAATATTAAAAGAATCTTGTTTCAGGTCAAGAAAGGAAGAGAACATGAAACTTACTGAGGTGTGGCTGGTCTTCAGCTTCCTGTTTAATAGAAACGTCTTCAGCTTCCTGTTTAATAGAAACGTCTCCAGCTTCCTGTTTAATAGAAACGTCTCCAGCTTCCTGTTCAATAGAAACGTCTCCAGCTTCCTGTTTAATAGAAACGTCTTCAGCTTCCTGTTTAATAGAAACGTCTCCAGCTTCCTGTTTAATAGAAACGTCTTCAGCTTCCTGTTTAACAGAAACGTCTTCAGCTTCCTGTTTAATAGAAACGTCTTCAGCTTCCTGTTTAACAGAAACGTCTTCAGCTTCCTGTTTAATAGAAACGTCTTCAGCTTCCTGTTTAATAGAAACGTCTTCAGCTTCCTGTTTAATAGAAACGTCTTCAGCTTCCTGTTTAATAGAAACGTCTCCAGCTTCCTGTTTAATAGAAACGTCTTCAGCTTCCTGTTTAATAGAAACGTCTCCAGCTTCCTGTTTAATAGAAACGTCTTCAGCTTCCTGTTTAATAGAAACGTCTCCAGCTTCCTGTTTAATATAAACGTCCCTGGTTGAGTCTGGAGAGTTCATCTTCACCTGGGAGTGATGCATCATGGGTATTGTAGTTCTTATGAGTCTGGAGAGTTCGTCTTCACCTGCAGTCTGGACTCCGGTCTGAAATCAAGTGAATAAGGAAGGACTTTAATAACTGGAGACCTATAGTCCAGCAGCCAGGGGTGTGGAGTGGGACATTTGTTATATAGTATTTTTAGATCTCAACACAACCATCTATTATGATATGTTACAGCACTGTGTGCCTCTGTACATTATATATGTATTATTATATACAGCGCTGTGAGCCTCTGTACATCGACGAGCTTTATGTTGATGCTGATGTTCCTTTTCCAGCAGCGTGTTGAGACTCTGGACATGACAAAACACAGCGATGGTTTAGGCCATGTTATCTGCTATGGTGTTGATCCACTGAAAGTGAAACACTGGTTTCAACACAGCCATCTTTTTAGAGTACATTGTGCTTCAGCATGTCCACAAGCTTCATGGAGATGCTAAATTCTCCTTTCCACCTCGATTTGGCACCTGCCCACAGAGCCAAAACTACTAGTAACTGGTGTACTGACCATGGTATTACGGTGTTAAAACTACTAGTAACTGGTGTACTGACCATGGTATTACTGTGTTAAAACTACTAGTAACTGGTGTACTGACCATGGTATTACTGTGTTAAAACTACTAGTAACTGGTGTACTGACCATGGTATTACTGTGTTAAAACTACTAGTAACTGGTGTACTGACCATGGTATTACGGTGTTAAAACTACTAGTAACTGGTGTACTGACCATATATGAACTGCCCAATAATTACAAACCCATCTCATAAAATTACCATTCATGTCCAAAATACTCGAAAAAGTCCTAAAGTCGGCTCTTCGGTGCTACTGAAAATTTCTGACGAGCCGAAATCATTTCGGCAACTACAGCACCGAAGCAGCGGTAAAATAGGAGTATGAATCGGCCCTTAGGCTGAACAATAAAACATAATTTGTATTGTTCTCGTTTAATACTGTATTTGTTCAAAAGTAGCCCAGACCAAGTATTAACTGCATACATTATATACTTTTCAGATGGTCGACATTTCTCGTTTAAAGTTAGGATTTTTTTGTTTTCATGAGCTTTTCGCCATAATCATCAAGATTAAAACAAAAAAAAGGTTTTAAATACTTCACTTTATGCACAATGAATTGAGATTATATGAAAGTTTCACTTTTTGAATTATTTTACGGAAGAAAATGAACTTTTACAACATGTATAATTACTTGAGATGGACCTGTATGTAAGGCATTTGTCATGATACCGATTCCAAGCATGTCACATGCTACATAAAGCATAATGAAATTATGAAAATCTTGCCTTAACCCATTCTGACCTGAGATCAGATTCATACGAGGTTTCCACTGGACAGTGGACACACACTGGTCTGATTAACCCATTCTGACCTGAGATCAGATTCATACGAGGTTTCCACTGGACACACACTGGTCTGATTAACCCATTCTGACCTGAGATCAGATTCATACGCGGTTTCCACTGGACACACAATGGTTTATATAGATTGTCAATGGTATGGTCACATATATCCCCTATAAAAAACAATTGCTCAATACCGTCAGCAAGTGGATTCATGAATGTATGTATTTAGACAATATTTTAGGAAATAAAAGTAATAACAATGCTTTATGTTGTTGTCCACAGTTAACAATCTTTGTATTGAGTTGTGCTTGAAATGTAGCCTACTGTAATTATTCAATCTATTAATAAATACTCAATCAATCAATCAGCTCCCCATGCCACCAACATGTGGAACGCCCTACCAACAGTCATTAAGACAATCCCTTGACTCCTTCAAAACCACTCTCAACGGGCCCCTATACGACTGCAATTTGAAACTGGCCCCCATAGAACCTGAATCCTGACTGTATATGTTTCTTTTCCCTTTTTACCTCCTTTATGATGCATTCCTGTTCTGTTCTTTGGCTATAAAGAAGTGTCTATTTGTATGTCTCTAAATGTTTTGATGAATTGAACAAGGTGGACCCTCTTGTAAACAAGTGTAATGCTTTATTGGGTCGTCCACTCACAGTTACTGTACGTTTTTGTATTCAGTTGTGCTTGAAATGTAATTCTGCAAACTGTTAATAAATAAATAAATCAATCCATCCCTTTGGAGGAGCTGATTGATTGATTGAAATATTTATTAACAGTTTGCAGAATTACAGTACATTTCAAGCACAAACTCAATACAAAGACTGTTAACTGTGAGTGGACGACCCAATAAAGCATTACACTTGTTTACAACAGGGTCCACATTGTTCAATTCATCAAAACATTTAGAGACAAGACATACAAATAGCTATAGCTAGTTATGGCCGGTTATTTTTGCAGGGTAGGCCTACAATATTTATTCTGCCTATATGTCTACGGAAACGGATGCTGTGTATTCAGAAATATATATGAAATACATGTATGATCACAGACATGCTAGGGGCTAATACTCGATACTCGATAAATGTAGTAAAAACAAGGCGAATCAGTTCATCTTACCTGCTGTGTTTCAGCGTTGAGCTGCTTAACGACCACACTGTTTTCAAACCTTTTAATATTATTATTATTATTATTATTAAAGTGTTTTCTAACGACACTGTTTTCAAACCAAACCTTTTACTCTTCTCTTCTATATTAATGAAAGTGTCAACAAACAGCAACGCCAACGCTCATAGTGGTTGTGCACATGCGCAGTCTGGCGCTGCTGCTGTCAGCGTGCACGGTGCACGGACCACAGACGGCCGCTAGAGGGAGCCATGGTGCAGTGGAATACAGTTACTCCGTTAGGCCAGACGTTTCACTAGCTATTGCAGGGACATTCATTCAAGGTCTATTATATCCCTAGATAATATTCCAACATGATAGCCCTTCCCAAGTGGTAGCTTAGTTGCCGTTATCAGCCTTCAATGACACCAACCATAGTTTTTGGAATAGCACGTCATACTGAGGCCAAAAAGTATCTGTCTTTCACTCACAGACAGACAGACAGACAGACAGACAGACAGACAGACAGACAGACAGACAGACAGACAGACAGACAGACGCTTTATAAATAAAGGTTATTATTCAGTTATTATAATGTTCAATGACAAAATAAAACAATTCAATCATTAGTCACAATTATGGTGCGCGCGCGCGCGCACACACACACACACACACACACACACACACACACACACACACACACACACACACACACACACACACACACACACACACACACACACACACACACGCACCAACCTGTGCATACTGTATATTTCATGTTTAGAGGAAATGTAGTTGCTTTAAATTATTATTGTTATATCACTTACTGTTACTGTGTTAACTTATTATTCATGTCATGTGTGAGTGGATATAGGACCCGAATGGAAACAAGGCCGCAAAGGAAATCCTTTTTTGGACAAAAATGCCTGACTGTACATGATGTGCTGTTTGCATTTATGTTGCCTACTAGAATATATAGAAAGACAATCTGCCAGAGGGAACATTCCAATGTGAGAGAGAGAGAGAGAGAGAGAGAGAGAGAGAGAGAGAGAGAGAGAGAGAGAGAGAGAGAGAGAGAGAGAGAGAGAGACTCTCCTTCTGAACCATAAACATATGATCAAGAAACTGCATCAGCTCAACATCCCCCCATTTATTTGTACGTCTCTAAATGTTTTGATGAATTGAACAATGTGGACCCTGTTGTAAACAAGTGTAATGCTTAATTGCGTCGTCCACTCACAGTTAACAGTCTTTGTATTGAGTTTGTGCTTGAAATGTACTGTGATTCTGCAAACTGTTAATACATATTTCAATCAATCAATCAAAAACCCACTTCTCATACACTGGACTCACAGCTTCCTGAGCAATAGACCACATCAAACAGTTAAAGCAGGTACATCATATTCATCAACTGTTATCACCAAGGCTGTGTCCTCAGCCCCTTCATCTACACTTCCTGTACACTAATGACTGCATTAGCCCCTCACCCACTAACATCACATACTTTAACTACTCTGATGACACTGCCATTCTCGGACTGCTCCATGACAATAACTATTAGTTAGTCTATCAGAACACCATTTCTCATTTCACACAGTGGTGCACTGACAACTATCTAGAGTTGAATGTGGTCAAAACAAAAGAACTGGCCATATGTACTGTAATTCTGCAAACTGTTAATAAATATCTCAATCAATCAATCAATCTATAGAGACATTCAGTGTGCTACCGCATTCATTACAGAAGGATTTGCACCTGCTCTGTGTAACCCTTACTGTATATGAATGCCCAATAAATGTGACCAAACCTGACACACAGTAAGTCATTGGACTGTTGTTTCATGTCATATGAGAAAGCACAGCAGAGAACCATAGCTTCAAATTGACATATTGGTTGTTCAGTTTGACCCACCGGTGTTAGAGTATAATGTCTTGCAGAGAAACAGCGAGTTGAAAAAACATAATGCTTGAAAGGTTCACTTCTGTGGACTTTAACATTACACCTATATAGTAATGTTAGAGACCACAGCTAAGACATGTAAATATGAAATAAATGCTTAAACAGCATTTATTTGCTTCTGTGTTCTAACATTACACCTAACTACATGTTTAAGCATTTATTTCATATTTACATGTCTTCTGTCTGTGGTCTCTAACATTACACCTAGCTACATGTTTAAGCATTTATTTCATATTTACATGTCTTCTGTGGTCTCTAACATTACACCTAGCTACATGTTTAAGCATTTATTTCATATTTACATGTCTTCTGTGCAGGACTCTAACATTAGCTACATGTTTAAGCATTTATTTCATATTTACATGTCTTCTGTGTACTCTAACATAACATTACACCTAGCTACATGTTTAAGCATTTATTTCATATTTACATGTCTTCTGTGTACTCTAACATAACATTACACCTAGCTACATGTTTAAGCATTTTTTTCAAATTTACATGTCCATTTCTGCTCTGACACTTATTTCAGACATGCTTTAGTGTGTGAAGAGTGCTATTAAAGGACCTATAACATAAAATTCTACTTTTTCAATTTCTTTTGTGTTTTTGGGGCTCCTATATGTGTTTTCTATCCCCACAAATAACCAATTTTGAACAATCAGGCTTTCATATCATATGGGTGTTTTAATGGAAATTGCTCTCAGGAACAGCTCAACTGATTTTGGCCTCATCGTGATGTCATCAATGTCACCCTACTTATATAATTCCTCCTATTCTTCAGTCTTCAGATCCAAATTAGCATTTCCACTTTGTTTACAATGTCCACCATTGTTGATTTTCCAAGCTGGCATGGAATGGAAACAAGCCTGGGTTTATCTAGCATCAGTATTATAATGACTCAAATATTAAATAATCTGCATATCAGCACCCTCTCCACCTCAGGACATTGTGGTACTGCAGCTAAAACTGCTTTCAAAGTCCAGAAAGAAATGACAAGGCCTGGTTATATCAGAGTGGTGATTGAGGCTCAAACCATTAGAAATAACTTTGATGGACATGGAAAATATGATATTAAATATTAAAAGCAGTTTTAAAATGCATGTTATTTGCGCTTTAAGTAATTTTGGATTACAAATCAATAATAAATAAATACATGAATAAATAAAAGTCAAATGGATCAGCCAGCAGCAGGCTGGGCCTGGGAGGTAGGAACTGGCACGAAAGCTCAAGTCTAAAATGCTTTACTTCAGTGACAGCAGAACAGTACAAAGTCCACTAACGCCCCACGGACAGTACCAGCTGATTACATCAAACCTTTTCTCAGACAGTCAGCACCGCTACGATACGATGGTGTCACGCACGCACGCACAGTCTTCTACATTCTCTAATTGCATGTAGACTTCTTGTGAATTAAGTAATGCATGCAGATGTAAAGAGAGACAGGTTTGCACGTGCATGTGCAAGGGGGGTCCCTTCGATTCATATGTTATCACTGCATTAGATATACGAAATCAACCGTTATCAGGACGTTGGGATAAACACTGCATAGCCTAGACATGGTGGTGTCTTTGAATGTATTCTCAATATGTTTTTAAATAGCAGATGTACAACCTCACAATGTGTCGCCGTGAGCTTGTAGGATCTGCTATTTATATTTATTATAGCCCAGTTGACAAATCATGACAATAGACGTTTTTTGGGGGCCTTTCTAATTATTTGATCGCCCCCCAAAAAAATTGTTGTTGTCACCATCCGAGTTGTCTTTGTGCACAGCTTACAGGCCTTAAGACCAGAGGATGATTTTTTTTAAATATCTTCTAAATCCTAACAGTTTTCTGAAAAACCTATGTTTCTATGTCAGTGGTGCTCACAGGGTTAAACCCTATGTTTCTATGTCAGTGGTTCTCACAGGGTTAAAACCTATGTTTCTATGTCAGTGGTGCTCACAGGGTTAAACCCTATGTTTCTATATCAGTGGTTCTCACAGGGTTAAACCCTATGTTTCTATGTCAGTGGTTCTCACAGGGTTAAAACCTATGTTTCTATGTCAGTGGTGCTCAACCTGTTTCATGTCAAGGAAAACATGTTGTTCCAGGGACCCCCGAGAAGCAACGATTTGCGTTAAAAAGTTCGCTCTGAAAGATTATATATATTCAAAGATTTGCGACACATTTTCACGATTTTTCAAAAATAGCAGACCTACAAGCTCGTAGTGCGGCACTCGGTGCCGCGCCATGAGCATGTAGATCTGCTATTTTTCAATAGCTATAGTATATCATAATGCAACCCATTCTGAACGGGAACCCATTTTGGTGTCAGCATCATGTCGTGCTTTAGCTATTTAAAAATAGCAGATCTACAAGCTCATATCGCGCCACCGAGTGGCGCGATACGAGCTTGTAGGTCTGCTATTTTTTGAAAAATCGAAGAACGACTGACATTTTTAGAATCTGATCTCAGGTCAGAATGGGTTCATCAGACCAGTGTGTGTCCAGTGGAAACATCATATGAATCTGATCTCAGGTCAGAATGGGTTAAAACGAGTGGCGCGATACGAGCTTGTAGGTCTGCTATTTTTTTTTAAATCGAAGAACGACTGACATTTTTAGAATCTGATCTCAGGTCAGAATGGGTTCATCAGACCATGCAGTGTGTGTCCAGTGGAAACCTCGTATGAATCTGATCTCAGGTCAGAATGGGTTAAAACACCAAAAGGGGTTCCCGTCCAGAATGGATTAAATAAATAGCCTATGGAAATTCCTTGGGACTGCGACGCTCTATATACAAAATAAAGTCTACCACACCCGATCACATAAATGTCCCCAAATGCAAGGTGCCAAAGGTGAAAGGTCAATGCTGAACTTGGCCCCAATGACCTGCAGACTACATTGGGATAAAAACCACTTTGTTACCCTTTGTTTGATTCTTTGATTGATTGATTGAATAGTTTAGTAGACAGAATGCAAAAATCACACCTGTGTGAAGTGAGGGGCGGTAACATGTTAAAGTCTAACTCATGTTGATTAGGTGATGTAACGGTGATGTAAAACAAACGGTGCAAACACAACATTAAACGCCATTAACAACAAAGAGACAATATGACACATTGTTTTGTAAACGCCATTGACAATGAAGGTCAATGTGTCATTTACGTCATATTGTCTCTTTATTGTTAATGGCGTTTAATGTTTGTGTTGGCACCGTTTGTTAAACATCACCATTACATCACCTAATCAACATGAGTTAGACTTTAATATGTTGGCGCCCCTCACTTCACACAGGTGTGATTTTTTATTGTGTCATTTTAGGTGAAACAGAGTCAAACACTCAGCCCAACAGGGATAGCAGGGACCAAAACACCAAACAGATGACAATTAAATAATATGTAACTGTTTTAGATCGTTTTAAATTCGTCTTTTTTATATTTTATATTTATATTTTTAATCCTTATTGTACATGCCATTATTTTCCCAATCCCCCCCCCCCCCCCCCCCACACACACACCCACACACACACACACACACACACACACCCACACACACACACACACACACACACACACACACACACACACACACACACACACACGTTTTGTGAATTTATGTGTATTGAATAAATATCTATTTTTTAGGAGGGGCGCTAGCCGCACCTGTGCACAGCTATGTGTCTGTCTGTCTGTCTGTCTGTCTGTCTGTCTGTCTGTCTGTCTGTCTGTCTGTCTGACTGACTGACTGACTGACTGAGCACGGACTGTGCTCACCTGATTGGCTGAGCTCGGAACGTGATGTATGACGTTCAGAGCGCCCCTCACTTCACACAGGTGTGATTTCTTTGTGAAAGCCCAAACCACACCGGTATAGAGACCGATTGGACGGGAACGCCTCTTGGTGTTACACTTTAGCTACGAGCTTGTAGATCTGCAATTTTTAGAAAAAATTCAGAGCGAACATTTTAACTCATATCTTGGGGGAGATGGGGGTCGGCGGCCAAATACATCATGTTTTTGGGGGTCCTTGATATGAAAATGTTTGAGCACCGCTGATATAACACAACTGAAACATGAGGGTTTTTCAGAAAACTGTCAGGATTCAGAAGGCCTTTTTTTACATGGGTTTTAATGATAGGTCAACCACAGCAACACAACTCGATGACCCTTCGGTGTTGCCTTTGGGTCTAAAACATTAACCCTGTACTGCCTGTCCTGAACGACGACAAACAGCTGATCACACCAGACATTTTCTCAGACGTTCTTTCCAGTGCCGGAACGGTTATTATTACGACACGCCGGCGTGCGGTTGCACATTAACCCATTCTGACCCGAGATCAGATTCATACGAGGTTTCACTGGACACACACTGGTCTGATGAACCCATTCTGACCTGAGATCAGATTCTAAAAATGTCAGTCGTTCTTCGATTTTTCAAAAATAGCAGACCTACAAGCGCGTAGCGCGCCACTCGGTGGCGCGCTATGAGCTTGTAGATCTGCTATTTTTAAATAGCTAAAGCATAACATGATGCTAACACTAAAATGGGTTCCGATCAGAATGGGTTAACCCATTCTGATCGGGAACCCCCATTTGGTGTTTATAGAATTACATTATATACTTTAGTATATACTTTAGCTCGTAGCGCGGCACTGAGTGCCAGCAGCTACGAGCTTGTATATGTCTGCTATTTTTGAAAAAATCGTGAAAATGTGGCGCAAATCTTTGAATGTATCTATATTATATTATATATATTATATTATTTCAGATCTTTGCGTCTGAGGGGGGGGGGTCCCTGGAAGTACAGATGGGGGGGTTGGCGGCCAATTACATCTAGTTTTGGGCCTTGACATGAAATAATGAGAACCACTGACACATTATAGAAACATGAGGTTTTTCAGAAAACTCTCAGGATTTAGAAGAATCTTTTTCGTATAGAATCGTCTAATCAGGTCTAAACGCGTTAACTTTCCACATGGGCGCGACAGCGTGGCCGACGCTGGTTCGTCGGCTATACGCGTCTTTTTGGGGCATAAAAGGAGGCTGTGAGACGCCGACCCGGTCACTCTCTGTTCCACAATGAAGCTCTGTGGCTCTGTGGCTGTTCTGCTGCTGCTCTGCTGTCTGTCCCAGGCTGAACAAAGTGACAACCATGAGGCTCACGAGGCTGTTGGACCAGCCGGTACCCAGCTGGTCCAACAACCTGACCAGGCTGGACCAGCCGGTACCCAGCTGGTCCAACAACCTGACCAGGCTGGACCAGCTGGTACCCTGCTGGTACAACAACCTGACCAGGCTGGACCAGCTGGTACCCTGCTGGTACAACAACCTGACCAGGCTGGACCAGCCGGTACCCTGCTGGTACAACAACCTGACCAGGCTGGACCAGCTGGTACCCTGCTGGTACAACAACCTGACCAGGCTGGACCAGCTGGTACCCTGCTGGTACAACAACCTGACCAGGCTGGACCAGCCGGTACCCTGCTGGTACAACAACCTGACCAGGCTGGACCAGCCGGTACCCAGCTGGTCCAACAACCCGACCTCCTTTGGGACGAGCTAAGGGAGCTGAGGGAGATGGTGGTGGAACAGCGCGTCCAGCTCAGCCTCGTGGAGGCCAGGGTGTCGGCCAGCGAGGATCTGAAAGACGAGGTATGTTAATGGCGGTCTGTGACTCTGTGGGACACACGTGCTCAAAAGCAAGGACAATTCATAATAATGATAAATGAGGCGACACAAGAATTCAGAGTTATGGAGTGTAAGGATTTTACTCGAGTATAGGAGACAGTGGCGTGCACAGACATTTAGAGGGGCAGGTGCTCAAGTGAAAAAAAGGGCACCTTGACTGTGCAGCGCATTTTGGGGCGGGAACCCATTTTGGTGCTTTATAGCTATTGAAAAATAGCAGATCTACAAGCTCATAGCGCGCCACCGAGTGGCACGCTACGAGCTTGTAGGTCTGCTATTTTCTTTTAATCGAAGAACCACTTGACATAGAAACATATCTTTAGATTGTGGGGGGCCTAAATAATATAGTAGAAGCGTTTTTTTATCAAGATTTGATCAATGTCACCGCATGGTCCACACACTACAAATTAAGAAAAAAAAGAGCAAAATTGCCAAAAGGGCAGGGGGTGTTCTAGCACCCCCTAGTGTCTATCTGTGCACGCCACTGATAGGAGACAAACTTACATGACCTGTCATGTATTGGAAACCCCCCAGTCTGACTCCCAGAGTCACAAAAAGGCGACAGCCTTTATAGCTTTCACTCCCACAATAACCGAACCCCCCGACATAGCCTCAAGACGTTCAACAAACGGGACAGTGACATCATAGAACAAACAGCACCACAGGCAGTGGCGTGCACAGATAGACACTAGGGGTGCTAGAGCACCCCCTGCCCTTTTGGCAATGTGCTAATATATATATTATATATATATATATATATATATATATATATTATTTTTTTTCCTTAATTTGTAGTGTGTGGACCATGCGGTGACATTGATCAATTCTTGATAAAAAAACGCTTCTACTATATTATTTAGGCCCCCCACAATCTAAAGCTATGTTTCTATGTCAGTGGTTCTTCGATAAAAATAAATAAATAGCAGACCTACAAGCTCATAGCGCGCCACTCGGTGGCGCGCTATGAGCTTGTAGGTCTGCTATTTTTCAATAGCTATAAAGCACCCAAATGGGTTCCCGCCCCAAAATGCGCTGCACAAGGTGCCCTTTTTTTCACTTGAGCACCTGCCCCTCTAAATGTCTGTGCACGCCACTGACCACAGGGTGTGACAGATAGAGATAATATCAGACCGTATAACTTTAGATGAAGCACTCTTATAACGTAAGTATTATTAAAATGTTTATATCTTGATTTCCACGACAGGTGCTCCGTCTGGGAGCCACTGTGGCGGAACAGCGGGTCCAGCTCAGCGTCGTGGAGGAAGACTCCAAGGAGCTGAGAGACGAGGTGCTCCGTCTGGGAGCCACCCTGGTCCAGCAGAGAGAGAAGCTCAGCTACACGGAGTTCAGGTACGGGAATTAGGGGGATTTTACTATTTTTTTATAATTAAATGTATATCTAAATTTCATTCTGCATATAGTTATTTATTTATTGATTGATTGATTGATTGATTGAAATATTTATTAACAGTTTGCAGATTATACAGTACATTTTCAAGCACAAACTATCAATACAAATATAGCCTACTGTTAACTGTGAGTGGACGACCCAATTAAGCATTACACTTGTTTACAACAGGGTCCACCTTGTTCAATTCATCAAAAACATTTAGAGACGTACAAATAGACACTTCTATGTAGTTAAAGAACAGAACAGGAATTCAGCAAAAAGGGAAAAGATACAGTGAGGGGAAATGGGGGGGGGGGGGGGGGGGGGGGGGGGGAGCATGTGACTGGTCAAACTAGGGGACTGCCCAGAGATCTGGAGTCCCGTTAGTGTGAACATGAGGAAAGGTTGGCAGACATGTTGCGCTGCTTGTGGTTATGTTTAGGTTATATAAGGTTAGAGATAAATAAGGGGCTCCATCTTACGCTTATCCCTTGTCCCTTATCCCTTATCTCTTGTCCCTTATCCCTAAACTAATTTGCCATTTTCTTTTACTATTTTGAACTATAGCCGATCTACATCGAGACATTGTGAGCTTGTAGATTGGCTATTTGAACTATTTGAAAAGGTTTTATAAAATTGTAAATTATAGTTTAGGGATAATTAAGGGTTAAGGTTAAGGTTAGTATGACATGGTACTGTACCTCACACTATGGGGGGTTTCATGATTGAAAATAGAAAAATCACACCCTTGTGAAGTGAGTGGTGCAACTCCGTATGTGTGTGTGTGTGTGTGTGTGTGTGTGTGTGTGTGTGTGTGTGTGTGTGTGTGTGTGCGTGTGTGTGTGTGTGTGTGTGTGTGTGTGTGTGTGTGTGTGTGTGTGTGTGTGTGTGTGTGTGTGTGTGTGTGTGTGTGTGTGCGTGTGTGTGTGTGTGCGTGTGTGTGTGTGTGTGTGTGTGTGTGTGTGTGTGTGTGTGTGTGTGTGTGTGTGTGTGTGTGTGTTAGGTTGCGCACAGGTGGTGAAAAACAACCATGCTGTTTTCGTGCTCAGACCCAGCCAGCCAGCCACTCACCCACCCTCCCACACACACACACACACACACACACACACACACACACACACACACACACACACACACACACACACACACACACACACACACACACACACACACACACACACACACACACACACACACACACACACATAGCAATACATGTGTAAGGGAGTGGTTGCACCACTCAAAAACACTCCTTGAACTGTGTTTCAAACACACTCCAATGACTCCAGTACTCCACCCCTATAGTTCCACATGGAACGAAAAGCAGAATACTTTTTGAGTTACGGAGCTATGCGTGTGTGGCTGGGTGGGTGAGTGCGTCTGAGCACGAAAACAGCATGGTTGTTTTTCACCACCTGTGGGCAACCTAACACACACACACACACACACACACACACACACACACACACACACACACACACACACACACACACACACACACACACACACACACACACACACACACACACACAGTCGAAAAATCGACTACCTTTTTTCACTGACGGAATAAAAATAAAAACAGAATAAAAACTAAGCCATGATGACTAAAACTATGACTAAATATACTGTAAATGTGTTTTTGTCGACAAATAAAAACTAAAGTAAAATCCAGTACAAGTCATTTTACAATTGGTTGCATGCTGAAAATAGCAGATCTACAAGCTCACAACGCGTCGCAGCGCGACGCGTTGTGAGCTTGTAGATCGGCTATTTTCAGCAAGTGTAAAAACAGCCATTACGACGGCATCAAGGCCCGCCAAAATTATTTTTTATTCGACTACATCAACTGTAGAGGTTTAGAAATCTTATGACATTTAGTCGACTAAAACTAGACTAACACTAAAGCATTCCAGGTGACTAAAATGTGACTGAAACTAAATGAAAACTATTCAAGAGACTATGGGCTCCATTTTCGTCAGCGCTAAACCCCTTATCCCTAAACTTCTTTGCCATTTTTTTTTTTTTTACTATTTTGCTAAACATTTTTGAATAGTTAAAATGGCCAGTCTACAAGCTAGTAAAAAGGAAAAAAAAATAGTTAGGGGTTTAGCGCGGTGACGAAAATGGAGCCCTATGACTAAAACTAAAATAGAAATTTGCTGCCAAAAACAACACTTGTAGTTTGTCTGCCTTATTTCTCCGTGGGAGAGGATGGCATGCCTCGATGTGCATGGTTGTTGTGGTTGTCGTGGTTGTTGTTGAGGACAGAAATGTCTTTGCTGTTAAATATGTTGTTGGATGGACTAGAGGCTGGGAGGGGAGGGTCTGTTGGTCACTGTTGAAACCGCCCGGGCAGAATTATGACGAGGCATGGCTGGTCTGCAAGTTGCAACCCACTGATAACAACATGATAGGGTTGGGGCGATACGGTGGTAGGATCTGACCTGCAGGGCGATATGGTGATAAATTAAAATGTCTCCACGATATGCCTTTATTATATTTATTATTATATTGTATATATTGTAATACAGTGAATGCACATTCTGTGATTTGCAGTTTATTAGCTCTAGATTGTTGAAATTTCACCAGAGATAATTAAGTTCAGTGATTTATTTTACTTCATTATGCTGGTAGCCTGCTAGTAGCCTGGTTGAGCCTGCTGGTAGCCTGGTTGAGCCTGCTGGTAGCCTGCTGTTAGGCTGGTTGAGCCTGCTGGTAGCCTGGTTGAGCCTGCTGGTAGCCTGGTTGAGCCTGCTGGTAGCCTGCTGTTAGGCTGGTTGTAGCCTGGTTGAGCCTGCTGGTAGCCTGCTGTTAGGCTGGTTGAGCCTGCTAGTAGCCTGGTTGAGCCTGCTGGTAGCCTGCTGGTAGCCTGCTGTTAGGCTGGTTGAGCCTGCTGTTAGCCTGGTTGAGCCTGCTGGTAGCCTGCTAGTAGCCTGGTTGAGCCTGCTGTTAGCCTGGTTGAGCCTGCTGGTAGCCTGCTGGTAGCCTGGTTGAGCCTGCTGTTAGCCTGGTTGAGCCTGCTGTTAGCCTGGTTGAGCCTGCTGGTAGCCTGCTGTTAGCCTGGTTGAGCCTGCTGGTAGCCTGCTAGTAGCCTGGTTGAGCCTGCTAGTAGCCTGGTTGAGCCTGCTGGTAGCCTGCTGGTAGCCTGCTGTTAGCCTGGTTGAGCCTGCTGGTAGCCTGGTTGAGCCTGCTGGTAGCCTGCTGGTAGCCTGCTGTTAGCCTGGTTGAGCCTGCTAGTAGCCTGGTTGAGCCTGCTAGTAGCCTGGTTGAGCCTGCTAGTAGCCTGGTTGAGCCTGCTAGTAGCCTGGTTGAGCCTGCTAGTAGCCTGGTTGAGCCGGCTGGTAGCTGCTCTATAAGATAGTAACCTTTATGGACTCATTTGTGAAGAAAGCTAGTGGTACGCATTTAAAATGTATTTCTCTAACTCTCCCTAACTAAAGGGTGTCAGCCAGCGAGGAAGAAGCCAAGGAGCTCAGAGACACCGTGGTGGAACAACGCGTTCAGCTCAGACACATGGAGGCAGAAGTCCAGGAGCAGAGGAGCTTAGTGAGAGGTAAGGATCTGGTCTACATGGAGCTTAGTGAGAGGTAAGGACCTGGTCTACATGGAGCTTAGTGAGAGGTAAGGACCTGGTCTACATGGAGCTTAGTGAGAGGTAAGGACCTGGTCTACAGGGAGCTTAGTGAGAGGTAAGGACCTGGTCTACATGGAGCTTAGTGAGAGGTAAGGATCTGGTCTACATGGAGCTTAGTGAGAGGTAAGGACCTGGTCTACATGGAGCTTAGTGAGAGGTAAGGACCTGGTCTACATGGAGCTTAGTGAGAGGTAAGGACCTGGTCTACATGGAGCTTAGTGAGAGGACCTGGTCTACAGGGAGCTTAGTGAGAGGACCTGGTCTACAGGGAGCTTAGTGAGAGGTAAGGACCTGGTCTACAGGGAGCTTAGTGAGAGGTAAGGACCTGGTCTACATGGAGCTTAGTGAGAGGTAAGGACCTGGTCTACATGGAGCTTAGTGAGAGGTAAGGACCTGGTCTACAGGGAGCTTAGTGAGAGGTAAGGACCTGGTCTACATGGAGCTTAGTGAGAGGACCTGGTCTACATGGAGCTTAGTGAGAGGTAAGGACCTGGTCTACAGGGAGCTTAGTGAGAGGTAAGGACCTGGTCTACATGGAGCTTAGTGAGAGGTAAGGACCTGGTCTACATGGAGCTTAGTGAGAGGTAAGGACCTGGTCTACATGGAGCTTAGTGAGAGGTAAGGACCTGGTCTACATGGAGCTTAGTGAGAGGACCTGGTCTACAGGGAGCTTAGTGAGAGGACCTGGTCTACATGGAGCTTAGTGAGAGGTAAGGACCTGGTCTACATGGAGCTTAGTGAGAGGTAAGGACCTGGTCTACAGGGAGCTTAGTGAGAGGTAAGGACCTGGTCTACATGGAGCTTAGTGAGAGGTAAGGACCTGGTCTACATGGAGCTTAGTGAGAGGTAAGGACCTGGTCTACATGGAGCTTAGTGAGAGGTAAGGACCTGGTCTACATGGAGCTTAGTGAGAGGTAAGGACCTGGTCTACATGGAGCTTAGTGAGAGGTAAGGACCTGGTCTACAGGGAGCTTAGTGAGAGGTAAGGACCTGGTCTACATGGAGCTTAGTGAGAGGACCTGGTCTACATGGAGCTTAGTGAGAGGTAAGGATCTGGTCTACATGGAGCTTAGTGAGAGGTAAGGACCTGGTCTACATGGAGCTTAGTGAGAGGTAAGGACCTGGTCTACATGGAGCTTAGTGAGAGGACCTGGTCTACATGGAGCTTAGTGAGAGGACCTGGTCTACATGGAGCTTAGTGAGAGGTAAGGACCTGGTCTACATGGAGCTTAGTGAGAGGACCTGGTCTACATGGAGCTTAGTGAGAGGTAAGGACCTGGTCTACATGGAGCTTAGTGAGAGGACCTGGTCTACATGGAGCTTAGTGAGAGGTAAGGACCTGGTCTACATGGAGCTTAGTGAGAGGACCTGGTCTACATGGAGCTTAGTGAGAGGACCTGGTCTACATGGAGCTTAGTGAGAGGTAAGGACCTGGTCTACATGGAGCTTAGTGAGAGGTAAGGACCTGGTCTACATGGAGCTTAGTGAGAGGACCTGGTCTACATGGAGCTTAGTGAGAGGTAAGGACCTGGTCTACAGGGAGCTTAGTGAGAGGACCTGGTCTACATGGAGCTTAGTGAGAGGTAAGGACCTGGTCTACAGGGAGCTTAGTGAGAGGACCTGGTCTACATGGAGCTTAGTGAGAGGTAAGGACCTGGTCTACAGGGAGCTTAGTGAGAGGACCTGGTCTACATGGAGCTTAGTGAGAGGTAAGGACCTGGTCTACAGGGAGCTTAGTGAGAGGACCTGGTCTACATGGAGCTTAGTGAGAGGTAAGGACCTGGTCTACAGGGAGCTTAGTGAGAGGACCTGGTCTACATGGAGCTTAGTGAGAGGTAAGGACCTGGTCTACATGGAGCTTAGTGAGAGGACCTGGTCTACATGGAGCTTAGTGAGAGGTAAGGACCTGGTCTACATGGAGCTTAGTGAGAGGACCTGGTCTACATGGAGCTTAGTGAGAGGACCTGGTCTACATGGAGCTTAGTGAGAGGTAAGGACCTGGTCTACATGGAGCTTAGTGAGAGGACCTGGTCTACATGGAGCTTAGTGAGAGGTAAGGACCTGGTCTACAGGGAGCTTAGTGAGAGGACCTGGTCTACATGGAGCTTAGTGAGAGGTAAGGACCTGGTCTACATGGAGCTTAGTGAGAGGACCTGGTCTACATGGAGCTTAGTGAGAGGACCTGGTCTACAGGGAGCTTAGTGAGAGGTAAGGACCTGGTCTACATGGAGCTTAGTGAGAGGACCTGGTCTACATGGAGCTTAGTGAGAGGACCTGGTCTACATGGAGCTTAGTGAGAGGTAAGGACCTGGTCTACAGGGAGCTTAGTGAGAGGACCTGGTCTACATGGAGCTTAGTGAGAGGTAAGGACCTGGTCTACATGGAGCTTAGTGAGAGGTGAGGACCTGGTCTACAGGGAGCTTAGTGAGAGGTAAGGACCTGGTCTACAGGGAGCTTAGTGAGAGGTAAGGACCTGGTCTACATGGAGCTTAGTGAGAGGTAAGGACCTGGTCTACAGGGAGCTTAGTGAGAGGACCTGGTCTACATGGAGCTTAGTGAGAGGTAAGGACCTGGTCTACATGGAGCTTAGTGAGAGGTGAGGACCTGGTCTACAGGGAGCTTAGTGAGAGGTAAGGACCTGGTCTACAGGGAGCTTAGTGAGAGGTAAGGACCTGGTCTACATGGAGCTTAGTGAGAGGTAAGGACCTGGTCTACATGGAGCTTAGTGAGAGGTAAGGACCTGGTCTACATGGAGCTTAGTGAGAGGTAAGGACCTGGTCTACATGGAGCTTAGTGAGAGGTAAGGACCTGGTCTACATGGAGCTTAGTGAGAGGTAAGGACCTGGTCTACATGGAGCTTAGTGAGAGGTAAGGACCTGGTCTACATAGAGCTTAGTGAGAGGTAAGGACCTGGTCTACATGGAGCTTAGTGAGAGGACCTGGTCTACATGGAGCTTAGTGAGAGGACCTGGTCTACATGGAGCTTAGTGAGAGGTAAGGACCTGGTCTACATAGAGCTTAGTGAGAGGACCTGGTCTACATGGAGCTTAGTGAGAGGACCTGGTCTACATGGAGCTTAGTGAGAGGTAAGGACCTGGTCTACATGGAGCTTAGTGAGAGGTAAGGACCTGGTCTACATGGAGCTTAGTGAGAGGACCTGGTCTACATGGAGCTTAGTGAGAGGTAAGGACCTGGTCTACATGGAGCTTAGTGAGAGGACCTGGTCTACATGGAGCTTAGTGAGAGGACCTGGTCTACATGGAGCTTAGTGAGAGGACCTGGTCTACATGGAGCTTAGTGAGAGGTAAGGACCTGGTCTACATGGAGCTTAGTGAGAGGTAAGGACCTGGTCTACATAGAGCTTAGTGAGAGGTAAGGACCTGGTCTACATAGAGCTTAGTGAGAGGTAAGGACCTGGTCTACATGGAGCTTAGTGAGAGGACCTGGTCTACATGGAGCTTAGTGAGAGGACCTGGTCTACTTGGAGCTTAGTGAGAGGGAAGGACCTGGTCTACATGGAGCTTAGTGAGAGGACCTGGTCTACATGGAGCTTAGTGAGAGGTAAGGACCTGGTCTACATGGAGCTTAATGAGAGGACCTGGTCTACATGGAGCTTAGTGAGAGGTAAGGACCTGGTCTACATGGAGCTTAGTGAGAGGACCTGGTCTACAGGGAGCTTAGTAAGAGGTAAGGACCTGGTCTACATGGAGCTTTGTGAGAGGACCTGGTCTACATGGAGCTTAGTGAGAGGACCTGGTCTACAGGGAGCTTAGTGAGAGGACCTGGTCTACAGGGAGCTTAGTGAGAGGACCTGGTCTACATGGAGCTTAGTGAGAGGACCTGGTCTACATGGAGCTTAGTGAGAGGTAAGGACCTGGTCTACATGGAGCTTAGTGAGAGGACCTGGTCTACATGGAGCTTAGTGAGAGGTAAGGACCTGGTCTACATGGAGCTTAGTGAGAGGACCTGGTCTACATGGAGCTTAGTGAGAGGACCTGGTCTACATGGAGCTTAGTGAGAGGACCTGGTCTACATGGAGCTTAGTGAGAGGACCTGGTCTACATGGAGCTTAGTGAGAGGTAAGGACCTGGTCTACATGGAGCTTAGTGAGAGGACCTGGTCTACATGGAGCTTAGTGAGAGGATCTGGTCTACATGGAGCTTAGTGAGAGGTAAGGACCTGGTCTACATGGAGCTTAGTGAGAGGTAAGGACCTGGTCTACATGGAGCTTAGTGAGAGGTAAGGACCTGGTCTACATGGAGCTTAGTGAGAGGTAAGGACCTGGTCTACATGGAGCTTAGTGAGAGGACCTGGTCTACATGGAGCTTAGTGAGAGGACCTGGTCTACATGGAGCTTAGTGAGAGGACCTGGTCTACATGGAGCTTAGTGAGAGGTAAGGACCTGGTCTACATGGAGCTTAGTGAGAGGTAAGGACCTGGTCTACATGGAGCTTAGTGAGAGGTAAGGACCTGGTCTACAGGGAGCTTAGTGAGAGGACCTGGTCTACATGGAGCTTAGTGAGAGGACCTGGTCTACATGGAGCTTAGTGAGAGGTAAGGACCTGGTCTACAGGGAGCTTAGTGAGAGGTAAGGACCTGGTCTACATGGAGCTTAGTGAGAGGTAAGGACCTGGTCTACATGGAGCTTAGTGAGAGGTAAGGACCTGGTCTACATGGAGCTTAGTGAGAGGACCTGGTCTACATGGAGCTTAGTGAGAGGACCTGGTCTACAGGGAGCTTAGTGAGAGGACCTGGTCTACAGGGAGCTTAGTGAGAGGTAAGGACCTGGTCTACATGGAGCTTAGTGAGAGGTAAGGACCTGGTCTACATGGAGCTTAGTGAGAGGTAAGGACCTGGTCTACATGGAGCTTAGTGAGAGGTAAGGACCTGGTCTACATGGAGCTTAGTGAGAGGACCTGGTCTACATGGAGCTTAGTGAGAGGACCTGGTCTACATGGAGCTTAGTGAGAGGACCTGGTCTACAGGGAGCTTAGTGAGAGGTAAGGACCTGGTCTACATGGAGCTTAGTGAGAGGTAAGGACCTGGTCTACATGGAGCTTAGTGAGAGGACCTGGTCTACATGGAGCTTAGTGAGAGGTAAGGACCTGGTCTACATAGAGCTTAGTGAGAGGACCTGGTCTACATGGAGCTTAGTGAGAGGACCTGGTCTACATGGAGCTTAGTGAGAGGTAAGGACCTGGTCTACATGGAGCTTAGTAAGAGGTAAGGACCTGGTCTACATGGAGCTTAGTGAGAGGACCTGGTCTACATGGAGCTTAGTGAGAGGTAAGGACCTGGTCTACATGGAGCTTAGTGAGAGGACCTGGTCTACATGGAGCTTAGTGAGAGGACCTGGTCTACATGGAGCTTAGTGAGAGGACCTGGTCTACATGGAGCTTAGTGAGAGGTAAGGACCTGGTCTACATGGAGCTTAGTGAGAGGTAAGGACCTGGTCTACATAGAGCTTAGTGAGAGGTAAGGACCTGGTCTACATAGAGCTTAGTGAGAGGTAAGGACCTGGTCTACATGGAGCTTAGTGAGAGGACCTGGTCTACATGGAGCTTAGTGAGAGGACCTGGTCTACATGGAGCTTAGTGAGAGGGAAGGACCTGGTCTACATGGAGCTTAGTGAGAGGACCTGGTCTACATGGAGCTTAGTGAGAGGTAAGGACCTGGTCTACATGGAGCTTAGTGAGAGGACCTGGTCTACATGGAGCTTAGTGAGAGGTAAGGACCTGGTCTACATGGAGCTTAGTGAGAGGACCTGGTCTACAGGGAGCTTAGTAAGAGGTAAGGACCTGGTCTACATGGAGCTTTGTGAGAGGACCTGGTCTACATGGAGCTTAGTGAGAGGACCTGGTCTACAGGGAGCTTAGTGAGAGGACCTGGTCTACAGGGAGCTTAGTGAGAGGACCTGGTCTACATGGAGCTTAGTGAGAGGACCTGGTCTACATGGAGCTTAGTGAGAGGTAAGGACCTGGTCTACATGGAGCTTAGTGAGAGGACCTGGTCTACATGGAGCTTAGTGAGAGGTAAGGACCTGGTCTACATGGAGCTTAGTGAGAGGACCTGGTCTACATGGAGCTTAGTGAGAGGACCTGGTCTACATGGAGCTTAGTGAGAGGACCTGGTCTACATGGAGCTTAGTGAGAGGACCTGGTCTACATGGAGCTTAGTGAGAGGTAAGGACCTGGTCTACATGGAGCTTAGTGAGAGGACCTGGTCTACATGGAGCTTAGTGAGAGGATCTGGTCTACATGGAGCTTAGTGAGAGGTAAGGACCTGGTCTACATGGAGCTTAGTGAGAGGTAAGGACCTGGTCTACATGGAGCTTAGTGAGAGGTAAGGACCTGGTCTACATGGAGCTTAGTGAGAGGTAAGGACCTGGTCTACATGGAGCTTAGTGAGAGGACCTGGTCTACATGGAGCTTAGTGAGAGGACCTGGTCTACATGGAGCTTAGTGAGAGGACCTGGTCTACATGGAGCTTAGTGAGAGGTAAGGACCTGGTCTACATGGAGCTTAGTGAGAGGTAAGGACCTGGTCTACATGGAGCTTAGTGAGAGGTAAGGACCTGGTCTACAGGGAGCTTAGTGAGAGGACCTGGTCTACATGGAGCTTAGTGAGAGGACCTGGTCTACATGGAGCTTAGTGAGAGGTAAGGACCTGGTCTACATGGAGCTTAGTGAGAGGTAAGGACCTGGTCTACAGGGAGCTTAGTGAGAGGTAAGGACCTGGTCTACATGGAGCTTAGTGAGAGGTAAGGACCTGGTCTACATGGAGCTTAGTGAGAGGTAAGGACCTGGTCTACATGGAGCTTAGTGAGAGGACCTGGTCTACATGGAGCTTAGTGAGAGGACCTGGTCTACAGGGAGCTTAGTGAGAGGACCTGGTCTACAGGGAGCTTAGTGAGAGGTAAGGACCTGGTCTACATGGAGCTTAGTGAGAGGTAAGGACCTGGTCTACATGGAGCTTAGTGAGAGGTAAGGACCTGGTCTACATGGAGCTTAGTGAGAGGTAAGGACCTGGTCTACATGGAGCTTAGTGAGAGGACCTGGTCTACATGGAGCTTAGTGAGAGGACCTGGTCTACATGGAGCTTAGTGAGAGGACCTGGTCTACAGGGAGCTTAGTGAGAGGTAAGGACCTGGTCTACATGGAGCTTAGTGAGAGGTAAGGACCTGGTCTACATGGAGCTTAGTGAGAGGACCTGGTCTACATGGAGCTTAGTGAGAGGACCTGGTCTACAGGGAGCTTAGTGAGAGGACCTGGTCTACATGGAGCTTAGTGAGAGGTAAGGACCTGGTCTACATGGAGCTTAGTGAGAGGTAAGGACCTGGTCTACAGGGAGCTTAGTGAGAGGACCTAGTCTACATGGAGCTTAGTGAGAGGTAAGGACCTGGTCTACATGGAGCTTAGTGAGAGGTAAGGACCTGGTCTACATGGAGCTTAGTGAGAGGACCTGGTCTACATGGAGCTTAGTGAGAGGACCTGGTCTACAGGGAGCTTAGTGAGAGGACCTGGTCTACAGGGAGCTTAGTGAGAGGACCTGGTCTACATGGAGCTTAGTGAGAGGACCTGGTCTACATGGAGCTTAGTGAGAGGTAAGGACCTGGTCTACATGGAGCTTAGTGAGAGGACCTGGTCTACATGGAGCTTAGTGAGAGGTAAGGACCTGGTCTACATGGAGCTTAGTGAGAGGACCTGGTCTACATGGAGCTTAGTGAGAGGTAAGGACCTGGTCTACATGGAGCTTAGTGAGAGGGAAGGACCTGGTCTACATGCAGCTTAGTGAGAGGACCTGGTCTACATGGAGCTTAGTGAGAGGTGAGGACCTGGTCTACATATAGCTTAGTGAGAGGACCTGGTCTACATGGAGCTTAGTGAGAGGTAAGGACCTGGTCTACAGGGAGCTTAGTGAGAGGACCTGGTCTACATAGAGCTTAGTGAGAGGACCTGGTCTACATGGAGCTTAGTGAGAGGTAAGGACCTGGTCTACATGGAGTTTAGTGAGAGAACCTGGTCTACATGGAGCTTAGTGAGAGGACCTGGTCTACATGGAGCTTAGTGAGAGGACCTGGTCTACATGGAGCTTAGTGAGAGGTAAGGACCTGGTCTACATGGAGCTTAGTGAGAGGACCTGGTCTACATGGAGCTTAGTGAGAGGTAAGGACCTGGTCTACATGGAGCTTAGTGAGAGGACCTGGTCTACATGGAGCTTAGTGAGAGGATCTGGTCTACATGGAGCTTAGTGAGAGGACCTGGTCTACATGGAGCTTAGTGAGAGGTAAGGACCTGGTCTACATGGAGCTTAGTGAGAGGACCTGGTCTACATGGAGCTTAGTGAGAGGTAAGGACCTGGTCTACATGGAGCTTAGTGAGAGGACCTGGTCTACATGGAGCTTAGTGAGAGGTAAGGACCTGGTCTACATGGAGCTTAGTGAGAGGACCTGGTCTACATGGAGCTTAGTGAGAGGATCTGGTCTACATGGAGCTTAGTGAGAGGACCTGGTCTACATGGAGCTTAGTGAGAGGTAAGGACCTGGTCTACATGGAGCTTAGTGAGAGGACCTGGTCTACATGGAGCTTAGTGAGAGGTAAGGACCTGGTCTACATGGAGCTTAGTGAGAGGACCTGGTCTACATGGAGCTTAGTGAGAGGTAAGGACCTGGTCTACATGGAGCTTAGTGAGAGGACCTGGTCTACATGGAGCTTAGTGAGAGGATCTGGTCTACATGGAGCTTAGTGAGAGGTAAGGACCTGGTCTACAGGGAGCTTAGTGAGAGGTAAGGACCTGGTCTACAGGGAGCTTAGTGAGAGGACCTGGTCTACAGGGAGCTTAGTGAGAGGTAAGGACCTGGTCTACATGGAGCTTAGTGAGAGGTAAGGACCTGGTCTACAGGGAGCTTAGTGAGAGGTAAGGACCTGGTCTACATGGAGCTTAGTGAGAGGACCTGGTCTACAGGGAGCTTAGTGAGAGGACCTGGTCTACAGGGAGCTTAGTGAGAGGACCTAGTCTACATGGAGCTTAGTGAGAGGTAAGGACCTGGTCTACATGGAGCTTAGTGAGAGGACCTGGTCTACATGGAGCTTAGTGAGAGGACCTGGTCTACATGGAGCTTAGTGAGAGGTAAGGACCTGGTCTACATGGAGCTTAGTGAGAGGACCTGGTCTACATGGAGCTTAGTGAGAGGACCTGGTCTACATGGAGCTTAGTGAGAGGACCTGGTCTACATGGAGCTTAGTGAGAGGTAAGGACCTGGTCTACATGGAGCTTAGTGAGAGGACCTGGTCTACATGGAGCTTAGTGAGAGGACCTGGTCTACAGGGAGCTTAGTGAGAGGACCTGGTCTACATGGAGCTTAGTGAGAGGACCTGGTCTACATGGAGCTTAGTGAGAGGTAAGGACCTGGTCTACATGGAGCTTAGTGAGAGGACCTGGTCTACATGGAGCTTAGTGAGAGGTAAGGACCTGGTCTACATGGAGCTTAGTGAGAGGACCTGGTCTACATGGAGCTTAGTGAGAGGTAAGGACCTGGTCTACATGGAGCTTAGTGAGAGGGAAGGACCTGGTCTACATGCAGCTTAGTGAGAGGACCTGGTCTACATGGAGCTTAGTGAGAGGTGAGGACCTGGTCTACATATAGCTTAGTGAGAGGACCTGGTCTACATGGAGCTTAGTGAGAGGTAAGGACCTGGTCTACAGGGAGCTTAGTGAGAGGACCTGGTCTACATAGAGCTTAGTGAGAGGACCTGGTCTACATGGAGCTTAGTGAGAGGTAAGGACCTGGTCTACATGGAGTTTAGTGAGAGAACCTGGTCTACATGGAGCTTAGTGAGAGGACCTGGTCTACATGGAGCTTAGTGAGAGGACCTGGTCTACATGGAGCTTAGTGAGAGGTAAGGACCTGGTCTACATGGAGCTTAGTGAGAGGACCTGGTCTACATGGAGCTTAGTGAGAGGTAAGGACCTGGTCTACATGGAGCTTAGTGAGAGGACCTGGTCTACATGGAGCTTAGTGAGAGGATCTGGTCTACATGGAGCTTAGTGAGAGGACCTGGTCTACATGGAGCTTAGTGAGAGGTAAGGACCTGGTCTACATGGAGCTTAGTGAGAGGACCTGGTCTACATGGAGCTTAGTGAGAGGTAAGGACCTGGTCTACATGGAGCTTAGTGAGAGGACCTGGTCTACATGGAGCTTAGTGAGAGGTAAGGACCTGGTCTACATGGAGCTTAGTGAGAGGACCTGGTCTACATGGAGCTTAGTGAGAGGATCTGGTCTACATGGAGCTTAGTGAGAGGTAAGGACCTGGTCTACAGGGAGCTTAGTGAGAGGTAAGGACCTGGTCTACAGGGAGCTTAGTGAGAGGACCTGGTCTACAGGGAGCTTAGTGAGAGGTAAGGACCTGGTCTACATGGAGCTTAGTGAGAGGTAAGGACCTGGTCTACAGGGAGCTTAGTGAGAGGTAAGGACCTGGTCTACATGGAGCTTAGTGAGAGGACCTGGTCTACAGGGAGCTTAGTGAGAGGACCTGGTCTACAGGGAGCTTAGTGAGAGGACCTAGTCTACATGGAGCTTAGTGAGAGGTAAGGACCTGGTCTACATGGAGCTTAGTGAGAGGACCTGGTCTACATGGAGCTTAGTGAGAGGACCTGGTCTACATGGAGCTTAGTGAGAGGTAAGGACCTGGTCTACATGGAGCTTAGTGAGAGGACCTGGTCTACATGGAGCTTAGTGAGAGGACCTGGTCTACAGGGAGCTTAGTGAGAGGACCTGGTCTACATGGAGCTTAGTGAGAGGTAAGGACCTGGTCTACATGGAGCTTAGTGAGAGGACCTGGTCTACATGGAGCTTAGTGAGAGGACCTGGTCTACATGGAGCTTAGTGAGAGGTAAGGACCTGGTCTACATGGAGCTTAGTGAGAGGACCTGGTCTACATGGAGCTTAGTGAGAGGTAAGGACCTGGTCTACATGGAGCTTAGTGAGAGGTAAGGATCTGGTCTACATGGAGCTTAGTGAGAGGACCTGGTCTACATGGAGCTTAGTGAGAGGACCTGGTCTACATGGAGCTTAGTGAGAGGTGAGGACCTGGTCTACATATAGCTTAGTGAGAGGACCTGGTCTACATGGAGCTTAGTGAGAGGTAAGGACCTGGTCTACATGGAGCTTAGTGAGAGGTAAGGACCTGGTCTACATGGAGCTTAGTGAGAGGTAAGGACCTGGTCTACAGGGAGCTTAGTGAGAGGTAAGGATCTGGTCTACATGGAGCTTAGTGAGAGGTAAGGACCTGGTCTACATGGAGCTTAGTGAGAGGACCTGGTCTACATGGAGCTTAGTGAGAGGATCTGGTCTACATGGAGCTTAGTGAGAGGACCTGGTCTACATGGAGCTTAGTGAGAGGTAAGGACCTGGTCTACATGGAGCTTAGTGAGAGGTAAGGACCTGGTCTACAGGGAGCTTAGTGAGAGGTAAGGACCTGGTCTACAGGGAGCTTAGTGAGAGGTAAGGACCTGGTCTACATGGAGCTTAGTGAGAGGACCTGGTCTACATGGAGCTTAGTGAGAGGACCTGGTCTACATGGAGCTTAGTGAGAGGTAAGGACCTGGTCTACATGGAGCTTAGTGAGAGAACCTGGTCTACATGGAGCTTAGTGAGAGGTAAGGACCTGGTCTACATGGAGCTTAGTGAGAGGACCTGGTCTACATGGAGCTTAGTGAGAGGACCTGGTCTACATGGAGCTTAGGGAGAGGTAAGGACCTGGTCTACATGGAGCTTAGTGAGAGGACCTGGTCTACATGGGGCTTAGTGAGAGGACCTGGTCTACATGGAGCTTAGTGAGAGGACCTGGTCTACAGGGAGCTTAGTGAGAGGACCTGGTCTACAGGGAGCTTAGTGAGAGGTAAGGACCTGGTCTACATGGAGCTTAGTGAGAGGGCCTGGTCTACATGGAGCTTAGTGAGAGGTAAGGACCTGGTCTACATGGAGCTTAGTGAGAGGACCTGGTCTACAGGGAGCTTAGTGAGAGGTAAGGACCTGGTCTACATGGAGCTTAGTGAGAGGTAAGGACCTGGTCTACAGGGAGCTTAGTGAGAGGACCTGGTCTACATGGAGCTTAGTGAGAGGTAAGGACCTGGTCTACATGGAGCTTAGTGAGAGGGAAGGACCTGGTCTACATGGAGCTTAGTGAGAGGACCTGGTCTACATGGAGCTTAGTGAGAGGTAAGGACCTGGTCTACATGGAGCTTAGTGAGAGGACCTGGTCTACATGGAGCTTAGTGAGAGGTAAGGACCTGGTCTACATGGAGCTTAGTGAGAGGACCTGGTCTACAGGGAGCTTAGTAAGAGGTAAGGACCTGGTCTACATGGAGCTTTGTGAGAGGACCTGGTCTACATGGAGCTTAGTGAGAGGACCTGGTCTACAGGGAGCTTAGTGAGAGGACCTGGTCTACAGGGAGCTTAGTGAGAGGACCTGGTCTACATGGAGCTTAGTGAGAGGACCTGGTCTACATGGAGCTTAGTGAGAGGTAAGGACCTGGTCTACATGGAGCTTAGTGAGAGGACCTGGTCTACATGGAGCTTAGTGAGAGGTAAGGACCTGGTCTACATGGAGCTTAGTGAGAGGACCTGGTCTACATGGAGCTTAGTGAGAGGACCTGGTCTACATGGAGCTTAGTGAGAGGACCTAGTCTACAGGGAGCTTAGTGAGAGGTAAGGACCTGGTCTACATGGAGCTTAGTGAGAGGTAAGGACCTGGTCTACATGGAGCTTAGTGAGAGGTAAGGACCTGGTCTACATATAGCTTAGTGAGAGGACCTGGTCTACATGGAGCTTAGTGAGAGGTGAGGACCTGGTGCAGCGGAGCAGAACATACATGTATCTCTCTGTGTTATTGTTTTCAGTAATGGCTGCCAAAGTGAGTGAGAGTGAGTCCCAGGTTGCAGAGCTAGCGGTCCAGGTTACAGACCACCAGAGCAGGCTGGAGGCCACCGAGGTCTACGTCGAAGACCACCAGGCCAGGCTGAACGCTACAGAGACCAGAATAGATGCTACAGAGACCAGGCTGGAGGCCACCGAGACCAGGCTGGAGGCCACCGAGACCAGGCTGGAGGCCACCGAGACCAGGCTGGAGGCCACCGAGACCAGGCTGGAGGCCACCGAGACCAGGCTGGAGGCCACCGAGGTCTACGTTGAAGACCACCATGCCAGGCTGAACGCTACAGAGACCAGACTAGATGCTACAGAGACCGGACTAGATGCTACCGAGACCAGACTAGATGCTACCGAGACCAGGCTGGAGGCCACCGAGACCAGGCTGGAGGCCACCGAGACCGGACTGGAAGCCACGGAGGTCCAGGTTGAAGACTTGGAGAAACAAAGTGAAGGTAATTGCAACCTGATGATGTTTCAGTGGACGCAGGCCAGGCCTGTGTTAAACATGAAGTTAAAACCCATTCTGGGCGGGAACCCCTTGTGGTGTTTGGTGTTTAGCTATTTTTGAAAAATGACTGACGACTGACATAGAAACATAGCTTTTTCAGAAAACTGCCAGGATGTAGAAGAACATTTTTAGAATCTGATCTCAGGTCAGAATGGGTTAAATGTGGGCTTCCCCATAGAGCAGTGGGCGTGGTTTTCTGGACCCACTGAAAACTCTCCAATTTATGTCTCCCGATAGAGAGAGATTTACAAAACAATATTTATATCAATTATTCCTTTTTTATATTTCATTATATGATATCGTTGCTGTCCGGAAGAAACCTCATAACTCAAATAAAAACAATATTGAACCAATGGAGAGTAGTAAAAAAACCGCATTGGACAAAACCCCTTAACTCCATTGGACCCTCAAACTGTCTGCTAAAACAGCTAACTCCACCACCTCTCTCCTTCTCATGCAAGTAATTGACAATAAATTAAAGTCACAACACCAACTTTGATGAGGCTGTATTGCATCGTTTAAAAAATATAAGGTTTTATTAATTTCCTTAAAAAACATATATCTTTCATTTTCTGACAAATGAATGTTTTGGAGTTATGAGGTTTCCTCCCGACAGCAGCAGATATACTACATTATGAATAATATTAGTTTAGCGTTTTTTAATTTTAGTTTATTCACAGAATCAAAGGTTTTATGGTCATGTTTCTCCAGGATCCTGGATGACTTGATTCTAGTCTTAACCCATTCTGACCTGAGATCAGATTCATACGAGGTTTCCGCCGGACACACACTGGTCTGATGAACCAATTCTGACCTGAGATCAGATTCTAGAAATGTCAGTCGCTCTTCGATTTTTCAAAAATAGCAGACCTACAAGCTCGTATCGTGCCACTCGGTGGCGCGATATGAGCTTGTAGATCTGCTATTTTTAAATAGCTAAAGCATAACATGATGCTGACACCAAAATGGGTGCCCGGTCAGAATGGGTTAAAGGTATATTCTTTGATTTCACTTAATTCAAATATCACTTATTGTTTTGTTTTGTTGTGATAATCCTCCCTACTATAGAGTGTGCTGACCATATAAGGAGTTCCTCCCTGTCCCCAGTTAACCCCTGGGGGTCAAAAAACATTAGGTTTCGTTTTTGACTCTCTATCCTGATTGGACGAAAGGCTTGGGTCCCAGCCAAAAACGAAACCTTTGAGTGAAATCACTGAATATACCTTTAAAATAATTGATATAAATATTTTAGTAAATTTCTATGAGACAAATGAACGTGTCTTCTATCCCAACAAATACCACATTTGTAACAATCGTGTTTTCTCGTCATATTCAGGATTTTATCTACAGTGTTCTCACCTCAGTGTCTCCCTAAATGCTATAATCCCTCCCTCCATAAGGGGGGGGGGGGCTTATTGTATAATGAGTTTGAGATTTAACCCATTCTGACCTGAGATCAGATTCATACAAGGTTTTCCACTGGACACACACTGGTCTGATTAATGATTGTATAACAACTATTATTAATGATTGAAAATTGATTTAACCTTGTGTTGATTTCAGCTCATGCTGCTCAGCTGTCCGCCGTAGAAACACACCTGACTGCTACTGACAACCAAGTACAGGATCTGAGGAGTGAGTAGATTTATTAATACTTTCAGCGCCATTGTAGTTGATTAATGCCAATTGAAGCCTAATTTTGATACTAACGCTTAAATGGCCACTTCACCCCTGACACAACCTGATCTTATTTTAATGTTAATGGTATTTGTAATAAATAACAGTAGCACAATTTGAAATGTGCACCGTTTGATTAGAAAAATAATGAAGTCTGAATTTGACTAGGGGTTGACTGGATTGCTGAATTCCTACAATGCCCATAATGCTTTGCTGCGCTGTTCCTCAGGGGGAGGCTGTGTGTAGGTGTGACTTTATCCTCCCATTTTCTACAAACAACAAATACACATAAGTGACCCAGTGTTGCCATGTCTGCTTATCATAAGCAACTTTGGACTTATTTTTGTTGCTTGTAAATATTGGTGGTTCACTGGTTTCTAAAATGTAGTTGATATTTGGGCTTTCTTCCAAATGTTTTTTACACCAGTGGTTCTCCATGAACATGCCAAGGACCCCCAAATTCATTTGTATTTTTCCACGTAATTTGTGCCCTGTTTTAGATATGTGTTAAATTGTTTGAAAGATATTCCACATTTGCACTTTATCAACTCAAGATTATTTTTTTAAATAGCCAATATATATCAATATATAATATCAGTGTGCCAGTGTGCCCCTGATTGCCTCCCCAGTGTCTCCCCAGTGCCTCCCCAGTGTCTCCCCAGTGCCTCCCCAGTGTCTTCCCAGTGCCTCCCCAGTGCCTCCCCAGTGTCCCCCCGAGTGCCTCCCCAGTGTCTCCCCAGTGCCTCCTCAGTAACTCTCCAGTGCCTCCCCAGTGTCTCCCCAGTGTCTTCCCAGTGTCTCCCCAGTGTCTTCCCAGTGTCTCCCCAGTGCCTCCCCAGAGCCTCCCCAGAGCCCCCCAGTGTGCCCCTGATTGCCTCCCCAGTGCCCCCCCCCCAGTGTGCCCCTGATTGCCTCCCCAGTGTCTCCCCAGTGCCTCCCCAGTGTCTTCTCAGTGTCTCCCCAGTGTCTTCCCAGTGCCTCCCCAGTGTCTTCTCAGTGTCTCAATTTACAATTACAATTTAGGCATTTAGCAGACGCTCTTAATCCAGAGCGACTTACATTTAAGCAAGAACAAAAGCATGGGAATACATCACATAAAAGCATTTATCATGAGACATGCGTAAGCTAAGAAGGTAACAGTGGAATATCTATATGATGAAACTATACATACACTATACATAATAAACTATACATATTCACTACTATGCTATACATATGTACTATGGTGTGCTATGACTATATACAATACAATTATAGTGCTGTCTACATAACATGCTATAAGTCTGTGTCAAATGCTATCTAAGCCAACAGAAATGCTATCTAAGGGGTTAGGGTAAGTGCTATGGGCCATGATGGAGTCTGAAAAGGTGGGTTTTCAGGCTACGGCGGAAGATTGGGAGTGATGCTGCAGTTCTGACTGCAATGGGAAGTGCATTCCACAGTTTTGGAGCCAGAAGGGAGAAGAGTTTGGGACGTGTGGAGCGTTGTCCCGGCGTTTTTAGTGAGGGTACTTCCAGTTTCCCTGCGTTGGCTGATCTGAGTGCGCGGGAGGGTTTGTAGGGTTCAATCATACTTGTAAGATATGGGGGAGCCATACCTTTGGTTGCTTTGAATGCCAGCATCAGAGTTTTGTATTCTGTGCGGGCAGCGACCGGGAGCCAGTGGAGGGAGCGGAGCAGGGGGGAGACATGTGAGAATTTTGGCTGGTTGAAGACCAAGCGAGCTGCTGCATTTTGGATCAGCTGGAGAGGCTTAAGTGCACATGCTGGTAGGCCAGTAAGGAGGGAGTTACAATAGTCGAGTTTTGACAAGACTGTTGTCTGGATTAGGAGCTGGGCTGATTCCTGGGTGAGGAACGGTCTAATTCGTCGTATGTTATAGAGTGTGAACCTACATGATCGAGTGACAGCTGTGATGTGAGCTTTGAACGAGAGCTGACTGGGACAGGACAACACCAAGATTCCTGGCTGTTGGGACAGACGTTACCAGGGCGTTGTCTACGGAAATAGTTAGCTCCCGCATAGGGCAGGACTTAGCTGGGAAGAAGAGAAGCTCAGTCTTGTCTGGGTTCAGCTTGAGGTGGTTGGAGGACATCCACTGTGAAATGTCAGCCAGGCATGCAGTGATGCGCTCTTCCACCTGAGTGGCAGAGGGGGGGAAGGATAGGAACAGTTGTGTGTCATCGGCGTAGCAGTGATAGGATATATTGTGAGCAGAGATGATAGTGCCAAGGGATTTAGTGTACAGTGAGAAAAGGAGGGGACCAAGTACAGATCCCTGTGGGACCCCAGTTTGGAGGGTTCGGTGTCTCCCCAGTATCTTCCCAGTGTCTCCCCAGTGTCCCCCTGAGTGCCTCCCCAGTGCCTCCCCAGTGCCTCCCCAGTGTCTTCCCAGTGCCTCCCCAGTGCCTCCCCAGTGTCTTCCCAGTGCCTCCCCAGTGCCTCCCCAGTGTCTTCCCAGGGTCTTCCCAGTGCCTCCCCAGTGTCTTCCCAGTGTCTCCCCAGTCTCTCCCCAGTGCCCCCCAGAGCCTCCCCAGTGCCCCCCAGTGTGCCCCTGATTGCCTCCCCAGTGCCTCCCCAGTGTCTCCCCAGTGTCTCCCCAGTGTCTTCTCAGTGCCTCCCCAGTGTCTTCCCAGTGCCTCCCCAGTGTCTTCCCAGTGTCCCCCTGAGTGCCTCCCCAGTGTCTTCCCAGTGCATCCCCAGTGTCTCCCCAGTGCCTCCCCAGTGTCTCCCCAGTGCCTCCCCAGTGCCTCCCCAGTGTCTTCCCAGTGCCTCCCCAGTGTCTCCCCAGTGCCTCCCCAGTGCCTCCCCAGTGTCTTCCCAGTGCCTCCCCAGTGTCTTCCCAGTGCCTCCCCAGTGCCTCCCCAGTGCCTCCCCAGTGCCTCCCCAGTGCCTCCCCAGTGCCCCCCAGTGTGCCCCTGATTGCCTCCCCAGTGTCTCCCCAGTGTCTTCCCAGTGCTTTTTGCAAAAATAATACAAACCTCACGTTACAATTACAATTTACAATTTAGGCATTTAGCAGAGCGTCTTACATTAAGCAAGAACAAAAAGCATGGGAATACATCACATAAAACCATTTATCATGAAACATGCGTAAGCTAAGAAAGTAACAGTGGAATATCTATATAATGAAACTATACATATATACTACTATGCTATGCATATGTACTATGGCGTGCTATGACTATATACAATGCAATTATAGTGCTGTCTACATAACATGCTATAAGTCTGTATCAAATGCTATCTAAGTCTGCAGAAATGCTATCTAAGGGGGTAGGGTAAGTGCTATGGGCCATGATGGAGTCTGAAAAGGTGGGTTTTCAGACTACGGCGGAAGATTGGTTGTGATGCTTCAGTTCTGACTGCAATGGGAAGTGCATTCCACAGTTTTGGAGCCAGAAGGGAGAAGAGTTTGGGACGTCTGGAGCGTTGTCCCAGCGTTTTTAGTGAGGGTACTTCTAGCTTCCCTGCGTTGGCTGATCTGAGTGCGCGGGAGGGTTTGTAGGGTTCAATCAGACAATCATACAAACTCATACGTCCACTTTTTGCTAGCTTTTTTGGAGTGGATGACTAAATAACACGACATGAAGCCATGTGTTCTTTCTTGTAGCCTACAACGTGAAGTCTGCTTCTCCTTTTTCTTCAACCAGTAAACGGTTGGATTTGTTTTGGAAGAAAGTATTCACTCTTCAGGAATTAGACAGAGCCGCTGCAGACACGTCATGCTCAGTGGCGTGCGCAGGTAGACACTAGGGGGTGCTAGAGCACCCCCTGCCCTTTTGGCAATGTGCTCTTAAAAAAAATACATTTTATTTATTTTCTTAATTTGTAGTGTGTGGACCATGCGGTGATATTGATCAAATCTTGATAAAAATATATATAATTTAGGCCCCCCACAATCTAAAGCTATGTTTCTATGTCAGTGGTTCTTCGATAATAAAAAAGAAATAGCAGACCTACAAGCTCGTAGCGCGCCACTCGGTGGCGCGCTATGAGCTTGTAGATCTGCTATTTTTAAATAGCTAAAACACCAAAAGGGGTTCCCACCCCAAAATGTGCTGCACAAGGTGCCCTTTTTTTCACTTGAGCACCTGCCCCTCTAAATGTCTGTGCACGCCACTGGTTATGCTTTTCATGCATGTTGAAAATTGTCACGTAGCTTTTTATAGCAAAGCAAACTAAATATATATAAATTAGCATAGTATCACTAAACAAACGTGTTTTTCCTCAGAATTGTTTCGTTGAAAGGGTCAAACATTGTTATAATGAATTTACCATTTAGACGCTCTTAATCCAGAGCGATTTACAGTAAGCAAGAACAACTCATGGTAATACATCAAATGTAACAGTGGAATATCTGCACAATGAAACTATGCGTATAAACTATCTAGTGCTACTGTATGTCTGCATAAAATGTTATCGAAGTTAACATTAATTAACGTTAATTAGTTGCGCCTTTGCATACGCCTGTAAGGTCGCAGTGCGACGCGTTGTGAGCTTGTAGATCTGCTATTTTCAGCATGTGAAAAAAACTGTCATCACGACGGCATCAAGGCCCGCCAAAATGCATTTTGTTCGACTAAATCACCTGTAGATTTAGTCGACTAAAATCTTATATTTAGTCGACTAAAACTAGACTAACACTAAAACATTCCAGGTGACTAAAATGTGACTAAAACAAAATGAAAACTATTCAAGTAACATAAAAATGTGCTGCAAAAAACAACACTGGTCTGAAGTACTGTAGAATACTATAGAATGTACATTCTAGTATCTATAATATTATACAGTACTTCAGAGGCTATAGGCAGACCTTCGCGCACAGCCGCGACAGAAGAACCTGACGCCGGGCGTCAACCCCGGCTTTTTAGACAATTTACAATGTAGGCATTTAGCAGACGCTCTTAATCCAGAGCGACTTACATTTAAGCAAGAACAAAAGCATGGGAATACATCACATAAAAGCATTTATCATGAAACATGCATAAGCTAAGAAGGTAACAGTGGAATATCTATATAATTAAACTATACATACACTATACATATTTACTACTATGCTATACATATGTACTATGACGTGCTATGACTACATACAATGCAATTATAGTGCTGTCTACATAACATGCTATAAGTCTGTATCAAATGCTATCTAAGTCTGCAGAAAAGCTATCTAAGGGGTTAGGGTAAGTGCTATGGGCCGTGATGGAGTCTGAAAAGGTGGGTTTTCAGACTAGGCTACGGCGGAAGATTGGTTGTGATGCTGCAGTTCTGACTGCAATGGGAAGTGCATTCCACAGTTTTGGAGCCAGAAGGGAGAAGAGTTTGGGACGTGTGGAGCGTTGTTGTCCCAGCGTTTTTAGTGAGGGTACTTCTAGCTTCCCTGCGTTGGCTGATCTGAGTGCGCGGGAGGGTTTGTAAGGTTCAATCCTACAAACTCATACGTCCAGTTTTTGCTAGCTTTTTTGGAGTGGATGACTAAATAACACGACATGAAGCCATGTGTTCTTTCTTGTAGCCTACAACGTGAAGTCTGCTTCTCCTTTTTCTTCAACCAGTAAACGGTTGGATTTGTTTTGGAAGAAAGTATTCACTCTTCAGGAATTAGACAGAGCCGCTGCAGACACGTCATGCTCAGTGGCGTGCGCAGGTAGACACTAGGGGGTGCTAGAGCACCCCCTGCCCTTTTGGCAATGTGCTCTTAAAAAAAAATACATTTTATTTATTTTCTTAATTTGTAGTGTGTGGACCATGCGGTGATATTGATCAAATCTTGATAAAAATATATATTATTTAGGCCCCCCACAATCTAAAGCTATGTTTCTATGTCAGTGGTTCTTCGATAATAAAAAAGAAATAGCAGACCTACAAGCTCGTAGCGCGCCACTCGGTGGCGCGCTATGAGCTTGTAGATCTGCTATTTTTAAATAGCTAAAACACCAAAAGGGGTTCCCGCCCCAAAATGTGCTGCACAAGGTGCCCTTTTTTTCACTTGAGCACCTGCCCCTCTAAATGTCTGTGCACGGTCATGCTTTTCATGCATGTTGAAAATTGTCATGTAGCTTTTTATAGCAAAGCAAACTAAATATATATAAATTAGCATAGTATCACTAAACAAACGTGTTTTTCCTCAGAATTGTTTCGTTGAAAGGGTCAAACATTGTTATAATGAATTTACCATTTAGACGCTCTTAATCCAGAGCGATTTACAGTGAGCAAGAACAACTCATGGTAATACATCAAATGTAACAGTGGAATATCTGCACAATGAAACTATGCGTATAAACTATCTAGTGCTACTGTATGTCTGCATAAAATGTTATCGAAGTTACATTAGTTGCGTCTTTGCATACGCCTGTAAGGTCGCAGTGCGACGCGTTGTGAGCTTGTAGATCTGCTATTTTCAGCATGTGAAAAAAACTGTCATCACGACGGCATCAAGGCCCGCCAAAATGCATTTTGTTCGACTAAATCACCTGTAGATTTAGTCGACTAAAATCTTATATTTAGTCGACTAAAACTAGACTAACACTAAAACATTCCAGGTGACTAAAATGTGACTAAAACAAAATGAAAACTATTCAAGTAACATAAAAATGTGCTGCAAAAAACAACACTGGTCTGAAGTACTGTAGAATACTATAGAATGTACATTCTAGTATCTATAATATTATACAGTACTTCAGAGGCTATAGGCAGACCTTCGCGCACAGCGGCGTCAGAAGAACCTGACGCCGGGCGTCAACCCCGGCTTTTTAGACAATTTACAATGTAGGCATTTAGCAGACGCTCTTAATCCAGAGCAACTTACATTTAAGCAAGAACAAAAGCATGGGAATAGATCACATACAAACATTTATCATGAAACATGCGTAAGCTAAGAAGGTAACAGTGGAATATCTATATAATTAAACTATACATACACTATACATATTTACTACTATGCTATACATATGTACTATGGCGTGCTATGACTACATACAATGCAATTATAGTGCTGTCTACATAACATGCTATAAGTCTGTATCAAATGCTATCTAAGTCTACAGAAATGCTATCTAAGGGGGTGGGGTAAGTGCTATGGGCCATGATGGAGTCTGAAAAGGTGGGTTTTCAGACTACGGCGGAAGATTGGGAGTGATGCTGCAGTTCTGACTGCAATGGGAAGTGCATTCCACAGTTTTGGAGCCAGAACAGACAGCTGGTGGATGGAAAAGAAGCTCCACCCCCGCGGATGACTGACGCGGAGGAGAGCGTTTCCGGGAATCAGTCATCCGCGGGGGTGGAGCTTCTTTTCCATCCACCAGCTGTCTAAAAAGCCAGGGTTGACGCCCGGCGTCGGGTTCTTAAGACGCGGCTGTGCGTGAAGATCTGCCTGCGCTGAGAGCAGTGTTGTTTCGGCGGGTGCAATATATTCTTTTATTAATATTAATGTTATTAACGATGTATTATTGACATAATAGTAGGCCTATAATACATTATATTTGTTAATATCAATGTCATTAACAATGTGATAATGTCTCTGTGTCGACAGACCCACCGAAGGTGGCGTTCTCTGTTGGTCTGGGTTCTGGACAAGTTGGACCGTATAGTTCTGCCACCACTCTGATCTACCAGAAGGTCTTCACCAACGTGGGCAACGGCTACGATCCATCTACAGGTTGGTTATACGATTCATTCATGTTGATTCACTTCATAGAATACATTACTTTACTATTTAACCCATTCTGACCTGAGATCAGATTCATACGAGGTTTCCGCCGGATACACACTGGTCTGATGAACCCATTCTGACCTGAGATCAGATTCTAAAAATGTCAGTCGCTCTTCGATTTTTCAAAAATAGCAGACCTACAAGCTCGTATCGCGCCACTCGGTGGCGCGATATGAGCTTGTAGATCTGCTATTTTTAAATAGCTAAAGCATAACATGATGCTGACACCAAAATGGGTGCCCGTTCAGAATGGGTTAAACCAATAGACAGGAAGGATGAGAGTTTAATGCCATTGGTTGTGAGCTTGTAGATCTGCTATTTCTAACAGTCTACTGCAGTATGGTGGGATAGTTCATTCAAGCAGTTGTATTCTTATTCTCTCTGTGTGTGTGTGTGTGTGTGTGTGTGTGTGTGTGTGTGTGTGTGTGTGTGTGTGTGTGTGTGTGTGTGTGTGTGTGTGTGTGTGTGTGTGTGTGTGTGTGTGTGTGTGTGTGTGTGTGTGTGCGTGCGTGTGTGTGTGTGTGTGTGTGTGTACGTGTGCACGGCACTGCACGTGTGCATGTTATCTCTCTGCAGGTATCTTTACATCAGCTGTGAAGGGGGTATATCAGATCAGATTCACTGCAGGTCACCACTTGTCATCATCGTTTGTGAGGATCCTGATGTATAAAAATGATCAGCGACTCCTTTATAACAATGCATGGAACAGTGGTAATTGGGAATATGTGTCTAATGGACTGATCCTAGAGCTGGAGCAGGGAGACACAGTTTACATGCGTTTACCTGGTGGGCACAAGCTCTATGATAACTCTGACAACCACAATGTGTTCAGTGGTTTTCTGCTCTATGCGATGTAACTCTGTTACTACTGGTACCGTCAACTCTGTTACTGTACCATTACATTAACACTGTTACAACACTGGTACAGTTACATCACGTGTTACTGGTACAGTTACATTAAAGACATGAGTGTTTGTTGACCAAATAATGTATTTATACATTCTGTCAATAATAAACACTTGTTAATAAATACCTGTTGTTTATAGTCTGTTTAACTGATTATTTTAACACTATAATATACATCTAGAAGACAGACAGACAGACAGACAGACAGACAGACAGACAGACAGACAGACAGACAGACAGACAGACAGACAGACAGACAGACAGACAGACAGACAGACAGACAGACAGACAGACAGCGGTGACGTGTTTTTGTTCACAATTACAGTAGTGCTGTCGGGAGGAAACCACCTAACTCCATTTTTGAGGATTTGGAGACTTTGTTGTATAAATCAGTGCTATTGAACAGCCTTTACGTCTGTGTGTTGGTTAGAAAATGATTGAGCCCATAGAAAGTATTAAAAAGCACCTTCATCAAAACCTCTTAACTCCACCTTCGGCCTGGCGGAGACAATAAAACATACTCTCTCCCCATGCCTTCAGCCTGGTGGAGACAATAAAACATACTCTCTCCCCATGCCTTCGGCCTGGTGGAGACAATAAAACATACTCTCTCCCCATGCCTTCAGCCTGGTGGAGACAATAAAACATACTCTCTCCCCTTGCCTTCAGCCTGGTGGAGACAATAAAACATACTCTCTCCCCATGCCTTCATGGTGGAGACAATAAAACATACTCTCTCCCCATGCCTTCATGGTGGAGACAATAAAACATACTCTCTCCCCATGCCTTCATGGTGGAGACAATAAAACATACTCTCTCCCCATGCCTTCATGGTGGAGACATTAAAACATACTCTCTCCCCATGCCTTCAGCCTGGTGGAGACAATAAAACATACTCTCTCCCCATGCCTTCAGCCTGGTGGAGACAATAAAACATACTCTCTCCCCTTGCCTTCAGCCTGGTGGAGACAATAAAACATACTCTCTCCCCATGCCTTCATGGTGGAGACAATAAAACATACTCTCTCCCCATGCCTTCAGCCTGGTGGAGACAATAAAACATACTCTCTCCCCATGCCTTCATGGTGGAGACAATAAAACATACTCTCTCCCCATGCCTTCATGGTGGAGACATTAAAACATACTCTCTCCCCATGCCTTCAGCCTGGTGGAGACAATAAAACATACTCTCTCCCCATGCCTTCATGGTGGAGACAATAAAACATACTCTCTCCCCATGCCTTCATGGTGGAGACAATAAAACATACTCTCTCCCCATGCCTTCAGCCTGGTGGAGACAATAAAACATACTCTCTCCCCATGCCTTCATGGTGGAGACAATAAAACATACTCTCTCCCCATGCCTTCATGGTGGAGACAATAAAACATACTCTCTCCCCATGCCTTCATGGTGGAGACAATAAAACATACTCTCTCCCTCATGCCTTCAGCCTGGTGGAGACAATAAAACATACTCTCTCCCCATGCCTTCATGGTGGAAACAATAAAACATACTCTCTCCCCATGCCTTCATGGTGGAGACTACCTCTTCCAACCATGGACAACAAACAGGTACTTAAGTTACTTTAAACCCATTCAGTACGGGAACCCTTTTTGGTGTTTAAAGCATTATGTTATACTTTAGCTATTGAAAAATACCAGATCTACAAGCTCATATCGCGGCACCGAGTGCCGTCCTACGAGCTTGTAGATCTACAAAAAACATTAAATTGTGAAAATGTGGCCCAAATCATAATATGTATAATCTTTCAGAGCGAACATTTTTAGCTCAAATCTTTGCTTCTGGGAGGTCCCAGCTGGAACAACATATTTTCAGATGGGGGTCAGAGGCCAATTACATATTATATTTCATATATATTTGGGGACCTTGACATGAAATATTGAGCACCACTGCCATAGAAACATGAGGTACTGACCAACACACAGAAACATGAGGTACTGACCAACACACAGAAACATGAGGTACTGACCAACACATAGAAACATGAGGTACTGACCAACACATAGAAACATGAGGTACTGACCAACACATAGACACATGAGGTACTGACCAACACATAGAAACATGAGGTACTGGCCAACACATAGAAACATGAGGTACTGACCAACACATAGAAACATGAGGTACTGACCAACACATAGAAACATGAGGTACTGACCAACACATAGAAACATGAGGTACTGACCAACACGTAGAAACATGAGGTACTGACCAACACGTAGAAACATGAGGTACTGACCAACACATAGAAACATGAGGTACTGACCAACACGAAGAAACATGAGGTACTGACCAACACATAGAAACATGAGGTACTGACCAACACACAGAAACATGAGGTACTGACCAACACATAGAAACATGAGGTACTGACCAACACATAGACACATGAGGTACTGACCAACACATAGACACATGAGGTACTGACCAACACACAGAAACATGAGGTACTGACCAACACATAGACACATGAGGTACTGACCAACACACAGAAACATGAGGTACTGACCAACACATAGAAACATGAGGTACTGACCAACACATAGAAACATGAGGTACAGACCAACACGAAGAAACATGAGGTACTGACCAACACGTAGAAACATGAGGTACTGACCAACACACAGAAACATGAGGTACTGACCAACACATAGAAACATGAGGTACTGACCAACACATAGAAACATGAGGTACTGACCAACACATAGAAACATGAGGTACTGACCAACACATAGAAACATGAGGTACTGACCAACACATAGACACATGAGGTACTGACCAACACGTAGAAACATGAGGTACTGACCAACACACAGAAACATGAGGTACTGACCAACACATAGAAACATGAGGTACTGACCAACACGAAGAAACATGAGGTACTGACCAACACATAGAAACATGAGGTACTGACCAACACATAGACACATGAGGTACTGACCAACACGTAGAAACATGAGGTACTGACCAACACATAGAAACATGAGGTACTGACCAACACATAGAAACATGAGGTACTGACCAACACATAGAAACATGAGGTACTGACCAACACATAGACACATGAGGTACTGACCAACACGTAGAAACATGAGGTACTGACCAACACACAGAAACATGAGGTACTGACCAACACATAGAAACATGAGGTACTGACCAACACATAGAAACATGAGGTACTGACCAACACGAAGAAACATGAGGTACTGACCAACACATAGAAACATGAGGTACTGACCAACACATAGACACATGAGGTACTGACCAACACGTAGAAACATGAGGTACTGACCAACACATAGAAACATGAGGTACTGACCAACACATAGAAACATGAGGTACTGACCAACACATAGAAACATGAGGTACTGACCAACACATAGAAACATGAGGTACTGACCAACACGAAGAAACATGAGGTACTGACCAACACGAAGAAACATGAGGTACTGACCAACACACAGAAACATGAGGTACTGACCAACACATAGAAACATGAGTTACTGACCAACACATAGAAACATGAGGTACTGACCAACACATAGACACATGAGGTACTGACCAACACATATAAACATGAGGTACTGACCAACACATAGAAACATGAGGTACTGACCAACACATAGAAACATGAGGTACTGACCAACACATAGAAACATGAGGTACTGACCAACACATAGACACATGAGGTACTGACCAACACACAGAAACATGAGGTACTGACCAACACATAGAAACAT